>NC_135659.1:99865211-100188014 GCF_964188315.1 Podarcis muralis | reverse complement strand
TGTGAGGAATGTGTGTGGTTGCTCACCAAGATAACAACCAGGACTCCGACCTGTCTTTTACAGGTTTTATTGAGTGCAAAACCTATGTACAGTGCATAAGTCCAAAATCCATGTCTGCTTCAATCACTAGCAGATTCCGGAAGTGGTTTCTTCCGGTTCGCCCTCCAGCACAAAAGCCCAGGAAAAACCCCTCTCCGCCTCTTTTCCTTACGCTTAATTCCCTGGCGAAAACTCTGGATGACGGAAGAGGCATTTCCAACTCCTTGAGAGTGGTGTCGTGGCTCATCTCAGCCTGAGTGAGCCTCTGCCTTCTTCATCCGTTGCTCCTGAGGGCTCACCTTCACCAGACTCTGACGAGGTGCAGCTGCTCAACAAAGGGGGAGGCTCTCTGTACATTCCTGCCTCTCCCCCCCCCCATGGCAGCCCCCTGACGCATTCATTTATTTATGCATTCATTTATTTATTACATTTATATCCCACTTTTTTCTCCGAGGAGCTCACGGTGGCCTCTAAGGTTCTGTCATTCCACTTTTAATCCCCACAACAGCCCTGTGAGGTAGGATAGGCTGAGCGGCTGTGACTGGCACCCAAGGTCCACCCAGCGAGCCTCGTGGCCAAGGGGCAATTTGAACCCTCCAAAGGCCTAGTCCGACACTCTGACCCCCTGGACCACACTGGCTCTAATAGGGTGTGCAAGATTTATAATTATTATTAATTGTTATTATCGCTATCTGGAGATTATAGTTTTCATTATAAAAGCTCAAATTCGTTTTGTCTCTCGTTTGTTTAAACTCCATTCATTTCATTACCGAAATTGCTCCCATCGCTGCTTTGACGTCGCTCTCTAGACGTCTCAAAATAATATTATAAATACTGTCTGAAGCCCCTAACAATAAATCTGACTACTTGGATGTTCTGCTGTCACAAATCTTTCTGAGGGTGGCGGGGGGGGACAGTGGCTTGAGGCCCCCTTCCAACTCTATGATTCTGCAAAACCGTCTCTTCCAAAGGCGAAAGAGATCCCTTGCCCAGGGCAGAGCAAGTTGCCCGAGGCCAGTGGCCTCCCTGCCTTCTGGCACCCGATACCATCAGGGGGTGTATCACACGCGCCCCAGCTCTGCCACCACCATGTTCTCAGCTGCTCCTGGTTCTTCTCCTCCGTATCCTCCCTTCCATCTCCCGCTCCCGCCTTTCTCTCCCGTGCTATCAGACTCAGCAAACATCTGTCTCTTCCTTTCCCTCTCGCTGCTCACACAGAGATAAGGGCCAGACAATGGCGAGGGCCTCCCGCCGTGGTAATGGGGCTTGGTGATGATTTTGTGCTTGGTGCAACTCGGCTGCTGCCTGTGCTCCTCCCATCAGCCGATGGCCCTGAGGGGTGACAGGAGGAAGGAGAGCTGGGGAGAGGGAGAGGACGCTCCAAGCTTGAGCCCCATTGCCCCAGAGTGACTTTGGGGGTGCACATGAGAAGACAGGGTTGCACCCCAGTCGAGCCGTGCGAGATTCCACAGGTTCTAGGCGCATTCACCCAGTGCCTGTGTTTCCCTTTCCAAATAAGGCACACCAGAGACTGTGGTGTCTTTCGGATAGATCGGTATTAGCACATTTGTACAACTTAAGCCTCTCCTGCCCACCTAGCAGTTCGAAAGCACATCAAAGTGCAAGTAGATCAATAGGTACCACTCCGGTGGGAAGGTAAACGGTGTTTCCGTGCGCTGCTCTAGTTCGCCAGAAGTGGCTCAGTCATGCTGGCCACATGACCCGGAAGCTGTACACTGGCTCCCTCGGCCAATAAAGCAAGATGAGCGCTGCAACCCCAGAGTCGAACATGACTGGCGAACTAGAGCAGTGCCCGGAAACGCTGTTTCTCTTCCCACCAGAGTGGTACCTATTGATCTACTAGCACTTTGACCTGCTTTCGAACTGCTAGGTTGTGGCAGGAGCAGGGACCGAGCAACGGGAGCTCACCCTGTGGTGAGGATTCGAACCGCTGACCTTCTGATCAGCAAGTCCTAGGCTCTGTGGTTTTACCCACAGCTCCACCCGCATCCCATGATGTGAATATAGTCATCTTCAAATATATGAAGAACTTTAAACCAGGAAGAATTATTTGACAGTGAAACGGACTCTTTTGGAAGGTAGTGGACTCACCTTCATTGAAAGTGTTTAAACAGAAGCTGGATGGCCACCTGTCAGGGATTCTCTAGCAGTGATCACTGCATTGGAGAAATGATTTTCTGAATGCTGATCTCTGTTTCTCTTTCCACACCCCACCCTCGTTTGCCAGGGCCACCCGAGGGAGCCCCGCTCTCCCTGCTGACGTACGGAGTGCAATGCATTGATCAGTGCAGTTGTGCTCCTCCAGGCCTGGCTGTGGGTGCAGAAAGCTTTTATTATCTCCCCTTTGACCGCATAAGGCGCATGCACATTGTTTCGTGCTTCAGTTATCAGAATATGTTCCGTTAGTTTTAATTCTCACCTTTTTTAAAATGCAATTTTAATCTACGGAGCATGCATAATGGAACCATCTCCTTCACACAGATACCCAGGAAGCCTCCTGCCAGAGCCAAGAACTAATTGGCTGAAGGTTTAATTTCCCTGTTCTTTCTCCCAAGGACCTGCAGGCCTGCAGGGCTGGAATGTGGGTGGTGGGGGTGGGCTTCTCCTGCAGACGATTCTCACTGCCCTCACCAAATGACAGTCCCCAGATTCTTTGAGGAAAGTTACTGGAATGAAACCGGGTTGTTGTTTTTAAAGGCAACCTATTTTAAATGCAGAGAAGAGTCACAGAATTGTAGAGTTGGAAGGAAATCTCAGCTCAAGCATCCATGAGACATGGCCCTCCAACCTCCGCTTAAAAACCTCCAAGGAAGGAGAGTCCACAACTTCCCGAGGGAGAGTGTCCCACTGTCCAGCAGCTCTTACGGTCAGAAAGTTTAGTCAGAATCTCCTTTCTTATAACTTGAAGCCATTGGTTCGAGTCCTCCCCTCCAGAGAAGGAGAAACCAACTATGTGGTGAAGGCACCAGGCGAGACTCCCTGGGGAGAACATCCCACAAACAGGGAGCCACCGCAGAAAAGGCCCCGTTCTCATGTTGCCGCCCTCCAGACCTCTCACGGCCTCTGGCCCTCAGAAGATGACGTATCCGTTTATAGGGGGAGAGGCAGCCACTGAGTCATTGTGCTCCAGATCCTGTTTGCTCAAGTGTGAATGGAGAAGCCAAGCCTGTTGCTCACGCCGGCTCTTTCTCCTAAAGGACCTTTCACCCAACATAAGAGCGTAAGAAGGGATCCAGCCAGTGGCTCCATTCAGTCCAGCATCTTTCTCTATGGATTCATGGGAGAAATCCTGTCTCGTCTTCATTCCGCACATGCACCTTCTCTCCCCAATAAGAGCATAAGATGAGCCTGCTGGATCAGGCCGATGGCCCTTCTAGTCACAGAATCGTAGAGTTGGAAGGGACCCCCCAGGGTCATCCAGTCCAGCCCCTTGCAATGCAGGAATCTCAGCTCAAGCATCCCTGACAGATGCCCACCCAACCTCTGCTTAGAAACCTCCAAGGAAGGAGTGTCCGCCACCTCCTGGGGGGGGGGTCTGTTCCACTGCCACACAGCTCTTACTGCCAGAAAGTTTCTCCAGGTGTTTAGTTGAAATCTCCTTTCTTATAACTTGAAGCCACTGGTTTGAGTCCTACCCAGAGCAAGAGAAAACAAGGTTGTTCCCTCTTCCATGCGGCAGCCCTTCAAATGCTGAAAGATGGCTATCATGTCACCTCTCAGTCTTCTCTTCTCCAAGATGTTGTTGCTGTTTAGTCATTTAGTCATGTCCGCCTCTTCATGACCCCCTGGACCAGAGCGCGCCAGGCACTCCTGTCTTCCACTGCCTCCCGCAGTTTGGTCAAACTCATGCTGGTAGCTTCGAGAACACTGTCCCACCATCTCGTCCTCTGTGGTCCCCTTCTCCTTGTGCCCTCCATCTTTCCCAACATCAGGGTCTTTTCCAGGGAGTCTTCTCTTCTCATGAGGTGGCCAAAGTCTTGGAGCCTCAGCTTCAGGATCTGTCCTTCCAGTGAGCGCTCAGGGCTGATTTCCTTCAGGATGGAGAGGTTGGATCTTCTTGCAGTCCATGGGACTCTCAAGAGTCTCCTCCAGCACCATAATTCAAAAGCATCAATTCTTCGGCGATCAGCCTTCTTTATGGCCCAGCTTTCACTTCCATACATCACTACTGGGAAAACCATACCTTTTACTATATGGACTTTTGTTGGCAAAGTGATTTTAAAAATGTACCCAGCTCACCCCATAAAAGGCTGCCTGGTCAGGCGACAAACTCTGCAGCAATCCCCAACTGCCTCAACCGTTCCTCACAAGGCTTGGTTTCCAGATCCTTGATCATCCTGGTCACCCTCCTCTGCACACCTCCCAGCTTGTCAATATCCTCCTTAAATTGAGGCCCCCACAACTGGGCACGGAACTCTAAGTGGAGTCTGACCGAGGCAGAATAGATTGGTGTCTGTACCAAATGCAGAGAGCTCAGCTCACTGCTAATAGTAGTCGGAACAAAATAAAAAAATTCCTTCCAGTAGCACCTTAGAGACCAACTAAGTTTATTATTGGTATGAGCTTTCATGTGCATGCATACTTTTTCAGATTCAGAGTGTATCTGAAGAAGTTTGCATGCACACAAAAGCTCATAACAATAACAAACTTAGTTGGTCTCTAAGGTGCTACTGGAAGGAATTTTTTTATGTTGTTTCGACTACGGCAGACCGACACGGCTACCTACCTGCTAAGATTAGCTGCCTCCGTATGCACTGCATTGATGAAAGGTGAGATTCAGGGCACTTTTGTGTCTAGAAGCAGAGCAAATGCATGCAAAATAAGCAAGGATATAGGGATCTTAATGTGCAAATTTTATTCCATTTTTCTGGGCTATGAATCTGATTTCTCTGAGCATGGAGGGCTTGTACAGCCCTGCTAACAGAACATGCTATACCTACTTTTGCAAACTGGCTGGAGGGGAGGAGGAGGGCAGCTGGGCTATCCTGCCTCCTTCCAGTCCCAGGGACGAGGTGCCAGGTGGGGGTCAAGCCAGTGCATCAAAATACTTGCCTTGCAAATACATTCCCCCACGAAAGCAATCTCATCCCAAGACCACGTCTTCGTCTTGGTTTGCTCAATACCTTTATTGATTTTTAAAGTAAATGTTAAATAAGAGAACAAACACAGTTCCTTAAGAATATAAGGACAAGAAATGTCCACATATCATTTCATTTTAGCGAGTTCTAAATATTTGCTGCCGGGCGTCTTGCAGATCTTCTTCCTTTTAAATTCCGTTATTTGAAAGAACAGAGATTTGAATGACCCTCAATTACACAATGCAAATCAACGGGGAATAATGCTCTTCCCTCTGATGGATACTGTTGGAGGGGGATTTCCAGCCGGTGGCAGAGGACAGAGTGACTCCAGGAGACATAGGTGTAAAAACCCAAACTAAAACGAAGACTTTATTACTAAGCAAATAAACACAAACTCTGGTGGATGTTATTCCTGCAGGCAGGCAACAAAACTCAGCTTTTTTCCTTTATAGCAACGGTCACCTGCAGCCAATTAATCCCAGAAACTTCTTAAAGGTATACACACATGTTTCTGTGCCGAATGTCCTCTAACAGATACGTCATCCACCAGTGGCTTCAGACCTCTTTTTGCCCAGGCTTTTCCTGACCCAGAAGACCCAACAGGGGGTTGGAATAGATGACCCCTGGGGGTCCCTCCCAGTTCTACAATTCCATGATTTGACCCTGTTTCATATGTTTGAATGCCGTGGGTTTTTGTTTTATGCGCTCTTTATACTTGTGGCCTATTGATTTTAGGCTGCATATTTGTTCAAATGGATGTTTTTACACTCTAGATAGTGTATGCTGCTTAGAATTTTATTTTTAAAAAACAAAAAAGCCATTGAGCTGTTAAATAATTAAAATGAATGCCCCTCTCCAATTCTTGACCCAATTTGTGGCTGTGGAGTCAGCCCACCAGACCTTGCCACCCTATCCACTGGGCATGACTGCCCAACAAAGCAGAACGTTGGAAGATTCATGACAGGCAAAAGCACGGTGTTAAACTGTGGAACTCCCTGCCCCAGGAGGCAGTGAGAGCCACCAACCTGGATGGCTTTCAAAGAGGATTGGAAAGATTCAGGGAAGAGGAGAGGGATATCAGGGGCTGATAGCCAGGATGGCTCTGCTCTGTCTCCACAGCTGGAGGCAGCAGGGCTTCTGAATCCTAGTTGCTGGAAACCCCAGGAGAGGAGAGATGTTCTAGTGCTCAAGTCCTGCTTGCTGGGTTCCCATTGAGGCATCTGGTCAGCCACTGTGAGCATAGGATGCTGGATTCAATGGACCACTGGGCTCATCCAGCAGGCTCTTTGTGTTGCAAGGATCACTAAGTTGATATCTATGAAATGTGTTGGGCTGTGCAATATTAAGTTTGTTGTGTTGGTTTTTTTTGTGTATATAATTTTTATTAATATTCTGTTTTACAATTTAAAATATTCATTTTGCATCCTTAAAATATCAATGACTTCCCTTTTTTTAATATTAAAAATCCCTGCATTTTTAACAAAAACCAAACCATTCAGTGGGACGCAGGTGGCGCTGTGGGTTAAACCACAGAGCCTAGGGCTTGCTGATCAGAAGGTAGGCGGTTCGAAACCCCACGACGGGGTGAGCTCCCGTTCCTCGGTCCCTGCTCCTGCCAACCTAGCAGTTCAAAAGCACGTCAAAGTGCAAAGTGCAAGTAGATAAATAGGTACCGCTCCGGCGGGAAGGTAAACGGCGTTTCCGTGCGCTGCTCTGTTTTGCCAGAAGCGGCTTAGTCCTGCTAGCCACATGACCCAGAAGCTGTACACCGGCTCCCTCGGCCAATAAAGTGAGATGAGCGCCGCAACCCCAGAGTCGTCCACAACTGGACCTAATGGTCAGGGGTCCCTTTACCTTTAAACCATTCAGTATTCCATTATTGCATCCATCAAAACTTACATATTTACACCATTGAATTTATCTTAATGCTGCCAATGTTTTCAAGTGTACACAATTATTCCCCACATATTCAATAAACATCTTCCAATCTTCTTTAAACGTGTGTTCTTTTTGTTCTCTTATTCTATATGTTAAGTCTGCAAGCTGTGCATATTCCGTCAACTTAAGTTGCCGTTCTTCTTCGTTTGGGACGTCACTTGTTGTCCATTTTGGGGATAACGAAACGCAGCCAAAATTGTAGCGTACATAAATAGCTTTTTCTGACACCTGGGAATTTCAGTCTGAATTATCCTCAGCAGAAAGGACTCTGGGTTTTTTGGGGGGAAAGCGCTTTTAAACACGCAATATTAAGTATTGAGGCAGTGAACTGGGGCTGCGCAAATTATTTGAGTTACCTCTGGGAAAGCACACGATCCCATGCACCTTGCTCTGTCCTGCCAGCTGCCTCTTCTGGACCACTTCTTTTCCTTGATTCTGCTTTCATGCTTTGGGTTTCTTCTCTTTAAATATATTCCCCCCCCCCCTAATTCATTCCCCATCTCCCTCCCAGCCCAGTTTTGCCTTTGAAGACTGCATTAAAGGCCAAGGTGTGAATTATTTTGATGGGCTTTCTGTGGCCCCCCTCCTTCCCCCCCTTTTTGTACCAGGCTGAACTAATGGGTTCTTCTTTCTCCTTCTCCTCTCTCCCTCCCTCTTTCCCTTCCATTCCCGACAGCTAAAAGCATCTCCACAGGAAGAGCCCGGGAAGGAGGCGACAAAAATAAGCGTGAGTTTTTCCGATAATGACTTCTCGGGAAGGCTTTAAATCAAGGGCACGGCAGCGGCAGCTTTTCCCTTGTGATGTGGGGAGCGCCCGGGGTTTTTCAGCAAAAATAAAATGTGATGAAATGCAGAGCTAAGGACTTGGGAAGTTCTGAGAGAGTCCTTTGCCCTGGCTGCCCGTTTGCCAGGGAAGGAAGCGGCATCAAGAACGCAGGAAGAAGCAGCCTTGCATTGCTCCATCCACCTCAATATTGTCTACACTGACTGCCAGCAGCTCTAGAGGGTTCCAGGCAGAAGTCTCTCCCAGCCCCACCAGGCGATGTCAGCAGGGACTGAACCCAGGGCGTTCTGCATGCAGAGCAGCTGCTCTGCCACTGAGCAGGGGCACATTCCGCCAAAGCAGGCACCCTCAAGGCAGCCATTGCCAACCTGACGCCCTCCAGATGTTTGGGACTAAGACTTCTGAAATATACTCGGAGTCCAGAGTTTATTTCCTGCTCTTTATTCAGCTCATAGTGGTGAGGAGGAATGGAAGTTCCCCCAGAATGTCTGCTTTATATACATTATTTACACAAAGGGCCCCACGTGATTGGCTAATTCCGGGATTCTCCTGTAGGCCAATCAGGTTGTGGATTCACTTTCACCTGGAGCTGGATTGGGTGGCTCCTGTGGACCAATCAGACTGCTGCATTCTGGATCCTATTTTTTCTAGGACCAATCAGACTGCTGCATTCTGGATCCTATTGTTCTAGGACCAATCAGACTGCTGCATTCTGAATCCTATTGTTCTAGGACCAATCAGACTGCTGCATTCTGGATCCTATTGTTCAAGGACCAATCAGACTGCTGCATTCTGGGTCCTATTGTTCTTGGACCAATCAGACTGCTGCATTCTGAATCCTATTATTCTAGGGCCGATCATACTGCTACATTCTGGATCCTATTGTTCTTGGGCCAATCAGACTGCTGCATTCTGAATCTTATTGTTCTAGGGCCAATCATACTGCTACAATCTGAATCCTATTGTTCTAGGACCAATCAGACTGCTGCATTCTGAATCCTATTTTTTTCTAGGACCAATCAGACTGCTGCATTCTGAATCCTATTGTTCTAGGACCAATCAGACTGCTGCATTCTGAATCCTATTGTTCTAGGACCAATCAGACTGCTGCATTTTGGATCCTATTCAACTCAGTACATAACAACTTCCATCAGCCCCAACATCTTGCAGCTGGAAGGAACTGCCATCCAAAGCATCTGCAGGGCACCAGGTTGGCAAAGTCTGCTTTGAGAAGCTGGGACCAGACAAAGAGTCTTCTGCTGAATCTGCCTAGCCAGGCGCTGCTTCCTCTGACTGCCAGGGGCTCCCCAGGATTTCCCAGAAATGCGAGTACTAACAGGTGTCTTTGGAGGAAGGGGCCCTAGGACTTGGGGGGCTGGCAAGGAGGCAGCTGTGGCAGCAAGAGGGAGCCCCACCGTGAGCCTGGCCAAAACCCAAAAGGGTCTCTGCTCCATTTATATCGCCGTGCGGCTTCTGGAACTAGGAAAAATATACCGTATTTTTTGCTCTATAAGACTCACTTTTTCCCTCCTAAAAAGTAAGGGGAAATGTGTGTGCGTCTTATGGTGCAAATGCAGACCGCACAGCTATCCCAGAAGCCAGAACAGTGAGAGGGATTGCTGCTTTCACTGCTCAGCGATCCCTCTTGCTGTTCTGGCTTCTGAGATTCAGAATATTTTTTTTCTTGTTTTCCTCCTCCAAAAACTAGGTGCGTCTTGTGGTCTGGTACATCTTATAGAGCAAAAAATACAGTACATTCTTATTTTTTCCAGGTCCCTTTATCCGTTTTGATCCCACAAGGCAATTTGCCTCTGAGCAACTTGCGCTCCCTATGGTGACTTTCCACCCTTTCCACCCTCTGGTCATTTGCATTCTTTGTTGGGGTTGCAGAATGGTATCCCAGAAGCAGGGCTGACAAGGTGGGGTGACCATCTCAGACGGCAGGGTCCCCCCAGACAGCAGACCCCAATGCTGATCTAATGCTTATTACCCCTAAATTGATTTCTGAAGCTCCCGTTGTTCGGTCCCAGCGCCTGCCAACCTAGCAGTTCGAAAGCACTCCCGGGTGCAAGTAGATAAATAGAGACCGCTTACTAGCGGGAAGGTAAACGGCATTTCCATGTGCGGCTCTGGCTCGCCAGAGCAGCGATGTCACGCTGGCCACGTGACCCGGAAGTGTCTCCGGACAGCGCTGGCCCCCGGCCTCTTGAGTGAGATGGGCGCACAACCCTAGAGTCTGTCAAGACTGGCCCGTACGGGCAGGGGTACCTTTACCTTTTTATTCCGCTTTGGTCAGACCTCAACTGGAATACTGTGTCCAGTTCTGAGTGGGCACCACAATTTAAGAAGGATATTGACAAGCTGGAAGGTGTGCAGAGGAGGGCGACCGAGATGATAAAGGGTGTGGAAACCAAGCCTGATGAGGAACGGTTGAAGGATCTGGGTATGTTTAGCCTAGAAAAGAGGAAACTGAGAGGAGATATGAGAGCCACCTTCAAATATCTCAAGGGATGTCACATGGAAGATGGAGCAAGCTTGTTCTCTCCTGAACTGGAGGGTAGGACTCGAACCCATGGCTTCATGTTACAAGAAAGGGGATTCCAATTTAAACACCAGGAAGAACTTTATGATATGAAGAGCTGTTCAGCATTGGAACTGCCTTCCATGGAAGGTAGTGAATTCTCCTTTCATGGAGGTTTTAAAGCAAGGGTCAGGTGGCCACCTGTCTGGGATACTTTACTGGAAATCCCTGCATTGTGGTTGGTGTGGGGGGTTTTTTTGGAATTTTTTTTATTAAGAATTTCAACATGACAAATTATCAAAAATACATCATCTTCATTTCCCCCTCCCCATTTTTCCCTCCTCCTCCCCCAAAAAGGAAAAAAAAAACCCTCCCACCCCCAGACTTCCCTCAGCTCCTCTCTCTAGTTTTTCAGCATTTGTTATTCTCTGCATGTCCCAGAATTGTAAAGATCCTTAATTTATCTATCTAAATATCACCAATAAAAAGTTTGTGTATGTTTATTCAAAAACCTGCCAAGGAGACCAGTTCATTTTGTTGTTTCTTTAAGTACTTTGTGAAGGGTTCCCATTCGTCTTTAAAGTCAAAGTCGTCCTTGTCATGTAATTTATGTGTCAGTTTTGCCAAGGAGATCCCTGCATTGCAGGGGGTTGGACTAGATGACCCTTGGGATCCCTCCACTGAGAATGCACTGATCATTCCAGAGGGGCCCTGGGAAGCCCCTCCCCTTTTGGATCGATTGGCACTTGCTCCCCCCACCCCCAGCGCTGTGACTCACATTATTTCCAACCACATTATTTCCAAGACAGTGGCTGGCGCTGTGGGTTAAACCACTGAGCCTTGGGCTTGCCGATCAGAAGGTCGGCGGTTCGAATCTCCGCGACAGGGGGAGCTCCCGTTGCTCGGTCCCTGCTCCTGCCAACCTAGCAGTTCGAAAGCCCAAAGCGCAAGTAGATAAATAGGTACCGCTCCAGCGGGAAAGTAAACGGCATTTCTGTGCGCTGCTCTGGTTCACCAGAAGCGGCCTAGTCATGCTGGCCACATGACCCGGAAGCTGTACGCCGGCTCCCTCGGCCAATAAAGCGAGATGAGCACTGCAACCCCAGAGTCGGCCAGGACTGGACCTAATGGTCAGGGGTCCCCTTTACCTTTTAAAGACAGCAGCTGGCCATGGAGGCGTCTCAAGGCAGCTGGAGAAGTGTCCGTTTGCAACCGCGTGAAGGATGGTGCCTGAGAACTGCTGTGGGCATTTTAAATTTCCTGGCGGGTCTTATCCAAGGCCCTGCTGGATCCACAACTATTTTTTACCTCCTGTGGCCAGCTGATAAATTATAGCCAAGTCCTCTGCCAGAGGAAGGACGGCATGAGAAATAAATTGCTGGGGCCAAGGTCTTCTGCTTTTCCTTTGACTTCCATTTACGCTGATAGATGTAGCTGTCTCTGGCGAGGTAGCCCACAGTAAAACTCTCTCTGAGAGGGGCTCCCTCTTCCTGGCTCAGCTTCCCGGCCTGTTTTCCCATCTCCTGCCCGGATGCCTGTTGTTCCAAGTGTCATAGAATCATAGAACTAGTTAGACGAGACCCCACAAGGCCATCTAGTCCAACCCCCTGCAATGCAAGGGTCGCAGCTAAGGAATCCCTGAGGGATGCTTAAAAAACATGCAAGGAAGGAGAGCCCACCACCTTCTGAAATAAACTTTGAGTCTGAAGCCACTGGCTGTTATTTTTAGGACTGGGAGACCAGCACAAAACTTTCATATACACCACAGGTTCCAGGGTTGCTCTGCATTTTGGTGTGGTTTGAAATACATGGCATATAGAGTTGCCAAATATCCTGTTGCGATGAAAAAGGGTTAAGCTCCAAAAGTGAAAGGGGTGGAAGGAACACAAGGAGAGGTATACAAAGGCGAGCGGCAGGTCAGATTTAGGATTGCCGGACTACACAAAGAGCATCCTGATCAAATTTGCAGATGACACCAAACTGGGAGGGGTGGCTAACACCCCAGAGGACAGGATCACACTTCCAAACGACCTTGACAGATTAGAGAACTGGGCCAAAACAAGCAAGATGAACTTTAACAGGGAGAAATGTAAAGTATTGCACTTGGGCAAAAAAAAATGAGAGGCACAAATACAAGATGGGTGACACCTGGCTTGAGAGCAGTACATGTGAAAAGGATCTAGGAGTCTTGGTTGACCACAAACTTGACATGAGCCAACAGTGTGACGCGGCAGCTAAAAAAGCCAATGCAATTCTGGGCTGCATCAATAGGAGTATAGCATCTAGATCAAGGGAAGTAATAGTGCCACTGTATTCTGCTCTGGTCAGACCTCACCTGGAGTACTGTGTCCAGTTCTGGGCACCACAGTTCAAGAAGGACACTGACAAACTGGAACGTGTCCAGAGGAGGGCAACCAAAATGGTCCAAGGCCTGGAAACGATGCCTTATGAGGAACGGCTAAGGGAGCTGGGCATGTTTAGCCTGGAGAAGAGGAGGTTAAGGGGTGATATGATAGCCATGTTCAAATATATAAAAGGATGTCATATAGAGGAGGGAGAAAGGTTGTTTACTGCTGCTCCAGAGAAGCGGACACGGAGCAATGGATCCAAACTACAAGAAAGAAGATTCCACCTAAACATTAGGAAGAACTTCCTGACAGTAAGAGCTGTTCGACAGTGGAATTTGCTGCCAAGGAGTGTGGTGGAGTCTCCTTCTTTGGAGGTCTTTACGCAGAGGCTTGACAACCATATGTCAGGAGTGCTCTGATGGTGTTTCTTGCTTGGCAGGGGGTTGGACTCGATGGCCCTTGTGGTCTCTTCCAACTCTATGATTCTATGATTCTATGATCCCATTTCAATACAAAAACCCATCTTTGAACTGTCAGAGAGTTCAAAGGACTTTCTTGTCATTCAAATCCTCTGGGGGAGCAGACAACAAGCTTGCTCCATCTTCCCTTCCCCATATCACCTCTCTGTCTCCTCTTTTCCAGGCTAAACCTGCCCAACTCCTTCAACCGTTCCTCATCAGGCTTGGTTTCCAGGCCCTTGGATCATCTTGGTCACCCTCCTTTGCACACCTTCCAGCTTGTCAAACTTCCACCTTCTTAAACTGAGGTGCCCAGAACTGGACAAAGGACTCCAGTGGGGTCTGACCAATGCAGAATAGATAATATTTTTCTACTGAGATGCCCATTTGCTTGATAATTTTGGCCCAGCCACTGAGAGGCTTCTGGTTGGCTGGATGTGATGTGCCCTCTCTGGCCTGATCCAGCTGTTTGGGGACTCTTCTGACATTCCCCAGCCACTTCATCTTCCCACGACACACTTGCCACCGAGGCCGCAGTGCGAAGCGGCTGCCTCTCATCCCTGGAAACATCTCCTTCGATTTCTGCCAGCGTCTAAAGAACAAGTTGACGCTAAGGAGGTAATAATCTAATTTGCTGAGCAGATTAGAATTCCAAAACCCCATTTAGGCTCACGTGAAGGGAATGAGGAGATATGCTAATTAGTTAAATAAAACAAATCTCCGCAGCCCCTCATGTCTCTGCCCGACCTACCCCCAGTGCCTTGGCCTCCCTGTCTCTTGCCATTCCCATTCCAATTCAGGGAAGGGGGGTTAGGTTTGCAGGAGTCGCTTCGTCAATTATCTTCCAGCTCATTATAGCAGAGGGTTTTGCCCATGCTAAAAACGGAATAATATTTAAAAAGCATTTATTCTAATTGCAGCTCCTCTGACATTGTCTCATTTTAATCATTCTCGGCAGGCATCAGTCCCCTCGATGGGGGGGGGGGGAGGGATACACCGATATTGCCTTCAGAGCCAGCCAGCCTCAGTTGCAGGGTGCGATGCTTCTGGATCCCAGCTGCTGGAGACCGCAGGAGGAGGGAAGGACCTGGTGCTCAGATCC
The DNA here is from genome assembly GCF_964188315.1 of Podarcis muralis. NCBI lineage: Eukaryota > Metazoa > Chordata > Lepidosauria > Squamata > Lacertidae > Podarcis > Podarcis muralis. Next base: position 100,173,725 of record NC_135659.1, on the reverse strand, counting down.
TGTTCGCTAGTTTCCCCACAGGCATCTGATTGGCCATTGTGAGAAGAGGATGTTCAACCAGGTGGGCCTCCTTTGGCCTGATCCTGCTGCTGCTGCTGCTGCTGCTGCTGCTGCTGCTGCTGCTGCTGCTGCTGCAGGGATCTTCTTTGTTGTTGTTTAGTCATTTAGTCGTGTCCGCCTCTTCGTGACCCCTGGACCAGAGCACACCAGGCCCTCCTGTCTTCCACTGCCTCCCGCATGCTGGTAGCTTCGAGAACACTGTCCCACCATCTTGTCCTCCGTCGTCCCCTTCTCCTTGTGCCCTCCATCTTTCCCAACATCAGGGTCTTTTCCAGGGAGTCCTCTCTTCTCCTGAGGTGGCCAAAGTCTTGGAGCCTCAGCTTCAGGATCTGTCCTTCCAGTGAGCACTCAGGGCTGATGTCCTTCAGAATGGAGAGGTTTCATCTTCCTGCAGTCCATGGGACTCTCCAGAGTCTCCTCCAGCACCAGAATTCAAAAGCATCAATTCTTCGGCGATCAGCCTTCTTTACGGTCCAGCTCTCACTTCCATACATCACTACTGGGAAAACCATAGCTTTAACTATACGGACCTTTGTCGGCAAGGTGATGTCTCTACTTTTTAAGATGCTGTCTAGGTTTGTCATTGCTTTTCTCCCAAGAAGCAGGCATCAGGGAACTTCTTAGTTTCTTATTATTCCTCGATGGAGCCTCCATGGACAGATCCAGTCTACCTTAGAACAAGAACAAGAGTGGGAGAAGGCTGTTGCTCTCACCTTCTGCTTGGGGGCTTCCCTTGGGGGTGGGCATCTGGTTGGCCACTGTGAGAACAGGACTCGATGGGCCACTGGCCTGATCCAGCAGCCAGCTCTTCCTATGCTTTTAGGACAGCACAGGACGTGGGGCCCTGGGCCCCTTCCAACACACATTGAGGGGGTCGAGGTGTCTTCGGCCCCCTAGAGTTGGTGTGCTTGATTCTGGGAGTCACGGCACTTTCCCAAACTCCTGGGCTCTTTTAAAAGTTAGAGGAGTCTGAGTGAGCAGCTGTGGAGAGACGTGTGCCCACATGTCTAAATGCCAACCGTGTAATCATCAATGTTCCCCCTTCTTGGATTCAGATTCAGAAATGCCTTACTAGACCCAGGGGAGTGAGACACAGCACCTTCTTGGAGATAAGTAACCCATAAATTCTTGCCAAGGGTGAAATTAACTTTTGTGCCAATTGTGCTGGAAAAGACTCTGACGTCCCCCAAGACCCATTTCTGAGCACCATCCTGTTTAAGAGGGACTCGGGAACATAGATTTTTGTCGGTCTGAAGAGGACCGGAAGCTGTAAAAGGAGATGAAGGAGGTGCTTTGAGAGACACGAGGGGAATTTATTTAAACCAGTCTTTTAATGATGCCTCCATTTCAGAAAGACTTACGATCCGCCTGCCAGGCCCATCTCCCGCTTAAAGGGGCTCAGAAGGCAAACAGCCATTAAAGTAATTTGGGAGACGTTGCAGGACTCTTGATGCATCCATGCAAAAGCACATATTCCGGAGAAATGACAGGGAACCATGGCAAGCTGCCGCTGAAGAGAAACTTCATTCTCTGACCCAGAAGTGTGTGAACTGGTTGTGCCTGCATGATGGACCTTGGACGATGGCGGCACATGCTTAAAAGGAATCTCTTCTTAGTGGTATTGCTTCTCAGGTTAAGAACGTAAGAACGTAACAAACGCCTCCGGGATCAGGTCAGGATCCAGCCCAACATTCTCTTTTCACAGGGACTGATCAGATTCCTGCGCGAAACCTGTAAGAAGGACCTGAACACAAGAGCCTTCTCCCCTCCTGTGGTTCCCAACCTTTTTTGGCCATGCCCCACCTAAGCATCTCTAAAATCCTGATGCTCATCCCCTGTGACATATAATTCTTATTTTTTGCTCTTTAAGACTCACTTTTTCCCTCCTAAAAAGTAAGGGGAAATGTGTGTGTGTCTTATGGAGTGAATGCAAGCTGCACAGCTATCCCAGAAGCCAGAACAGCAAGAGGGATCATTGCTTTTGCTGTTCAGCGATCCCTCTTGTTGTTCTAGCTTATGAGATTCAGAATATTTTTTTTCTTGTTTTCCTCCTCCAAAAACTAGGTGCATCTTATGGTCTGGTAATTCTTATTATTCAAAAATTGAACTCCTATTCACGTGTAAAGGTAAAGGTAAAGGGACCCCTGACCATTAGGTCCAGTCACGGACGACTCTGGGGTTGCGGCGCTCATCTCGCTTTACTGGCCGAGGGAGCCGGCGTACAGCTTCCGGGTCATGTGGCCAGCATGACTAAGCCGCTTCTGGCAAACCAGAGCAGCGCACGGAAACGCCGTTTACCTTCCCGCCAGAGTGGTACCTCTTTATCTACTTGCACTTTGATGTGCTTTCGAACTGCTAGGTTGGTAGGAGCTGGGACCGAGCAACGGGAGCTCACCCCGTCACGGGGATTCGAACTGCCGACCTTCGGATTGGCAAGTCCTAGGCTCTGTGGTTTAACCCACAGCGCCACCCGCGTCCCTGTGACTTACCGTGCCTCAAATGTTCTCTGCTTTGGGGAGGGGTGCTTTCCTGCTTCTGCTGCTCTGTAGCACAAGGCTGCCCCACCCCCAGAAGGCAATAATGCAGGAACACTGGGAGCAACTAGCAAAGTGGAACCAGGTGCAGACGGCCCCGTATAAATGCTCCACGAACGCAGTCTGATTGCATCAGTGACGGGTTGCAGACTACAGTAGGCAACCCCTCATCAGCCTGGGAGGCCCCATAGATGTGCTGTGCCTGAACTGCGATAAGGAAAGGCTTCCAGCCTTCGCGTCACATGTGGACGGGCGCTGCACCCCAAAGAACACAGTCCCCCCCACACACAGTGCCATCAAGATAACAAGAATATCCCTTCCTGACCCCTGTGATGGAGCATAAAACACTGTTCCGCTTTTTCCTCCCAGCCTGAATAACTGCAAACATTATTAAGGGCCATAAAGTTACTCAGCCCTTTTATAATCCTCCGGCTTGGAGGATCCCCCTTTCCAAGCTGCAAGTTGTGCAAAGTTGCGTTTCCTTTTATGGGTTCCGAATTTGCCGGCTGTTAATTTCTCTAAGTGACTCCTTGTTCTCGTATGATGGAGTTAATACGGGGGCCTGATTCCTCCCTCTCCCCGCCCTCCTTTCGATCCTTCAGCTAGCCGGAAGACGGATGGGAATGGAAGGAGTAAACGGGGTGTAAGGGGTGCTTTGCCCCTTAGCTCACTGGCACACAGCGTGCAGAGGCTGCCCAAGAGGTTTTGCTCTGTGCCCCAAGGAGGCATTGCCTTGCAGGGCCAAACTGCAGCAGACTCAAGCATTTGAACCGGGGTCAAACCCCATCACATGTGGGAGGGCTTCACATGCAGAAGGTCTCAGGTTCTGGAATGTCCCGCATTTGAAACCCTGGGCAGCCACTGCCAGTCCGTGAAGGTAATCCTGAGCAAGATGGAGCAATCCTCTGACCCAGAAGAAAACATTTGTCTACACTGGTCTGCAGTCCTGCCCAAGAGCCAAACTTAGTGGTGGCCAAACTTAGCCCTCCAGCTGTTTTGGGACTTCAACTCCCATCATCCCTAGCTAACAGGACCAGTGGTATGGGATGATGGGAATTGTAGTCCCAAAACAGCTGGCTATGTGAAACACACACACACACACACACACACACACACACACACACACACACACCTGTCTCCCCATAGCACAGCTTGCCTTGGCTGCCTGCCATCCATGCTGCTTTCTTTCTCACCTGCCTGCCATTCCAGTGTGGTGGAGTGGTTAAGAGCGGTAGTCTCGTAATCTGGTGAACCGGGTTCGTGTCTCCGCTCCTCCACATGCAGCTGCTGGGTGACCTTGGGCCAGTCACACTTCTCTGAAGTCTCTCAGCCCCACTCACCTCACAGAGTGTTTGCTGTGAGGGAGGAAGGGAAAGGAGAATGTTAGCCGCTTTGAGACTCCTTCGGGTAGTGATAAAGCGGGATATCAAATCCAAACTCTTCTTCTTCTTCTTCCTTATGCTAGAGCCAGTGTGGCCCCCTGCTGGTGGTCTTGTGAAGTGCAGCATGACAACAGCCTTAGATTATTATATATAGCAATCTGAGCAGGCCACACCACCACCCTGCTTTAATCGGGACTGCGGCATGCAGGGAGGGAGGGGTTAACCCTTCTCTGCATCACCCAAACCAAAATCAACCTGACAGCAGCTGTTAGCCCCAGAATGCAAGCTGCCACTGAGAGCTGCCACGCAGGGGCATATTTGATTTTCGTCTGGACTGCAGCAGGGGAGGAACATGTTGACCCCATGTGCACATGTGCCAGTTATTCATTATTGCAGCCATGACATTTAATGTGATGCATTTAGCCCTGTGTCTAGTTTGGCGTCTCTCTCCCTCCCCCTCCCCCTCCCTCTCCCTCTCCTTCTTTTGCATGTGCTGTTATCATCCCCTTACCAAAATGCCATAAAACTGTCTGCTCACAAAGGCAGGGGCAAGTAGACAAATGGCCTTAAACTTCTAGAGGTGATTATATAGCAGAGCAGCTCCTGGGACCTCGGGGATGGGCAATATATCTGATTTATAGAGCCAGCAATGGGCCTTGTTACTCCCTTCCTCCCGAGGCTGAGCAGGGAAGCAGCTGGGACCCGGCCCCTCCTCTCCCTTGCTCTCGCCCTCTCTCCCCTCTCCTCCTGGCCCTCCTGGTGCTCAGAACAGAGGAGGGCAGCAGAGCTAAGGCAGGCCAAGAAGGGCAGCAGGCTGAGCACAGCGGCCCCTGCCAGCTGAGGGGTTGTGCTTCTAGGTGCCACAGAGCACCAACCCTCCATCATCTTGGGCGCCCTCCTCTGCGCACCTTCTCCTTGTCAGCACCCTTCTTGATCTGGGGTGCCTAGAATTGGACACAGGACTCCCGTTGGGGTCTGACCAAGGCGGAATAGAGCAGTATAGTTATTTCCTACACATGTGTGGATGCAGCCTAGAATTGCGTTAGGCTTTTTAGCTGCTGAATAACAACTGTTGACTTGTGAGACTCGCTCACTTGGTTGTCAGGATTGCAGACATGCAGTCTGTCAAGAGCAGGCAGGGCAGGTGGGTCCATAAAAACAAGGTGGGTCCTAAAAACTCATACTTAAAGTGTCAAAAAGTCAGGGCAGAGAGGTGCTTCTTCAACATCCTCTGGCAGCTGTGCAATGAAGGTGCCAGGCACGCCTCTGCAGGAAGGGAGTCTCCCAGCTTAGGGGCCACCACAGAGAAGGCCCTCTCCCCCTCTCCCCCTGGCCCACCACCCCCTACAAGCCTCTGAAGGTGGAAGGGCTACCAAGAGGGCCCCTCTGCCGATCGCAGCATTCAAGAGGGTCCGTACTGAGGTCCAGCGCCGAGGGCCTTCTGCGAGAAGCCAAGTTACAGGGAAGCAGGCAGAGGGCCTTCTCGGTGGTGGCACCCACCCTGTGGAACGCCCTCCCAGCAGATGTCAAAGAGAAGAACAACTACCAGACTTTTAGAAGACATCTGAAGGCTGCCCTGTTTAGGGAAGCTTTTAATGTTTAACAGATCACTGTATTTTAATACTTTGGAAGCTGCCCAGAATGGCTGGGAAAACCCAGCCAGATGGGCGGGGTATAAATAATAAATTAGTAGTAGTAGTAGTATTACTATTGTAGAGAAGGAGGTGGTCCTTTGGGTATTCGGGGCCTGAGTCATTCAGGGCTTTAAACACCAACCTGAGCACCTGGAATTGGGCCCAGAAACGAAATGGCAACTGGCGCAGTTCTTTTAAAACAGGGGTTGTGTGAGATCTCAATGGGACCCGAGCCAGTAATCAGGATGCTGAATTTTGGACCAGCTGAAGTTTCTGCGTCGTCTTCAAGGGCAGCCCCACGTAGAGCACATTGCAGCAATCCAGCTTGGAAGTCACCGCATTGTGATGCAAGTGCTTCCCTCTCACAGATGCTTGAGGCATTGAACCATCAAATGGTACCCTGAGAAGGGACCCGCAGGGCCATCTAGTCCAACCCCTTGCAAGGAAGGTTGTGCCAAGGTGTCTGAGGCCAGGTGCAGGATTGTTGACCGCTCTGATTTCAAGAAAGGCCATTTCCAAATAAATCTGCCCAGTGCTCAGATCAGTCCAGCCCATCTTTCCTTCTTTCCACATCCTTAGCCCATCAGAAACACGGTGGGTTTTTGTGTGACCCCGATCCCATTACCTAGCTGCTATAAAATCTTGAGCTAACAAAGGTGATGGAGACAAGGGCAGTTGGGAGAGAGGGTGGGCGGCCTTTAGCATCCCGCGTGATTAAAGGGAGCAGAGCCAGCAGCCTCCGGGCAGGTAATAAAATCTGATTTATTGACCCAGCCCAATAACAGCAGCAGCAGCAGCTCAGGCTAGTGAGTAAGTCTTAAATTTCATTAGGTGATAAATACTGAGAGCGAATCAATTTGGTAGGAAAGCTAATTAGCTCCTGCGATTCCACATTGATCTCGGGGTGCCTCGCATTGGAGGGGGCTGGATCTCATCTTCTGGCGATGGAGGGGGGCATGGGGGGAAGGGCCCCGGGGTGGAGTTATGGGGTGGGGGCCCCAATACCATTTGGGAAGAGACTGCTGGAGAGCAGAGAATGGCAGAGAGGGAAGTCATCTAGTCCAGTGCAAGCAGAAATCTTTGGGCTGGTTTGCTGAGTCCTGCCCAGGGCTTGCTTTAGCTGAATGTCTGTGATTAGGGTTTTTCTGGCTTATTATTTATAACCTCTGTGCCTTGGACTGCTCGAGGTGGCTTAAAATCAATTAAACCAGCATGGCTTTAAGCAAACAAGCAAATGGAAGAAACCTGAAAAATCACAAATTGCACCAAGGAGGGACTGGCAAAAATTATGAAGTGCGAGATAGAAAAACACAGGGAAAAATATTTTTCTTCAATAAAGAAAACCACACCCTCCAGAACCTTATAAACAGGATATCCTGTTTATAAGGATCGTTTAATTTGAGGCGTGCTCCGTAATGGCAAACATAGACCTTAGGAGGGCTGGCCATAATGGCGGTCACATCAAGGTGAGGCAAATATGTAAGAGGGTGTCAGAGGGAGGTATTGGCTATTGGTTACGTGAGGCATTAGTGTGTGGGAAGACTTAGAGGGGGGGGGGTAGAATTTTTTGCAGCTCAATATAGCATGTTTGAAAAGGGACACAGGTGGCTCTGTGGGTTAAACCACTTCGCCACTTGGGCTTGCCGTTCGAAAGGTCGGCGGTTCGAATCCCCACGATGGGGTGAGCTCCCATTGCTCGGTCCCTGCTCCTGCCAACCTAGCAGTTCGAAAGCATGTCAAAGTGCAAGTAGATAAATAGGTACCAGTCCAGTGGGAAGGTAAACGGCGTTTCCGTGCGCTGCTCTGGTTTGCCAGAAGCAGCTTAGTCATGCTGGCCACATGACCTGGAAGCTGTCTGCGGACAAACACCGGCTCCCTTGGCCAGTAAAGTGAGATGAGCGCCGCAACCCCAGAGTCATTCGCGACTGGACTTAACTGTCAGGGGTCCCTTGACCTTATATCATGTTCGAATCTTATGTAGGGTTTGGCTCCAAGGATTCTATGCATACACGAAAATTGCATCTGCCGAACTCTTGGAGCCACCCCATGGCCACTGGGTGAGTGGAGGGGAGAAAGTCCCATGCTCCCACAGCCCATGCGCAGAGTGTGTCTTTCCCAGCCAGCAAGGCAGAGAGCTCTTCTTTTGCACTGACCGGCCTGCTGTGAAAAAAGGTTTTAAGCTCTGCGTCTTGTTTGCTGGGCAAGGCCTGCTCGGGGCGCAGGCCCTGGCTTACTAGGCATGCTCACATGAGATCTTGCAGCAACTCGGTTGCCCTGCCAGATTTTGCGCGAGCATCCCAGAGCCAGCACACTGAGCAAGACTTGCCACGCACACACCAGCAATGCAGAGAGCTTAAAAGCTCTTTCCTTTTGCAAGTGCAAAATGAGCTTTGAAACTCTACACCAGTCGTAGGCAAACTAAGATCCAGGGGCCGAATGTGGCCCGCCAAGCTTGTAAATCTGGCCCGTGGACCCTGCCACCTGCTCAGTCAGTCCCTGCGTGCTGCGGACGCCTCGCCACATAGGGACTGACTTTCACAACGCTGGCACGGATTCTGGGCAGCGTTGCTGACACAGCTTCGGATTGGCTGCAGGAAGCCCCACTGCCTGCACACTGAGGTAAACCCAGCGCGGCCATGGACGGAGAGGCTGGTGAGTGGGCAGCGGGTCTGGGCCCTGCCATGGGCATCGTGACAGGTGCATCGCAGGTCGTCAGCCAGAGCTTGGCTCAGCGGTGGAGGGTGAGCTGCGTGCCACCTGCCCGCCGACCCGGCCTCAGGCAATTGGCTGCAGCACATGGTGCATGCTGCCTGGGAGCTCTGAAGGGATGGGGCGATGGAGTGGCTGCTGCACGTCAACAACACTGGTGAGCGGGTGGCGCCGAGACGTGCTCCTGAGCGCGTGCAGAATGCGTTCCTCCTCCAGGTCCAGAGGCAGCTGCGGGACTAGCTTGCAGGGTATTTATATTTTTCAAAATATAGCCCGGCCCCCCACAGGGTCTGAGGGACAGTGGACTGGCCCCCTGGTGAAAAAGTTTGCTGACCCCTGCTCTACACCTCACTTGAGTTTAAGTTGAGCCATTTCAACCAGCCGACCTTCAAGCACTCATGGTTAAAGTGGCGCAAGTTGTGATTGCACTATCTTGCGGCAAGATAGTGCAATCACAACTTGCGCCACTTTAACCATGAGTGCTTGAAGGTCGGCTGGTGTGCTGTTTTCTTTAGAGGAAAGAAGTCGGGCGTCTGCTCTGCACGCAGAAGGTGCAGAAGTTTCCATCCCGCTGGCATCTCCAGGTGAGGCTGGGAATGTCTTCCAGCTGCAATCCCGGAGAGACCCTGCCAGTCAGAGTAGACCATAGTGAGCTAGAAGGAGCAGTGATTTGACTCGTTGGTGTGGGGCAGCTGCCTGTGTTCATATGCGCACATGATGTTCAGTCTCCTGGTTTTATTTCAGCCCAAATCAGCTACAGAAACTACATTCTTGAGCAGAAGGGGCCCCTCCATCCATGATGGGGGCTGCCTCACCCTTTCGTTTCCTGCCATATTGCAGACCTGGTGCAATTAGCTGTATTTGCACAACTTGCTTTTATGCTGCAGCTCAGCTCTAAGCTTGGTGCTGATACTTCTCCCCTGTTCTTCCCATCCACATATAAAATATGGCCGTTAAATCTTTCTTTCTTTCCATTCTTCCAAATAAACTTTAAGAATAATCATTGCCATTTTGTTATTTGCTGGTTGGATGTTTTTATTGGCAAAGGCTGAAAAAGAAAATTTAGTCGGCAACAATACAATTTTTATTATAGAAATCCTGCCTAGGAAAGAAAAATGTAACTTTTCCCTGTTGTGGGGCAGTACATTGTCTAGAAACACATAAATAATTCCAAATATTTTCTATCTTGTTGTTTTTATTCCCGCATATCTTACTGGCTCTCACCCACCAACTATATTCTATCTTTTCTTTTATTTCGACTCCTCAATTAGCAGTTACATTGATTTCACATTTTTCACTTTTTCCCTTCCAGCTAAGGGACCAGATTCAGTTATTACTAATTCCATTTCAGTAAAAGATTGCCCTGGTTTAGTTAGCGTCACAGTGACACTGGCCACACATATTTATTTACTTTTTTATTTTACCCCAGATATACATTATTCACTCTTATTTTACTTGCTTAGGCATCTAAAGCTAAGAGGAATATTAAACAGACATCCTTTCCTTTTGCCTTTTGCCAGATTAACCTTTTTTGACAAACTCCCATTAGTGTGAATTCTTTCTTTTGAATCTGAATAAATGGCTTAAATCCATTGTCTGTTGCAAATCTGAAATCAAAAGCTTTAAGAGTTTCCAAAAAGGAAATGCCATTCTTTATTGTCGAAAGCCTTTTTCTGCATATAGAAACATCAACAAGGTCTCCTCTCTCTTGACTTTTGGAGCCAATTAAAGTCTGTGTTGTATGCAATATTAGTGCAACTCATAGTAGACCCATTGGAATTAATGAAGTGAGGTTTATTAATTTCATTGGGTCTACTCTGAGGAGATGTTTGTTGCATACAACCCGACGTGACTTTTGCAGGTATTGTCACTGCTGTGGATAAAAATGGTTGCTGGGTAGGGATGAGTCTGGGAATAGTTTGGTGTCGGGACCTGAATATCTGCAGTGGCTTTACTCCTGTGCTCTCTCTCCCTTGCCCTGCCCAACCCCTGCAACCTCCTCCAGGTCGTGAAAGTGGTCGGCAGTAACATCTCCCACAAGCTGCGGCTCTCTCGGGTCAAACCGACGGACGAAGGCACCTACGAGTGTCGCGTCATCGACTTCAGCGACAGCAAAGCCCGCCACCACAAAGTGAAGGCCTACCTGCGGGTGGAACCAGAGGAGACCACTGAGCCCCACCGCCACAGCTCCCCAACTGGGCACCTGCAAGACACCCAGCTGCTAGGCTTGCAGCTCTCCGACCACAGCAAACTGAGCGGCTCCCACCCACACCACCAGCACCACAAGCCAGGCAAGGAGCTCAAGAAACGCTCCGTGGACGATGCGTCCTGTGCCCTCTAGACTGGGTTGCGTCCCGAGTTGTGGTACTGAATGGCCTAAATGGGGTTTCTCCCTCCTCCACCCTCACTCTTCTCCACACACACACACACACACACACACACACACACACACACATATACTTGCCCCATCCCACTGGGTGGTGGGAACATGACATCCCAGTGGCCAGCCCGTCTTTGGGCCAGGTTGCTGAGGAACCGATGTAAAACGAATGCCACAAACTAGAGTCACCCCGTCCGCATGAACCTCATTGTCAGCATCCCTTCCACTCGGTCATATAGATATGTATTTTTAACATTCCTTTCTAACTATGAATTTCTCCCCTTGAATGGACAATGGGCTGCTTCCGGGACTCCGGAGACGACACGGAGCCGCTCCAGGGTGGATTTAAACAGAGGGAGCCCAGTTGGCCGGGTTACACTGTCCTGCTGACTGCCTATGTCCACATGGGTAGGAGAGGGCATCTTCCCCAAGGAACACAGCTGTGGATGCCCCCCCCCCCGGCACCTTTACGGGCATCCAAGCAGGACTGTCTTCTCTGATTGTCTTTTTGGAAGTATTTAGGGTGTCCGAACATGGGCCTGAGGCCACCTGCCTTGCTGTGAGGAGGTTTAATTCAAAGCTGGACCTTCCCCCAGCTCTGGGGACACTTTAAGCCACACCTGGGGCTGACCCTCCTCACCTTTGCATTGCTAGCTTCTTATGCCATTTGTGAACCCCCCGGAGATGCTCCACCTTGCTTTGTAAAATGAGACGCCCGAGGGATGCCGTTTAGACCATCCGTTTTAATTCACTAGTATCAAACTGTGTAACTATGAAGTTGATGACTGTATATTGTAAATATAACCGACTGTTTCTCCCTCCTGCATTCCCAGGACACTGACCCAGCCCCCGTGAGTTTTCCAAGTGGCACCTCTTTGTAGCTGTGTGGAGAACCAGCAGGATGCATTCTTGGGGGTGCTAGCCGTTAAGAGCGGTAGATTCGTAATCTGGGGAACCGGGTTCGCGTCTCCGCTCCTCCGCATGCAGCTGCTGGGTGACCTTGGGCCAGTCACACTTCTTTGAAGTCTCTCAGCCCCACTCACCTCACAGAGTGTTAGTTGTGGGGGAGGAAGGGAAAGGAGAATGTGAGCAGCTTTGAGACTCCTTCAGGTGGTGATAAAGCGGGATATCAAATCCAAACTCTTCTTCTTCTTCTTCAAAAAACATGGGAGGCCACCATTATAAAACTGGTTGTCTCTTATGACGCCCAATTTGCACAGTGATTTCATGCATTGCTGTGTTCTTTTTTAAACGCTCCACTCCAATCGATGTCCCAGATACTATTCTAGAGCGATGCTGCAATCTGGTACTAGAGCACAATACTATGGTGACAATTTGCCAGCTGGAAAAGTTGATGTGGAGCTCAGGTCCAAGAGCTGTCAATCACCGGCTATTGAGCACACAAATGATGGGTGGCGGATTAAATTCTCAGCACTGCTTCTTATGATTTTTTTTTTTTAATTTGGGAAAAGTTTGGGATCAAGTTGGGATCCTCTTTTTTATGTACTCCCTGGAGCAGTGGCACGGACACAACTGTAGCGAGGCTTCTGTATCTCAGTCGCTGGAAGTGAGAACAAGAAATCTCTTAAGAAGCAGACCTTAGTTGGATGTGGAGGCCACGCCGGAGAACCAGTAGAGTCAAATTTGTGGGCAGTCTGGGAATATAGACCCACCTGGGTGGATACTTTTTGAGGGGGAGGGGGAATGAGACCCCACCCCTGTGGGAGTGGACACCCACAGCTGGCTGCCACCCTAGCCTTGGCAAAAACTCATGGGCACACAGAATTGCAGGGACCCAAAAGAGCATCTAGTCCAATGCCCTCCAAAATCAGTCCTTAGAGCGGGGTCTGGGGATGGCAAGGCTCCTGACTGAAACAATTCTGGTCCCCCAAAACGAGAGCATAAAATTCAGATTGCACAAGAAATGCCAGTTTTCTGGGTTTCAAAACCAGACGCCCAAACCACCTGGTTCCACAAGCCCCTTTCGCCCCCTCCCCAATCCTATTCCTCTTGTATATATTTCTATTTGCTATGTCTCGGGGGAGGTTGTTTGCAGAAGCAGGCAAGACTGGTGCAGGGAAAGGTAGTCAGCCAAGGGAGGTCAATGTGTGTCTCATCAAGAATACAGTTTCCTGCTGCTGCTGCTGCCTCTGGGCAGAGGGTCAGCCTAGCTGGCTACGTGAGACGACCCCTTCCTTACAGCTCTGTGACTCCAGGCCCAGGGTGGGAGCCCCATATGCTGCACTAAGAGGGGAGGCAAGCAGCTTTCCCACAATGCCCTGCCCTTACCTGCACCACACAAACCAGTCTGTAACCAGCTGAAGCGAATAAAGTTCTTTAAATGGGCTTTCCATCTCCGAGTCTTCATTCGTGTCAAAACGTGCCTGGGGCACACTCTGAAGTGTCATGGAAAAGAAGTTGAAGGCAGTGACCGGGAGCCTGGGAGCCCATAAGGTATGACTGGGGTGGGTCTGTGGGTGTGTGGTTCGGGGAAGGAGGCAAATATATTGCCGTGTGGTCGCTAATCTCCAAGTGGCAAGGGATTCCCTTTTACCCAGGGTTCAGTTTCCTTGGAATGAAGGTCAGCAGAGACTGTGGTGCATTTAGGATTTGCAGTTTTCTTTATGCATAAGTACAACCTGAGTTGGGGATGGAAGGGTTCGCATTTCCTTCTCCAGGAAACACAAGCCTACTTCTGACACCAGTGTTGCGTGCACAGCAATTGCTGAGGGCCAGGAGACTCCAGGAGTGTGGGAATGCAGCTCAGTGGAGACTGCGGCGTCTTTAGGATTTATAGTTTTACACACACACACACACACACACACACACACACACACACACACACACAACATAGCATAGAATGGAGGGACTTGCACAATTGACACCCCAAACGATCTTGCTTCTCCATTACAGCTTTGGGTTAAGCACAGAGTAAGGCAAACCTCTGTGCCTCTGTCAATCATCAACAGAGTCATGCCAGAGCCCTGAACCAGAAGGCGTTTTGGGATGTTGCTGCTGCTGACGATCGCCAGAGTGAGCATCTTTTGGTCTGGTGCTCACGCCAGAGAGCCAAACCAAAAACAGAAGCCAGTATAGGCTGCTGTGATCTGGGACGTCCCGCTTAAAACAGGACAGTTGGTGGGTCTGCACTGTGGATAACTTAAAAGGAGGATTGGAGCAATTCATGGAGGAAATGGCTAACAGCGGCGACTGGCCATTATGACTGTGCGCTGCCTCCACAGTTGGACGTAGCAATGCTTCTGAATTACTTTTGGCTGCAGGAGCTGCCAGGAGGAGGCGTACAAAGCGCCACCCAACCATCTTAGTGAATCCCCTCTGGATTTGTGCAGGGTTTAAAAAGGTAAAGGGACCCCTGACCATTAGGTCCAGTCGCGGCCGACTCTGGGGTTGCGGCGCTCATCTCGCTTTACTGGCCGAGGGAGCTGGCGTACAGCTTCCGGGTCATGTGGCCAGCAGGACTAACCCTCTTCTGGCGAACCAGAGCAGCACACGGAAACGCCGTTTACCTTCCCGCTGGAGTGGTACCTCTTTATCTACTTGCACTTTGACGTGCTTTCGAACTGCTAGGTGGGCAGGAGCAGAGACCAAGCAACGGGAGCTCACCCCGTCGCGGGGATTCGAACCGCCAACCTTCGGAACGGCAAGTCCTAGGCTCTGTGGTTTAACCCACAGCGCCACCCACGTCCCTGTGTAGGGTTTACACCTTAGCTTTTTCTTCTCCCAAAGATTTCCCACAAGGCTGAGGGTACGGACTTTCCCTCAGGGTTTACTCCCAGAATCTTTCCCACAAGTATTGCCACAAAGGCAGGGGAAGTTTAGGATCAGAGTTTTCCTTCTCCTGGATGAGCTGCCTTCCCAGGTGTCCCTCACTTCCCTCTGTAGCACAGGCAGAACCCACCTTCCTGGCGGTTGGGCCCACTATGGGCCTCGCCCATCCTCCGGAGCCTGTCTTCGCATGCAGGGGAAGTTCTTAACTCCCAGATAGTTTGAGACCCATCGGATCCCCTCAGCTGGTCTTGCCAGCCAGTCAAAGCCGTGCCTGCGGTGTGTTTGCTGTCGTATGCTGACAGCTTCTGGGAGCCACATGTGAGACCAGAGTGCAGGATGGGGACCAAAGGTGGACAAAGGACCCCAGAAAGAGCACAACGTGTCTCCACACCTCATACACCCCAATTTAAATTAATTCATTAATAATAACAACAACAACAACAATAATAATATAAGATGATGATGGTGGAGGCTTTGTCTCCAGATCCTTTTTCATCTCCCCAGACGTCCCAAAGAGAAGCAGAGGCTCAGACCTCGTAGACCAGGACCATCTCTCTTCCGTCTCCTCTGCCCCACAATCACCCCGTTACGCACAGAGAGAAGGGAGGGGGGAGGGGGTGAACTTGTGTGCAGCTCCATAAGTAGCCCTGACGGTCTTGTCAGGAAAGAAATACACAGCCTCTCTGCAAGCGTCCCCAGGCCTCGCTTGTCTATCTTCCCCGGACGGTGATTTCTCGATTTGTCTGCCCTTCTTATGCCTCCTGTCAAGCAAACTTACGTCTCACCCAGCAAGAGGCGGAAGAGTGGAAAGTGGGGGCCAGCTGAGGTTTGCCCAAGGCTGATGGGAGGCTCCCCCCCTCCAAATGAAGAGGGATAAATAAGCAATTCCATGATGCATTCCAGACACAGGAGTCTGGCCAGTGAGGAGGTGCAAATAAAAGCAGAGCCTCAGGCTAGCAAGGAACTTTGCAAAGCCCCCTCCCACTTCACCACATCTCTGTGCTGGGGGAGCGCTTGATTTCTGCCTGCCCTTGTAGCTGTCAAGGTGCAGCAGCCCTGGCTGGACCAAGGAGGGGGAAACAGGATGGAGAAGAGCCTGCGCATGCAGAGGAATTGCTCACCGCTGGCACATGGCGCGGACAATGCACAGCACTCTTTGCTGACCTCTCTCACCCACACGCAGCATCTCTGAACTTGGGGCTGCTCTCGCATCTGTTCGGCAGAGCATGAGAATATTGGTCTCTCTCTCTCTCTCTTTTCAAAATCTTTATTAAACAATCAACATTAACTTACACAACAGTACACAATAATACACTATATACAAACTACATACACATATTATACAGAAAAATAAAAGAATGAAACATGGAATACATAAAATAAACTACTGATTATTCTCATTGTACTGTTTCTCATTTTGTTATTTTACACACACTGCCTTCTTGATTTTTGTTCTCCCAATTCTTTTCAAGATGTTCTGTTATTTATCACCTATAGATTACAAGGTCTGCCAGGAGATTTTTGTTATCACAATAATTTTTTTAATACCCTTTAAGTACTGTCAATTCTTTATTCACCCTCACTCTCTGAACTTGGGGCTGCTCCCGCTTCTGTTTGGTAGAGCACGGGATTCTCAATCTCATGGGTCGTGGGTTTGAGCCCCACGCTGGGCAAAAGGATTCCTGCATTGCAGGGGGTTGGACTAGATGACCCTCGTGCTCCCTTCCAGTTCCATGATTCTGCTCTGGAATCCAGGCGCCAGGAGATGCTCTCGGAAGGGAGTCTGACTGCCGGGGAAATGGAACTGTTGCAGGTTCCAGCCTGGGAAAGTGGGAGAGTGTCTGCTTCCCATGCATGCAAAAGGTCCCAGGTTCAGATCTCACTCTCTGCCTGAAACCCTGGAGAGCCATTGCTGCTGCCAGCCAGTGTAGACAATACAAGCTAGATGGACCAATGACCTGATTTGGTATAAGGCTCCCCAAACACAGTGGTACCTTGGGTTGCAAATGCTTTGGGTTACAAATGCTTTGGGTTACAAACTCCGCTAACCCGGAAGTAGTTGCTCCAGGTTGCGAATTTTGCCCCAGGATGAGAATGGAAATCGCGCTGCAGCAGCGGCAGCGCGGTGATAGCGGGAGGCCCCATTAGCAAAAGCAGGGCTCAGATTAAGAGCGCACCTACAGAACAAATTAAGTTCGCAACCCGAGGTACCACTGTATGGAAACACAAACCACATTGTTCTTCATTATTTACTTATTAAATTTATATACATATATTTTTTTTATTATTACTTTATTTATTACATTTATATACCTCCTATTCTCCCCAGGAGCTCAAGGTGGAGCAAATCGTTCTCCTACCCATTTCATCCTCACAATGACCCTGGGAGGTAGGGGAGGCTGCCTGAGGTCACCCAGTGAGCAGCATGCCTGAGCGGGGATTTGAACCCAGGTATTCCAGGTCATAGGGATGTGGGTGGCGCTGTGGGTTAAACCACAGAGCCTAGGACTTGCCGATCAGAAGGTCGGCAGCTCGAATCCCCATGACAGGGTGCGCTCCCGTTGCTTGGTCCCTGCTCCTGCCAACCTAGCAGTTCAAAAGCACCTGAAAGTGCAAGTAGATAAATAGGTACCGCTCCGGCGGGAAGGTAAACGGCGTTTCCGTGCGCTGCTCTGGCTCACCAGAAGCGGCTTAGTCATGCCGGCCACATGACCCGGAAGCTGTACGCTAGCTCCCTCGGCCAATAAAGCGAGATGAGCACCGCAACCCCAGAGTCGGCCACGACTGGACCTAATGGTCATGGGTCCCTTTACCTTTACTCCCAGGTCATAGTCCAAAACTCTTAACTATTACACCATCACCGTCCTTCATCAGGAAATCAAAGGGCAGTTTGTACTTTCTAGCTTGTCCATCCATCCATCCACAACATGGAAGCTTGTTTTCTGCTGCTCCAGAGGTTCGGACCAGGAGCAATGGGTTCAACTTCCGAGAAAGCAGATGGTAAGAGCTGTTTGACAGTGGAAGGGACTCCCTTCCTTGGAGGTTCTTAAGCAGAGGCTGGATGGCCACCTGTCAGGGATTATTTAGCTGAGATTCCCGCATTGCAGGGGGTGGACTAGATGACTCGTGGGGTCCCTTTCAACTCTGCAGTTCTAGGTTTCCATGATTCTTTTCCAGATGCCAAGAAATGCTCTATGAGGAGAGTTCAGCAGCACACGGTTGACAGCACTGAGGAAGCGGCAACACAAACCGAACCAGACAAAATCTTCAGAAAATTCATTGCTGGGGGCAGACAGAATTGGAAATGTATTTTTGTGAGTCTCTGGGGAAATAACCCAAACAGTGCTCACTAACCGTTCCTTGTCTTCCTGGGGAAAACGTGACAAGTGGGAGTTGTGTCCTGGGCCGCAGAGTTCTGTCCTGGGCCCGATGTTGTTCAACATCTTTAGAAACAACTTGGATTAAGGCATTGAGGGGATTCTTATGAAATTTGCAGATGACACCAAATTGGGAAGGGTAGCAATGCTGTAGAAGACACAGATTTAACAGATTGGAAAACGGGCCTAAACTAAAGGAATGCATTTCAAGAGGCAGAAATGTCAGGTTCTGCACTTAGGCAGGAAGAACCAGATTCACAAAGATAGGATGGGGGACCCCTGACTTACTAGCAGTACATGTGAAAAGGATCCAGGGGTCTTGGCAGACCACAAGCTGAACATGAGTCAACAGTGTGATGCAGCAGGAGAAAAAGCTAATGCTATTCTAGGCTGCACCAACAGAAGTCTAGAGTCCAGATCATGGGAAGAAGTCATAGTCCCGCTCTAGTCTGCCTTGGTCAGACCACACCTGGAATACTGTGTCCAATTCTGGACACCACAATTTAAGAAGGATGTTGACAAGTTGGAAGGTGTGCAGAGGAGGCCAACCAAGACAATCACTGGTCTGGAAACCAAGCCTGATGAGGAACGGTTGAAGGAACTGGGTATGTTTAGCCTGGAAAAGAGGAGACTGAGAGGAGATATGAGAGCCATCTGAAGGCAGTCCTGTACTGGGAAGTTATTTATGGTTGATGCTTTGCTGTGGTTTTATATGTGTTGTAAGCCACCCAGAGTGGCTGGGGAAACCCAGCAAGATGAGTGGGGTATAAATGACAAAATCATCATCATCATATATCTCAAAGGCTGTCCCATGGAAGATGGAGCAAGCTTGTTTTCTCCTGCTCTGGAGGGTAGGACTTGAACCAATGGCTAGAAGTTACAAGAAAGGAGATTCTGACTTAACATTAGGAAGAACTTTCCGACAGTAAGAGCTGTTTGACAGTGGAACGGTCTCCCTCGGGAGATTGTGGACACTCCTTCCTTGGAGGTTTTTAGGCAGAGGTTGGATGGCCATCTGTCATGGATGCTTTGGTTGAGATTCCTGCATTGCAAGGGGTTGGACTAGATGACCCTTAGAAGTCCCTTTCAACTCTACAAGTCTATCATCTATCTATCTATCTATCATCTATCTATCTATCTATCTATATCTATCTATCTATCTATCATCTATCTATATCTATATCTATATCTATATCTATATCTATATCTATATCTATATCTATCTATCTATCTATCTATCATCTATCTATCTATCTATCTATCTATCTATCTATCTATCTATCTATCTATCTACCGTATCTATCATCTATCTATCTATCTGATAGATGGATAGAACTGTAAATGGACATCCAGTTAAGGATACAAACGAATTTAAACAGTGGCCCTGCATATCATGGGACGCCCTGAGATGACCCCTACCCACAGTGACCCCTACAAGGCCCCCCTTTCTGCTCCCCTTGACGCCTCTCTTATAGACTTGTGACCCAGCTTAACCGTCCCATCAAGGCATTGATTTCCCCACCTCTGGCTCCCCTGCCCAGGTTATGGCCCTCTTTGCACAGGAAACAAGATGTTTCTCTAAGTTTATGGCGCCATTAGAAATTCTCTGGGAAGCTTGAAGGCTCCAGGCAGGATGGTTCATGTTCCCATTTTTATGGTGGTGTCTGGCTGGGAGGACGAGGGCAGCGGGGGAGGGGGAGGGGGCAGAAGTGACTCAAGAGCTTCGTTATCACCTTGGCTTTATTATAGGCAGAGTAAATTGCTTTTGTTTGAAGCGGCATAATGGTCAGAAAAGTGACTGTGTGGAAATGACATTTTCACGCTGCCTATTTATTCTCAGCTAGTGCTTTGCATATTAAGTTTGCTCCATTTGCAAACCGAAAAAGAATCAAAGCTTTGCACTGGATTTTTAAAGGCATCCCTCAGCTGCCAGTTTGCAAGCTTCTGCCTCTTGCTTCAAAACAGAACCTGAAGGTTGGATGGCTCTGCAGTTTTTGGGGGAGGGGGTTGTAATATTGGGGGGGGGGTTCCTTGAGTTTCCTCCCACCTGCTCTGCCACCTGTAGCCTACCCAAGTTCCAGGGAACAGGATGAATCCCTCACGAAGAAAGCAGTATGTGGGGGCCCTTCTCTCCTGATCCAGGTCCAGCCACCTCCCCGGCCAAAGGGAGCTCAATGTGACTTTTCCCGCCCCCTTAAGCACATTTAAATTTGGTCTCATTCACACAAACACACCCCGCCCAATACTTTGTGTCTTGTTTTGCGATGAACAAAACTGAGATGGAACTCGTTCCTGGAAGAGGTGGCCAACTGGTACGCAGGCTGAGACCCTATCTGCTCGCGGACTGTCTCGCCAGAGTGGTGCATGCTCTGGTTATCTCTGCGCTCTATGTGAGGCTACCTTTGAAGGTGACCCAGAAACTACAACTAATCCAGAATGCAGCAGCTAGACTGGTGACTGGGAGCGGCCGCTGAGACCATATAACACCGGTCCTGAGAGACCTACATTGGCTCCCAGTATTTTTCTGAGCACAATTCAAAGTGTTGGTGCTGACCTTTAAAGCCCTAAACTGCCTCGGTCCAGTATCCCTGAAGGAGCGTTTCCACCCCCATCGTTCTGCCCAGACACAGAGGTCCAGCTCCGAGGGCCTTCTGGCGGTTCCCTCATTGCGAGAAGTGAGGTTACAGGGAACCAGGCAGAGGGCCTTCTCGGTGGTGGCACCTGCCCTGTGGAACGCCCTCCCACCAGATGTCAAAGAGAAAAACAACTACCAAACTTTTAGAAGACATCTGAAGGCAGCCCTCTTTAGGGAAACTTTTAATGTTTGATGGATTACTGTATTTTAATATTTTGTTGGAAGCCGCCCAGAGTGGCTGGGGAAGCCCAGCCAGATGGGCGGGGTATAAATAAGAAATTATTATATTATTTGGATGTCTTCAAATGAGGATTGGACAAATTCATGGCGGAGGAGAGGGCTATTGAGGGCTTCTTCTGAGTACCACTTTGGGATGGTTTATGCGACGCAATTCATAAATGGAAAGCCTTCAGGAAGCGCCAAGTTAAACTGTGATGGAAATCTCTCCCAAAGGAGGCCGTGATGGCCAACAACTTGGCTGGCTTTGAAAGAGGATTGGGCCCGTTCATGGAGGAGGAGAGGGCTACCCAAGGCTCCCTGTCACGGTCCGGTTCATGGGCGATTGAAGTCCCAGCTGGGGACGTCGGGATGGGGGGCGAGATGGCAGGGTGGGAGCAGGAACCGGAGTCCAGAAGCCAGGAGTCAGAACGCCAAGAGTCCGAAGGTCAGAGAGCTGTGAGTCAAGAAGCCAAGGGTCTGAGGATCAAGAAGCAAGGAGTCAAGAAGTCAGGGGTCAGAGGTCAAGAAGCAAGGAGTCATGAAGTCAGGGATCCGAGGATCAAGAAGCAAGGAGTCATGAAGTCAGGGGTCCAAGGATCAAGAAGCAAGGAGTCAAGAAATCAGGGTCCGGGGTTCAAGAAGCAAGGAGTCATGAAGTCAGGGGTCCGAGGATCAAGAAGCAAGGGGTCAAGAAGTCAGGGGTCCAAGGATCAAGAAGCAAGGAGTCATGAAGTCAGGGGTCCAAGGATCAAGAAGCAAGGGGTCAAACGCAGCAAGGCAGGGAACATGTTGCTGTGGCAAAGAGACAAAGGGAAATGCTGAACTTGTATCCCTTCCCGGCTCTTGCCACCAGGTGCTGTGAGTTACCAATCGGCCTCACCTGTGCGGCCGTGCCGTGCCTCTCCAGAACAAACTTGGGAAGGCCCCAGTCCTGCAAAGTCCTACTGGTCACAGGGCCTGGCTCCTGCACGCACACCTGACACTACCCTACCAGTCCATCTAGTCCAGCATCCGGTTCTTGAAGTGGCCAATCAGATGCTTCTTCCCACAAACAGAAACTGAGCACAAGAGAAGCCCTCTCCCCTCCTGCGGTTTCCAACGTCCAGGATTCAGAAGCATCACTGCCTCCGGCTGTGGAGGGCGCAGCAGAGACATTGTGGCAATAGCCATGGAGACCCCTCTCCTCCTCCATGAATTCGCCAAATCTTCTTCCAAAGCCATCCAACTTGGTGGCCATCACGGCCTCATGAGGGAGGGAGTTCCGCAGCTCAACTGCTCACTGTGTGAAGTGTGGGAATGTTCAGGGTGGCAGGAGACAATATATTGTTTATTAATATCCTTCCTAACTTGCACTAGCAAGTTCCTTTACTTAGCAGAGTTTACATCCCCCTTTACATGCACAGCAGATAGCTGGTTGCAGGCTCGTGTGAGCCTCTCACTATTATTCAGTCTGTCTCAGATTAAATTGTACGTTCCTGGTAAATTCCCTTTAATCCCTTTTAAAAGAATAAAGACACCACAATCTTATTCAAAGTGAATACAAGAAGTTTACTCACATCAGTTCAGTTGGATTCCTGAAGGCAGACACAGATACAAATATGTACATGTGGATCTACCCCATATAGGGGAATAATCCCAGTGCTTCTGCTAGCTGAGAAGCTGGCAGAGCAGTCCTAGCTAAAAAGCTACTCCAACAACGGAGGAAGTCAGAAAGAGTGGCAGCATGCCTTGTCCTATCGTTACCTGGACATGTAAGGTCATGCCCACCTCTAGTCACATGCAGAGGAAGGATGCTCCAGCCAGGAGGAAACACACGTCTTCTCTAGGAAAACAAGGAATGTTGTGTTTGACTGCTCTCAGTGGATTACATCCTACTTGAAAGACTCTTTTATCTGCCTGAATTTTCCAACATTCAGCATCATTAGATGCAGGTGAGTTTTAGTGTTATGAGAAAGTGGGGCAGGGTGTCCCGTTTTACCCTGCTGCCACCCCTACCCCCATCCCATCTCCCTCCCTCTGTTCCCACTGGGGGAGAAGTTGCACTGCCATAGGCACCCATTTGGGGCAAGGTTATGCCGATCTGGTGTGAGGTCTTGCCCAAAACGGGCCCCACCTTGCCCCCTGGGGTGCTTCTGCTGCCTGAAGCAGTGGCCTCACCCTGCCTAACTGGCTGGCTCCGTGAGAAAGGGAGGAAAACATTAATTTGCCCCGTTTCTCCAGTGCCACTGAGAGGTGGCTGCTTGTCCCCGCGGCTACCTTGAGTACGAACGCCCAGTGTGAACTGCCATCATTCATTCAGGTGACAAGATTATCCTTTTTCTTCTCTTCTGGATCACAGCCCTGGATTCAATTTATCGGAAGCGGCCCTCCCCGGGAAAGGCAGCCGATCCATTTGCTGGAGAACAAAAGACAAGAGCCCGTGCCCCTCCCCTCGACCTTCTCCCGGGAATCCTGACACGCGGAGAGGCTTTGATGCTCTAATGTCTCTTTTATTCCCTAACAAACGACACCAGAAAAACCTGCCTTTCCTCTGACAGCTGCTTCATCTGTAGCGCTGTAAACCTTGCTCTGTAATCAATAGATGTGATGTGGACAAGCCTCACCTTTTATGCTAAAGCCCTTAATGGGCCAGGAAGCAGGAGTGATGCCCAGGGGGACCCAGAAATCAAATACAGGGAGAAAGAGGGGAAAAAGAAGAGGCTGCTTGCTCCATTTTTTTCATGCCACCAGGCCTGTTTTCCACCTTCGTTGAGGAACTAACTAGACATTCCTGCCGCTCCATCTCTTTCCCTCCCTCCCACTTTCTTGTACCATCAAAACACAACAGATGAGGATATCGCAGAGTTGGGAGGGGTTCAGAAAAGGGTTGCCAGAAATGATCAAGGGGTGGAGAGACTCCCCCAGGAGGAAAGGGGCCAGCATTTGGGATTTTTTTTAGTTTAGAGAAAATAATAATTTATTATTTATACCCCGCCCATCTGACTGGGTCTCCCTAGCCACTCTGGGCGGCTTCCAACCAAATATTAAAAAAAATACAGCGTCAGACATTAAAAACTTCCCTAAACAGGGCCGCCTTCAGGTGTCTTTTAAAAGTAAAATAGTTGTTTATTGCCTTGACATCTGGTGGGAGGGCGTTCCACAGGGCGGGCGCCGCCACCGAGAAGGCCCTCTGCCTGATTCCCTGTAACCTCACTTCTTGCAGTGAGGGAACCGCTAGAAGGCCCTCGGAGCTGGATCTCAGGGTCCGGGCTGGATGATGGGGGTGGAGACACTCCTTCAGGTATACAGGACCAAGGCCATTTAGGGCATTAAAGGTCAGCAGCAACACTTTGAATTGTGCTCAGAAAAATACTGGGAGCCAATGTAGGTCTTTCAAGACCGGTGTTATGTGGTCCCGGCGGCCACTCCCAGTCACCAGTCTAGCTGCCGCATTCTGGATTAATTGCAGTTTCCGTGTCACCTTCAAAGGTAGCCCCACGTAGAGCGCAAGTTAGAAGAGACATGATAGAAGTTTTTACTGAAGTAGTCAGATATCAACACAGACCTGGCGCAACCCCCTCCCCAACTCTCTGGAAGAACGGCAGCCCCTGCTGCAACAGCCACTTTGCATTAACCCTGCATGCCATTCATGGCTGCAGAATAATGACTCCAGATCTACTATTTCGGAAGCAAGTCCAAGCATTTAATGGCAACGTCGTTAGAAAGAGTGGCATCCTATTTCTCCCCCCCCCCCCCCCGTGTTTAAAAAAATCACACTATATTTTGAACGGTTCCACCGAGCAACGAGATTAATGGGTGGCGGAGTTTGCAAAGATTGCCTGCGATAAATAATTGGTGGAGAAGCGAGGAGGCAGGTGGCAAAGTTCTGCATTGGGCTGCTCTTGGGTAACGGATCACTCTTTGCTTCGGGGTTCATCAGTCTCTTGAAAATCTACACAGGCAGGGGTTTTTTGCCTCTCCAACTGAAGCAACCATGCGTTTTCACCTCCTCACGTTCCCAAAGAAGGGAGCACTGAATTTCCTTGGCCTGAGATGGTGCAGGATGGAAGTGGGAAGATATCTGCATTCTTTGCTTCAAGCTAACAAGGACAGATTTTGCATGAGCTCACTGAGTGGTTGCAAAACTGCAACATTCCCTACGCACCTGCACATGCTTTTGCCCTCTTGAAACCCAGCAGCAGCTGAGATATTTGGCAAGACAAGGATTTCAGAAAACTGCAAGACTTTTTTTTAACCTACAGGAAAGTCAAGCATCCCTAACTAGGGCCCATCCAGACTCACCCGGAAAATCCACATTTCACATCACCGATTCATCCCCGTGCTAGTGCAAATATCAAAAACAATACAGCGCCAGACATTAAAAACTTCCCTAAACAGGTGTCTTTTAAAAGTAAAATAGTTGTTTATTGCCTTGACATCTGCTGGGAGGGTGTTCCACAGGGCGGGTGCCACTACCGAGAAGGCCCTCTGCCTGGTTCCCTGTAACTTGGCTTCTCACAGAGAGGGAACCGCCAGAAGGCCCTCGGAGCTGGATCTCAGTGTCCGGGCTGGAGATGCTCCTTCAGGTCTACTGGGCCTTTGAGGCCGTTTCAAGGTCAGCACCAACACTTTGAATTGTGCTCGGAACCGTACTGGGAGCCAGTGTAGGTCTCTCAGGACCGGTGTTATGTGGTCTTGGCGGCCGCTCCCAGTCACCAGTCCAGCTGCCGCATTCTGGATTAATTGCAGTTTCCGGGTCACCTTCAAAGGTAGCCCCACGTAGAGCGCAAGTTAGAAGAGACTTGACAGAAGTTTTTACTGAAGTAGTCAGATATCAACTCAGACCTGGCACAACCCCCTCCCCAACTCTCTGGAAGAAAGGCAGCTACTTTGCATTAACCCTGCATGCCATTCATGACTCACCCGGAAAATCCCCATTTCACATCACCGATTCACCCCGTGCTAGTGCACACCTGAGTGGTTTATATTCAGACACGATTTCAGCCAGGGATTTGGGGGTCTGTTCTCCTTGCTTTCTACTATTTGCTCTTTCAAGCAGCCCTGCAGGAGCTCCTCCACTTCAAAAACGCCCATGTCGAAAGAAGGGAAACATGGACAAAGGTGTCCAGGGCAAGATGGCAGAAGCCAAAGGCAATGGACAACTTCCTACCTGCTTGATCTGACTTCACTTCATTTGTAAGCCAGGAGGAACATGGCTGAGGACTCCCCCCTCCCCCCCGACCTACGAACAAATATGGTCAACATAGTGACTCGGGGCGCCGGAATACTTTAATAACTTGGAGTAACAGGGGAACCTTGTCTTGTTTAACCATTATGTCTGTACTATAGCTGCAGCCACTGCCACCTACGCAGCAAAACAGCCCTGTGGTTTATTTATTTCGGCTTTATTTCATGTCTGTATTTGTAGATGCGCTAGGTAAACTGCCACACCAGATCCTGTTTCCTAACACTGCATTTTGCAGAATATTGCATAACCTTTTTTGAATCAATAAAAACGAGAGGCAGAGCAGGTGTCCCTTTTGGATTTTCCGTGGATCAGAGAAATTCCAGATTTAGAAGGAGAATGTCGAGGGCAGCGGGGGAATCAAAGGACACAGAAGGGGTGCCTATTCCACTTTAAGCCGAGGTGCGGATGGGCGGAGGTCCCTAGGAAGGCACAGTCATCTCATGCTCAGAGGCTTTGCAGTCATGTTCTCTGGCCAGCTGAGACCTTCTCCCAAGGAGGCGCAGCTCCAACGCTCCTCTTCAGCAACTGCACAATGCTGCCTGAGGATCTTCCCCCATCAACCCTCCTGTTCCCCTTCCTGCTGCTGCCTGGAGCACCACTGGACCCCCAGATTCTAGCAAAAGGCTCCCGTCTCTCCAGGTTTCAAGGGTGGCCCTCAGGGTGCAGCCGCCACTGCTCCTTCCCTCCCTTGCAGCTCGCCCAGCAGGCGCCCCACATTGTCGGTGAACTCGCCCCGCTTCTTCTCCACCCCGGCCAGCTTCACGGGGTGCAGGCTGGGGTGGGGGGGCACGTAGGGGTGGGGGCACCAGACGTTGCTGAGGAAGAGCCAGACGGCATCCGGATCCACCTGCATCAGGTGGAGGAAAACGCTGCGGAGACAAAAACAAAAGCAGGGAGGGGAAGCTGAGTCAATGGGAAGTCTAGAATCATAAAGTCACAGGGTTGGAAGGAGACCCCCAAAGGTCATCTATTCCAACCCCCACTCGCAATGCAGGAATCACAGCTCAAGAAACCCTGAAAGGCAGCCACCCAACTTCTGTTTAAAGACCTCCTTGAAGAAGAGTCCAAGTGGGTGTCAAAGACAGGGCTCTTCGTCAATCCATTTTATTGTATATAGCCAAAGGCCTTTACAATGGGCGACAGAGAATAAAAGGAAAACTTTCCTCTAAAATCATGCAACATAACCTGTAGCAGTTTTCAACATAAAAAGAAATCTACAACAAGAACAACAACATAATAACAATAGCAATAATAATAATAATATTTTATTTATACCCTGCCCTTCCTGGTTCAGAAAACCCCGGTTCAGGGTGGCTAACAAAAAAATTTAAAACACTTAATTGATGCTACAAAAAGCAGCATTAAATACGGTATGAAACGTGAATAACAATTAAAAAAAATCAGTTTATAGAATCATAGAATCATAGAGTTGGAAGAGACCATAAGGGCCATCGAGTCCAACCCTCTGCCAAGCAGGAAACACCATCAGAGCACTCCTGACATATGGTTGTCAAGCCTCTGCTTAAAGACCTCCAAAGAAGGAGACTCCACCACACTCCTTGGCAGCAAATTCCACTGTCAAACAGCTCTTACTGTCAGCAAGTTCTTCCTAATGTTTAGGTGGAATCTTCTTTCATGTAGTTTGGATCCATTGCTCCGTGTCCGCTTCTCTGGAGCAGCAGAAAACAACCTTTCTCCCTCCTCTATATGACATCCTTTTATATATTTGAACATGGCTGTCATATCACCCCTTAACCTCCTCTTCTCCAGGCTAAACATGCCCAGCTCCCTTAGCCGTTCCTCATAAGGCATCGTTTCCAGGCCTTGGACCATTTTGGTTGCCCTCCTCTGGACATGTTCCAGTTTGTCAGTGTCCTTCTTGAACTGTATGGGACAATGACAATAAAGATTATCATATCGTAAAAAGCGAATCGCCAAATCGCATCATTCAGAATGATGGTCAGAGGTGGTTTCCCTCTGAGTCTCACATGACTCTGCCCTCTTTCAGGCTTCCCCCAAATTCCTACTTTGGAGGCTCAGCGGTTTTTTTAATGGGTGCAAGGTGTGGCTTTTCATAATTACACAGCATTATTGCAGCAAACCGAGGCCAGGCTCACATCGCAGGTGAGGACAGTCTTGCCTTCCTAGTCCAGTCCCTGCAACGACTGGCTCATCTTTCAAATCAAACAACTTCTTCTCTGTCCTCGCCACAATAATTTTCTTCCTTTCTTTTGGACTGGGTGGCCGGAGACCATTTTTGCTCCGCAGAGATGGTTCCCTGCCAGCCTCGCTCCACCTAATCAATGGCAAAGGATGTTAATTCATCCTGGTTGCTTTGCAATCCATATGTTTGATCCTGGACGGCTGCGGAGAACACCAGCCCTGTCTCAACTCATTTGGAGCCCTGCCTCTGGATAAAGCCTCTTGTTTCTTCCCCACACCTTCCCCCCAAAATACGGTTCTGGTTCACGGCACAGTCAGCACCCTGGAAATTGCAATGTGCTAAATAAGTGTTCTCCGCCTTAATGCTTATTTGCTGCGAGCCGAAGCCCAGGAAAAAACGAGAGAGTCCTGATTAAAGGCATTGCCACTTCCTATTTTAAACTTCCTTCATCAATAGATTCCCACACGGAGGTGAATAGCTGTGGCTTCAGAGTAAGCTGCATTTTCAGAATGTGATTACATAAAGCAACTGGTTCAGAGATTAAATTTTTAAAAGGCTGTGAGAGAAAGAAGTAAATCTCTGGAAGGAATGTCTATCTATCTTACGCAAACATACCTTCTCTCTCTCTCTCTCTCTCTCTCTCTCTCACACACACACACACACACACACACACAAACTTAGCTTAACACCTGAGATGACATTATGATCTCTTCCCAAACTTGCTCTATTAAAAGTAGGAATTGCACATACACAAAATTCAAAGTGTGACGTGGCTGCTGAGATTCCCCAACCTGGTGCTCTTCACTGGTACTCAGGATGAGACCCTACCTGCCTGTGCACTGTCTTGCCAGAGTGGTGCATGCTCTAGTTATCTCCCGCTTGGACTACTGCAATGCGCTCTTCGTGGGGCTACCTTTGAAGGTGACCCGGAAACTGCAACTAATCCAGAATGCGGCAGCTAGACTGGTGACTGGGAGCGGCCGCTGGGACCATATAACACCAGTCCTGAAAGACCTACATTGGCTCCCAGTACGTTTCCGAGCACAATTCAAAGTGTTGGTGTTGACCTTTAAAGCCCTAAACGGCCTCGATCCTGTATACCTGAAGGAGCGTCTCCATCCCCATCATTCTACCTGGACACTGAGGTCCAGCACTGAGGGCCTTCTGGCAGTTCCCATCCTGCGAGAAGCCAAGTTACAGCAAACCAGGGAGAGGGCCTTCTCAGTAGTGGCACCCACCCTGTGGAATGCCCTCCCTTCAGATGTCAAGGAAATAAGTAGCTATCTTATCTTTAAAAGACATCTGAAGGCAGCCCTGTTCAGGGAAGTTTTTAATATTTAATGCTGTATTGTTTTTAATACTCGATTGGGAGCCGCCGAGAGTGGCTGGGGAAACACAGCTAGATGGGCAGGGTATAAATAAATTGTTGTTGTTGTTGTTGTTGTTGTTATTTTCTTCATTTGGACTCTAGCTTCTTCCATCAGACCAGTCACTACAGTCATGCTGGCTTGGGGAATGATGGGAATTGTAGTCCAAAGGCAACTGGGGAGCCCCAGTTTGGGGAAGGCTGACCCAGCTGACGCCAACAGAGCGGTTCCTTTCCTTCTCTCTCTCTCTCCTTCTCACAGAATTTTGCAAACAGTTTCATTGTGCAGCCTACCTTCTCACTGACTTATAAATCTTGCCATTGCTGCTGCTTTTCTATGGGACTTCGTCCTCCAACGCAGATATCAGGTACAGAAGCCAATGTACATGGTGGGGGTTATGGAAGAGTTTGGATTTGATATCCCGCTTTATCACTACCCGAAGAAGTCTCAAAGCGGCTAACATTCTCCTTTCCCTTCCTCCCCCACAACAAAGACTCTGTGAGGTGAGTGGGGCTGAGAGACTTCAGAGAAGTGTGACTGGCCCAAGGTCACCCAGCAGCTGCATGTGGAGGAGCGGAGACTCGAACCCGGTTCCCCAGATTACGAGTCTATCACTCTTAACCACTCCACCACACTGGCTTCAGTGGAGGGACCTGGTGTCTATAAATCATGCTTTTCTCTTTAAAAGCCCACTCAAAATTGCTAGAATATAATCAAAGCCAACAGTAATCAAAGAAATGAGGCAGGCACTCCACCTCGAGAGAAAGTTTTAAGAACTCTCCAAAAAGGTTTGCAGTCTGCTGGTCATGCTGAGCTCAAGAGGCAATGAGTTCCAAAGGTGTGGGAGCTGCTGTTGCAGATAATGGCCCCTGATTGGCCAAAACACCAGTAAATTTGGTGTGGTTGTTCTGCTGTTACTTTGCTACAAATTGCCTTAATCAGGATTGAAAAATTTAAACAGCTTAAATTGAAATGTGTTTATGTACTTAAAGCCTAGATTGTTTTGGTTTCTGAAGTCATTCTGAGTGAGCCAAATTGCTGATTTTTGTCATTTTTGAATTTACTGACACGCTCTGCATTTTGTACAGCGGTATTTCCAGCGTTCCGTAATTTGATGCTCTGAATGTCTGCTGTAATATGGTTTGGCCACAGCTCATTGTGGGAAAGCAGAATATAAGTGAATCAAATCAAACTGATGAAGCAACTTGGTTCCAAAGCACGGCACTGACTAGGCAGCCCAAGCCGGATCCCCCCAAACTTGTGTGATTCCCCTGGCAGATTTCTGTGGCTTTTCTCCAGGCAAATCAGTCCAGAATTACCCTCCCAGAGGTGGGCAGTTTGACAGTCACTGGCCTCCTCTAGAGCTGCTGCGGGAAACTGGGCAAAATCCAAACACCAAAGACTTGGCTTCAGGCAGAGAAGGCCTCTGGTCTCTCCTTCTCTCTCTTTTTAATGGATTTGCATGGCTTTTTCAACTTCTTGTTTGTACCAGGCAAGGCACCACCCAGCTCAGCCGCTTCGCTGCCTCTTTGCGGCAGGTGTGTTTGCGCTGTGCCCATTGAGACGGCCTCCGAGGCTGGAATTAGATGCTCTCCGCAGCCAAGCCACCGCTCTTGAAACCAGGAGAGGCTCTTCAGGTCTGATTGGGATTCAGCAGAGCCCTTTCCTAGAGGGATAATCGAAGCACTTCTTCCGTGGCCTAGGAAACGGCTGGCAGACCTGGAGAAATCCATCCTCCTGGGCAAGGAACCGCGCGGGAGGACCAGACAGGCTCCACAACAAAGGGCGCTTATTCATTGAGTACGGAGGCAGCGTGGCACAGCAGTTACCGAGTGCTGGACTAGGACCCAGTTGACCGGGGTTCGGGTCCACTGCTGGGCCACGAAGCTCACTGGCTGTGACCTTGTGGGCCAAGCGCTCGCTCTCGGCCTAACCTACCTGGCAGGCTTGTCGTTGTAAGGATAAAATGAGGAAGGGGAGAGGTATGCCTACCACCTCAAACTCCATGGAGGAGATAAATGAAATACAGTGGTACCTCTGGATACGAACGGGATCCGTTCAGGAGCCCCGTTCGCATCCTGAAGCAAACGCAACCCGCGTCTGCACATGCCCGGGTCGCGATTTGCCGCTTCTGCGCATGCGCGTGATGTTTTGAACTTCTGCACATGCACGAGTGGGGAAACCCGGAAGTAATGTGTTCCGTTATTTCTGGGTCGCCGCGGAACGCAACCCAAAAACGCTCAACCTGAAACAGCTTCAACCCAAGGTATGACTGTAGATGAAATGAAATGAAAAGGATAAAATAAAATAAAATAAATAAAAGGCAGAGACAGGGGATTGATTCTGCAGGAAAGAGAAAAGTACTACAATGCCTTAGGATGTACAGAGAGGACACCTTTGGGCTCCCCAAATCACAGAGGAAGAGATGGAAGGGGTACTGTGATGCAACCCATTACGCCTTCCAAGGTGGCGAATGCCCCTTCCTTGGAGGTTTTTAAACAGAGGTTGGGTGGGGATTCTTTAGCTGGGATTCCCTGCATCGCAGGGGGTTAGAATAGATGACCCCTGGGTGTCTCCTCCCAACTCTGCAGTGCTATGATTCACAGATGCTCCATCACATCCCTGTCCCTCATCCCAATCCTGTGCCTACAAAACGATGCCAAGAGCCAGGCTGTCGTCACTAGAGCCTTTGCACCTGAGAAACTCCACCAGGGACTCCAGCTTGCAAGTTCTGCAGCCCTGACTGATACCCTGACTGATGCCTCGTCTGGGCAGCAACAGCCACAGAGCCCACTGGGCATTGGGCGCCATCCGGCAACCTAATCTCACTTGAACCCCACCGGGCGGCAGCGGCCAGAGTCAACAGACGCACAAAGCTGCCTCGCACCGAGCCAAACGGGCAGTCTGGCACCCTCAGGCTGGCAAGCGCTCCCCACAGCCGCTGGCAAAGGCCCCTTCCCCAGTCCTCCTGCCAGGGATCTTTTAAGGGGAAATGTTGGGGATTGAACCAGGACCTCCAAGCCGGCAGAGCTTGGGCACAGCTGCTGCAAGTCCTCACTAAGCCATGTCCAATGATGCTGGAAGATTCAGGGCGGTTAAAATACAAGTTGCTTCTTTATTTTGACCGTCTGTGCATGCGCGAGCAGCAAAACCCGGAAGTAACGCGCTCAACCCGAAAATACTTATCCTGAAGCATATTTATCCTGAGGTATGACTGTATATGAAATAGGTACTCCCTGCAAAATCAAATAAACAGAAATCTTACAAATCTCTGAAAGTCACAAGATACGCGCTCTTGATGGATTCTCTTGAAAACATAGATCCAAATAAACATAAGTCTTAAAAGTCTCTGAAAGTCGTTGTAGACTATGCAAGTCTCTGAAAAAACGCTTACAAGACTTATTTTATTTGTTATTTTGTTTTCATACTGTTTAATGTTCTGTATAGATTATAATATAAAGAGTTTATATTGACATTGCATTGTTGTACTTGGTACATTGTTGCCTTGGATATTACTGATAATTGTTTGCAATTGTTTAATTGTTTGGTTACTTGTCTTCCCCAGCCTGACATGGCAGATGCATCCTTGACCCCTTCCGTCGGGCGCCTCCACATCCTGCCTGGTCATCTCAGGTCCAGCCTGACCTTGGGATGACCCACCCTCCACGCCGAGACCCTTCTCCTCTTGGGCCGAGATTCTGCCCTGGCGGTCCAGAGGGCTGTGCAGCTTAAGGACCAACTTGACTCCTGCAATTATATATATATATATATATATATATATGAATGTACTCCAGCAGTTTCCAAGCAACCTCCGTTTCCATGGCGAAAGATGCCCGGGTTAATCCAAGCAGACGTGCTCGCCTTTGTATTTGCTTTGCTCAAGTGCGGCTTATTGATTTTTACTTTGTTTTTAAGCTTTCGCTTGGCAGGGCTCTGCACCAGAGCTGGCAACTTGGCAGATGCAGATGGGGATGCGGGGAACGAAAGCAGCCCAAGCTGGGAGCACGGAGAGGCGCCTGTTTAACCGTGGCGAGAAATGGCTCGGCATCGCTGGCTTGTGCAAACCCACCGGGTCTGCGCTGAACGGAGCTGGAGCGTCTCGATGGGTTTGGCTCGTCCGGGCAAGTTGGAAGCAGGCTGCTCAGCGCAGAAGCTTCTCTGCGGTGCAAAAAGGCTGTCGTCGGTGCCCTGGCCTTTCCAAGAATAGCCTCTTGGGCGCAGGCTGGGGGGTGGGGGTGGGCAGGAACCTGCGGCCCTGCAGCTGATGGTGAAGACCATAGGAAGAGCTTGCAGGATCAGGCCAGTGCCCCACCTAGGCCAGCATTCTGGTCTCACAGGGAAGAAGGACTTCCTTTGATCTGTCCTGAATTTTCCAACATTCAACTTGGATGTTTGTGTGTTATGAGACAGGGAGAAAAAAATTTCTCTGCCCACTTTGTCCATGAAGAAAGGTTGCAGCACCTGGGGCCTTTTTTTTAGTTTAGAGTAACAAGCGACATTATAGAACATGGGTAGGCAAACTCAGGCCCGGGGGCTGGATCTGGCCCAATCGCCTTCTAAATCCGGCCCGCAGATTGTCCGGGAATCAGCGTAGTTTTTACATGAGTAGAATGTGTCCTTTTATTTAAAACACATCTCTGGATTATTTGTGGGGCATAGGAATTCGTTCATTTTTTCCACTTCAAAATATAGTCTGGCCCCCCACAAGGTCTGCGGGACAGTGGACCAGCCCCCTGCTGAAAAAGTTTGCTGACCCCTGTTATTTTTTGTTTAGTCGTGTCCGCCTCTTCGTGACCCCCTGGACCAGAGCATGCCAGGCACTCCTGTCTTCCACTGCCTCCTGCAGTTTTCGTCAAACTCATGCTGGTAGCTTCAAGAACACTGTCCCACCATCTCTTCCTCCGTCGTCCCCTTCTCCTTGTGCCCTCCATCTTTCTCAACATCAGGGTCTTTTCCAAAGAGTCTTCTCTTCTCGTGAGGTGGCCAAAGTATTGGAGCCTCAGCTTCAGGAGCCTCAGTTTTTGTTCCTTCCAGTGGGCACTCAGGGCTGATTTCCTTCAGAATGGAGAGGTTTGATCTTCTTGCAGTCCATGGGACTCTCAAGAGTCTCCTCCAGCACCATAATTCAAAAGCATCAGTTCTTCGGTGATCAGCCTTCTTTATGGTCCAGCTCTCACTTCCATATATCACTACTGATGTCTCTGCTAGTGCATGGCGTTAAAAAAAAGAAGATTGGAAGGTACCCCCAAAGGCCATCTAGCCCAACCCCCTCCCCGCAATGCTGGAATCTCAGTTAAAGCATCCCTGGCAGATGGCCACCCAACCTCTGCTTAAAAACCTCCAGCGAAGGAGAGTCCAGCACCTTCCAGGGGAGTCTGTTCCACTGTTGGGTAGCTCTTAGGCTCAGAAAGTTCTTCCTAATGTCAGGATCTCCTTCCTTGTAACTAGAATCCATTAGTTTGAGTCCTCCCTTCTGGAGCAGCAGAAAGCAGGCTGGATCCCTCTTCCATGTGACAGCCATTCAGATCTCTGAAGATGGCTATTGCATCTTCTCTCAGTCTTCTGTTTGGCAGGAAGGACTCAGGCTGGGCGTCCACAAAGCAGGTCCTCTTAACCTCTGGGAAGGGAGAGGCTTACGTAACTTGAACTTAAGCTTGCAGAAACTCTGGAGATGGGAAAGGTCTTTCGCTCCCACTGTGACAGAGCAAGGACCCTCAGCACTTGCCCCTGCCCCCAGGGCATTTTGGCCTTTGTTGTGTTCGGATATTGATGTTCCGTTCCTCCTTAAGAGGAACAGATATGTGGAGTTGTTGTAGGTCACATGCCTGTTTACTTCCAGCACAGTCTGCTGGGAACTTCCGCTGTATATTGCTTTTGCTGTACTGCTGGTTTGCTTGGACACGAAGGGAAGAAGACATGTTTTTCCTTTGTTCCTGATGCTGAATAAACGCCTGTAAATAATGCTTACACATGTTTCTGTCTGCCACTTCCGTTGTGTAGATTTATTCACTCTGCTGAGAAGAGCGTGCTCAGTTTCTGAAGGTTTCGGAGGCTCGAGTTGCTGATTGATGCTGTTCCGAGAACCGGAGTTTGCCTGGCTGCCGAAGCCACCTGGGGGCTGCCAAATGCCCCCTTGTCCCTGGCAGCATCCCAACAGGTTGGAGCCCTATCAACAGAACCATTGGTGCTTCTTCTGCTATTAATGTGAGTTGACCGGGGTTTCTTTCCTCCTCCAAATTTCCTTGCTGTACATGTATTTAAGAGCAATTAAGAAGCCACGACACAGGGACGCGGGTGGCGCTGTGGGTTAAACCACAGAGCCTAGGACTTGCTGATCAGAAGGTCGGAGGTTCGAATCCCCGTGACGGGGTGAGCTCCCGTTGCTCAGTCCCTGCTCCTGCCAACCTAGCAGTTCGAAAGCACGTCAAAGTGCAAGTAGATAAATAGGTACCGCTCTGGCGGGAAGGTAAATGGCGTTTCCATGCGCCGCTTTGGTTCTCCAGAAGTGGCTTAGTCATGCTGGCCACATGACCTGGAAGCTGTATGCCGGCTCCATCGGCCAATAAAGCGAGATGAGCAGCGCAACCCCAGAGTCGGCCATGACTGGACCTAATGGTCAGGGGTCCCTTTACCTTAGCTAAGAAGCCACGACGACAACAGAGGGTCTGGTCCTTTTCCAGGATTTGCCAAGCGGTGGAGAGAAACAGACTTGGGCTCAGGCAAGCGCAGGTGACGTTCAAGGCCAAAGGGACGGAAGAGAGAAAACAGAAAGAAAATGGGTGTGTTGGGGGAGAGCCACCTTTCCCTGGTTTGGTGAAAACAGCAGGCAGGGTGAGGCAGGCTTCCCACTGAACCAAATTTGCCTTTTTCCAAAGAGACTTGTATGGTGAGAAGATTTCATTGGCTGGTCCACCTACCTGGAACTGGAATCCCAAGAGGCCGGATGCTGCAGCACAATTGCTGACCGGAGGGGGGGGGGGCCTTGTCCACAGAGAACACCTGCGGGTGCTCAGAAATCTGCACCGGTTGCTAATTTGCTACTGGGCCAAGTTGAAGGTGTCAATATTAGTATAGGAAGCCCTGAAAAACCTGGGAGCACTTTACCTACGAGGTCGCCTTGATCCCACATGTGCCCACTGAACCGCTTTGATCAACAGAGCTGGCACTGATACAAGGCCACAGGATGCCTTTTCTACATTGGAAAGAACTCAGTCTTTCAGTGGGGCGGCAGCTGCACTCTGGAACCCCTTGCCACTTGGCCTCGGGCAAACACCTTCACTGGACTCCAAACTTTTTGGTCTGGCAAGGACTGTCCGCATATGTAGAAAGTGGATGTATGTTTTAATCTCTTTTTAGTTCATAGCTGACTTTGGGATGTTTCAAAGGGCTGGGTTTTTGTTTTTTTACTGTTTTTACAGATAGTTTTACTGTTTTATTCCCTTTGGAAACTGCATCAAGGTTGTTTTTTTTTTAACAATCAAGCAGCAATAATAATAAATAATAACTTATTACTTATTGCCTACCCATCTGGCCAGGCCTCCCCAGCCACTCAGGGTGGCTTCCAACAGAATATTAAAAACACAATAATACATCAAACATTTAAACCTTCCCTAAACAGTGTATAAATGCATCAGGAAGTTTTTAATGTTTGATATTTTACTATGTTTTATATAGGCTGTAAGCTGTCCAGAGTGGCTGAGGAAACCCAGCTAGATTGGCGGAGTATAAATAAAATAAAGATGATGATGGAATGAATGAATGCAGGTCCTTGTTGAGTGAAGGGCAAGGCCCCCTGCACCTTGGCTCACTTGCGTGAGTCACCTGTAGCAGCCGGCTTTGTGGTGTTGCTTGTGGAGCATATTTATGGATCTAGGAGGGGGCAGCTTTCCTGCAGAGAGGGGGGATTAGACTTGATGGCCGAGGGAACCCTACACTGCTATGAAATTCTGTTCCGGGTACAACAGGAAAGGCTTTGTGTTGCCTGCATTTCCATTACCTGCAGGCGGCCTCTTGCAATTTGGCAGGCTGCTTGGCGCTGAGGTAGGGGAGGCAGGCGTCCTCCACTTTATTCAGGTCGCCCTCACCTGTGGGAACAGGAAGAGAGAAGTGTCAGCGGAAGACGACTCGCGCAGGGAGTGCCCCGGAGGGTGGGCAGAGCGTCGGCTTGCATCTGCAAACAAAGGCAAGGTTTAGGGCTTGCAGAGTGAATCAAGGCCTCAGGGTAGGCAAGGGAAACTCGGTTCCTGAGAAGGCAGGAGCACAGGGAGTTGCAGTCCTTACAAGGCTTTAAAAAAAGGTTTAAAAACCTAAATGGCACAAATTCAAAGAAAGGAATACAAGATAAGCTGTTTTAGATTTTGAACGAACTCAAGAACAGGGCTGAAATGCGCCCATGGTCTAGATGGAACTGCTGATGTTAAAGACTGATTAAAGACTAAAGGCTGATGCTAAAGACTTTCTCACCTGGCACTGGGCAGGCAGAGATGCACACACGACCCCTGCAGAAAGCAGCTCTGCCAGCCCTGAGTTCGGCTCGTTCCCAAGCGCCAGGCTGGCAGAGCCCCTTGTGCTGCGGTTCCCAAGCAACAACCTCCGTTATCCTTTTTTTTATACACTTTTTATTGAGTTTTCTTTAACATGTACAAACAAAATAAATACTCTAAAGTTCAACGATCGTATGTCTGCTTATTTTCTACACGCTCTATCGCGCACAGACTTCCCTCCCTTCAACAGGCTTTCATATTAAATTTTCTCTTTCACAGGTTCTTATACACATCACAAGATTTATTTTAATTCTGCTACAGTCTTTAAACTTCTACAGTTATTACCTATATACTCGACAAATTTACTCCATTCCTTTTTGAACTTTGTTTCCTCTTGGTTACGGATCCTGTGAGTCAGTTTTGCTAATTCTACATATTCAACCATTTTTGTCTGCCACTCCATTAGTGTTGGTATTTCCTGAGTTTTCCATTTTTGGGCTACTAAGATTCTGGTGGCAGTTGTAGCATACATAAATAGTCTCTGGTCTGCT
Source organism: Podarcis muralis (assembly GCF_964188315.1). NCBI lineage: Eukaryota > Metazoa > Chordata > Lepidosauria > Squamata > Lacertidae > Podarcis > Podarcis muralis. The sequence continues at coordinate 100,135,214 of NC_135659.1, read as the reverse complement.
TTTCTTAATTCATCGCCTACCAACCCCAGTAGAAAAGCTTCCGGTTTTTTTGGGAAGGGATATTTAAATAGTTTTTTCCAAGCTCCGTTATCCTAAGGTTGCAAAGGTTCGGCTGCTGTAATTTGTCTAATTCTCTTTTAAAGCTGTCTAGGTTGGTCACTGCCTCCTGTGGCAGGGAGTTCCACAGATTAACTACTCACCAAGGTCCAGAGTTTTGCATAGGGACCCAAGGCCCTGCAGCACGGCGAGCTGTAGCTTGAAGGCAAGGGTGTGGCTATAGATGGGCCCTGCCCGGGCGCTGACCGGGGCCTGGGTGACGAGGGAGGCTGCCAGCTTGGGCAGGACGTCTTTGGAGAATCGCCGCCGCAGGAAGTCGCCGCTGTGGGCTCCCAAAGTGCACAGCACCTGTGGAAATTCCACCAGACAGGCTCTTATTCACAGAGGCAAGACCCATTTGCTGGAATGAGTGCAATCTGCAACCAAATGCTGCCATATCGAGGGCTCCTGTGCAGTTTTCCAGCCAGCTATGCCCTTTCCCGGGATACTCCATTCCATTCCCCTTCTCCCCTGCGATGAAAAGCAGGACTCTTTCATTCTGCTTCAGAGCACAGCCGCTCTGTGCCAGGCCACTCACACCCAGTCTTGCTTTCTGCATGAATCTGAACTGAGTGGGCGATCTGCCACAAGACCCAGGCAGAGGGGCTTCTCGGTGGTGGCACCCGCCCTTCAGAACGCCCTCCCCTCAGATGTCAGATAAAACAACTATCTGACTTTTAGAAGACACCTGAAGGCAGGGAAGTTTTTAAATGGTTAATGTTTGATTGTGTTTTTAATATTTTGTTGGGAGCCACCCAGAGTGGCTGGGGCGAGCCAGTCAGATGGGCGGGCTAGGAATATAAATTATTATTATTTCTCTATGCCACGTTCAGCCCAAATCTGGGGGGCTTGGAGCAAATACTTCAGGTTGGGCTTGCACACTATTTGCACAGTGCCGCACAGCTCTGTGTATAAGAGCGACTGTGCAAGTTGGGGGTGCCTGCAGCATCATGCAAAGGACTAAAGACAAGAAAGTGCAAGAACTGCTAAGCCTCTAGGCATCGCAGGGGGTTGGACTAGATGACCCCTGGGACCCCTTCCGACTCCTCATTTCTACGATTCTAAACTCGGCTGCCAAGAGGAGGCCCGCCCAGCACAGGGAGGGTTGGGTCCCCTGCCGCACTGAAGTTCTCTCCCTCCCTCTCTGCAGTTTCAGAAAGGAGGCCACCGCGATCAAAGGGATTTCTATAATTAAAAAGTATCACCTTCCCTGCTGCTTGGCAGGATATCTCAAAATGCTGAAAAGGTAACTGCGTTCCTCGATAACGTCTTCTCCTCTCTGCGCAAAAAAATCCTGCCTGGTCCTTGAGATGTTGGCTGGGTATTGCAGGCTTGGCTGGGGGTTTTTTTTGTCCCCCCCCCCCAGGTGGGGGCCCCTGTGTATTATGCTTTTAGCTTTAAGTCGCTCAAACCATTTGCACTTCAAACGCTCTCCTCGTAGGCCAGATCTCGGAGCTGGAAGCCTGGAGGGCATCAAATACTTCCTCCTTGCCACGTTAGCTGGCAACTGGAAGAATCTGCTGGCGCACAGCTGGGCTAGATTCTCTAAAAGGGGAGCACAATTCCCCCCCCCTAAAAAGCAGATCTTGCACCAGCCCTTGAGAAACAAATAGGAGATGAAATATAGGGAGGGAGATTTCCTCTTTGCTGCTCCACTTTTCCCCTGTGACCGTTTTTCACTTTGCTTTTTCAGCCAGGCTCCAGCTGTGGAAGCCAACCTGGTGCCCCCATGAATCAGTTAGCACTACGGAGCTCAGCGCTGGGCCGCACTGTCAGGCTGTTAGTTTTATTCCCTGTTTTGCTTATTGCAAATATGCGTTGTTCTCATCGGCCGACTGGCCTTCTTTTGGAGGCAGCAATGCTTCTCACTGCCAATTGCTGGAAACTGCAGGAGGGGAGAAGGGCTCCTGTGATCGAATCCTGCGTGTGGGTTTCTCCCCACAGGCGTCTGGTTGGCCACTGTGGCGATTGGCCTTCTGTGGTTTCCAGCAGCTGGTATTCAGAAACTGGGGTTGCCCTTCAGACTGACCCAGAAACCCCAGCGGGTGCAGAATGCTACTCCTTATGGGGTCCTCGCTGCGGGATCACATTCACCCAGTGCTATACCAGCTGCACTGGCTCCCGGTGGAGTACAGGGTCAGGTTTAAGGTGCTGGTTTTAACCTTTAAAGCCCTATGCGGCCTAGGACCCTCGTACCTACGGGACCGCCTCTCCTGGTATGCCCCACGGAGGACCTTACGATCTTCAGACAAAAACATCTCGGAGGTCCCAGGACACAGGGAGGTTAGGCTGGCCTCAACCAGAGTCAGGGCCTTTTCAGTACTGGCCCCGACTTGGTGGAACACTCTGTCCCAAGAGACCAGGGCCCTGCGAGACTTGACATCTTTCCGCAGGGCCTGCAAGACGGAGCTGTTCCACCAGGCCTTTGGCCAAGGCACAGTCTGACCCCCTCCTTTGGTAATCCTCATAGAACTCTAGCCCAATGGTTTCCATTAATTTTATTCTGAATTGATTTTATTCTGAATTGATTTTAGAATGTATTTCAATTAACTGATTGTGATTTTATGTAAACTGTGTTACTTTTACTTTTGTTAGCCACTCTGAGCCCGGCTTCGGCTGGGGAGGGCGGGATATAAATAAAATTTTATTATTATTATCACATACTCTTTTTTTTAAAAAAAAAAAAGTTTTATTAAACTATGGTGTGCTATTTTAGGGGAGGAACTTAATTTCTGCAAATCTCTTTCCTTAAAATGTGTTTTTGGGTGTGAGGAATTAAAATCTGCTATTATTTTTGTGACTAGACAGCATTTAGCTCGGTAAGTCTACATCTGATGAAGAATCATGTAAACTGCTTTTGGAAAACCAAATAACTTTTAATTTCACCTTCTGAAAATGTCAGCTAATGCTAAACGATGGTGGTGATGTAACTGGAAATACCTGGCAATCAATGATTTCCATGCAATTTTCCTTACCGAGAAAACTAAATTATATTAATTTAACCAAAATATATTTTGAATCCCCAAGCCACGTTACGACGTTTTAGCACCCTTCATTTTCAGAATCTGCAAAGATTCAATACAAGGGGAAGCCCCAAATTCCGCAGATCATGCCCATGAAACCAGACTGTGGTCAAGACGGCTGGCTCCTCCCTTGCCGGAACTGCGTCAGGGGCCAAGTTCAGCCCCTTCCTGGCCCCGGTGGGATGTGGGTGGGTGTTGAGGATTCTGAACAGTCTCACCTTGAAGGCCCTGAGAACGGCCAGGGGGTCGTCCTTGGTCAGGCGGTGGACAAGGGCAGGCCACGTCCGATGGGCCAAGGGAAGGAGGTGGCTCTCGTGGGGGCTCAGCACCGTCACGCAGAGCTCCAAGACATCCAGGACCTGCCAGGGGAAGCGCAGGAGAATTCAGAGGAGAAACACAAGGGCATTAGCGGAGGTGGAGACAGCTAGACGAGTGATTCTGCGATATAAGAGTGTTCAGCGCTCGTTCTTTGTTCTCACCTTGGGAAGGAAACAGCCCTTGATCTCTTTTTCAAACACTAAAATGTGTTGGTCACTTGCGGGAGTCAGTTGGTAGCTGACCACCCCTCAACTTGCGTAATGTGTTGGCAGAGGGTGTGGAGCCCCAGGAGAGTCTCCAGAGATTTCTTGCTCCCAGCAGAGGCCTTCTTCCAGAGTGCCCGGTTAAGGGGAAAACTCCTCTCCTACACAGTTCAAAGGAACAACGTGCTTTTTGTCTCCAGACACAAGACGAAGCTAGACACTACTATCTACTTATGAGAGATCTGCCAGCACTCCTTCCATGCTAGCGAAACGCTGCTGTGTAAAACCTACAGCCTCTTCCTCCGACAGCTTCAGAGTCAGACCCTGACAGCAAACAGGGCAGGGCTCAACATCAGCACAAGATCAGGAAAACAGGACATACTCATAGTTTAAAAGTCCCGGGCCCTAAGAAAGTCAGACTATCCTCCACTAGGGCCAGGGCCTTCTCAGTGGTGGCTCCGACCTGGTGGGATGCTCTGTCCCATGAGATCAGGGCCCTGCAGGATTTGACCTCCTTCTGCAGGGCCTGTAAGACAGAACTATTCTGCCTGGCTTTCAATTTGAACTTAGCCTGATCTTTTATTCCCCATCCTTCCCTCCCCCTCCCCTTCTATGAAGATTACCTGCTCTGGGATCCCACAGCTGGTTCTCCCCTGGTCTCCTTGCTGCCCCAAATAGGACTAACTTAGCCAGCTAGCCCTGGTGATCATCTAATGTTTATTGGATGGATTTCCCCCCTAAATTGATTTTTGATTTTATTGTTATTCACGTTTGATACTGTATTTTATGCTGTTTTTTGTAGCATCAATTAAGTGTTTTAAATTTGTTGTTAGGCGCCCTGAGCCCGGTTTTCTGAACCGGGAAGGGTGGGGTATTAATAAAAAATTATTATTATTATTATTATTATTATTATTATTATTATTATTATTTATTAAAAACAATGCCCTGGAGACCATTATATCTGTCTCCACATCCCTGAACCAACGGAAGAGCGAAGACTCTGCAAATCATACACTCAACCTCGCTGGTGTTGCTATGGTGACCCAGGGCACCTGACACCCTTATCTCAGAGCATCCAGACACAGAGGATGTGCTCCTCAAGACAGGAGGCCAAGCACTGTGTCATGTAACCCATTTTTCGCATCATACCCAAGGGTAGCCTCTGGACGGTTTTAAGATCAGCCCTTTGAGCTGGGAGCCAAGCCCATCAGTCTCAGACACATGGAAAAGGGACTGCGGACATGCTCGAAGCAACTCGTTTCACTGCTGTTTTACATGTTCAAAGCAAGGGCTTTGGCACTTAGATACCATCTCCAGGGCTGGGCCAACAGCAGAGAGTCTGGTGGCCTGGCTGCTGCTCCAAGGCGTACCTTCAGCCGCACATGGAGACTCTTGTCGGAGAGCAAGTGGGCACATCTCTCCATCACGGCCTTGGCGGTCTGGGCATGGGCTGGCAACACGCTTTCTGTCTCCAGGCTCTGCTCGTTTGCTTCTGGCTCCAGAGAAGGCAGCTGATCCTCTGGGAATAAGAAAGGAGGGTTGGCACTCATGGGAACGATACAGGGTGGAACATTTTTTAAATAATTATTTCATAAACTTTATGCTGCACTGCTTGACTGTAGGAAAAAAGTCTCAAAGCAGTATGGAAGTGAGAGCTGGGCCATAAAGAAGGCTGATCGCCGAAGAATGGATGCTTTTGAATTCTGGTGCTGGAGGAGACTCTTGAGAGTCCCATGGACTGCAAGAAGATCCAGCCTATCCATTCTGAAGGAAATCAGCCCTGAGTCCTCACTGGAAGGACAGATCCTGAAGCTGAGGCTCCAAGACTTTGGCCACCTCATGAGAAGAGAAGACTCCCTGGAAAAGACCCTGATGTTGGGAAAGATGGAGGGCACAAGGAGAAGGGGACAACAGAGGACGAGGTGGTGGGACAGTGTTCTCGAAGCTACCAGCATGAGTTTGACCAAACTGCGGGAGGCAGTGGAAGACAGGAGTGCCTGGCGTGCTCTGGTCCAGGGGGTCACAAAGAGTTGGACACAACTAAACAACAACAAAATCTATGAAAGATTAACAATTTTTCAAAACTTTCAAAAAGTTAAAATAGCAATAGACTCAAAGCAGGTTAAAACTCACACCAAACTGGGTAGGCTGGTCTAAACAATAATAAATAAATAAATAAATAAATAAATAAATAATAATTTATTATTTGTACCCCGCCCATCTGGCTGGGTCTCCCCAGCCACTCTGGGCAGCTTCCAACAAAGATTAAAAATACATTAGAATGTCACACATTAAAAACTTCCCTGAACAGGGCTGCCTTCAGATGCCTTCTAAATATCAAGTGCCGTATTTTTTGCTCCATAAGAATCACTTTTTCCCTCCTAAGAAGTAAGGGGAAATGTGTGTGCGTCTTATGGAGCGAATGCAGGCTGCGCAGCTATCCCAGAAGCCAGAACAGCAAGAGGGATTGCTGCTTTCACTGCGCAGCGATCCCTCTTGCTGTTCTGGCTTCTGAGATTCAGAATATTTTTTTTCTTATTTTCCTCCTCCAAAAACTAGGTGCGTCTTGTGGTCTGGTGCATCTTATAGAGCAGAAAATATGGTAGTTGTTTATCTCTTTGACATCTGATGGGAGGGCGTTCCACAGGGCAGGCGCCACTACTGAGAAGGCCCTCTGCAACAAGAATGTTTTTCGCAGGCACCAAAAGAGGGTACAGTGAAGGCGCCTGCCTGACGTCAATAGGCAGGGAGTTCCGAAGGGCACTAAAAAGATCAAGCTCTCCCAAATGCAGCTATGGCCATAAGTGTCATAAGTGGGTCATAAGTGTAGGGGAAGAGCATTCTGGGCTCCGACCAGAGACCTGAAGCGCTTCCAGCTGTACTGACCTTCCTCCTCCTCCTCCTCCTCTGTGAGATTGCCTTCTGCAATCCGCTTCTGCTTCACGTACTCGAGGAAGAACTCTTCCATGGCCTCTGCGGTGAGAAGCGGCGGGGAAGGCGTTTCCTCACTCTGCTCAGCTGCTCCCGAGAAACGGCCCCCTTCGTGCTCCAAATTCTTCTCTGTTCGGTGCTCCACAACAAACCAGGAAGCTGCCAAGAGGAGGAAAGTGTGACTTCCTCAAGCCCAACACAGCAATCCTGAACTTGGCTACGAAATGGGTTCTATTCTGGGCAGCTGGGATATAGATTTAAGTCCCAATTTGGGGAAAGAGGGCTAAACCACACAGGGAAGACACAGCGCAGCGAATCTCCATGCCAGGCTATGTTCGTAAAACCGTGCAGAACTAGTTTGTAAAACTCTTATTATATATTTGTTGGCTGCGGCTAGGTTGACTATTGCTCAATAATGGAGAAATATGTTTGATTTTTCCCTTCACATTTGGTTTCAGAAGGCCCTACACATCCCAATTGCAGAAGAGTGGAATCATTTGATGTGTGTTTTACGAGACACCACCAAGGCAACAGCCCTCGCATGATGGATGTTTCTGACATGCATTAAGGAACTGGCAAATTCCCACGAAACCAGATTTATTTGGTGCTGACTACATACCAAAATCCACTACCACAAGCCCTCTTTGATCCCGAGAGAACGATAATCCCATTTTCTGGTCTGATTTTAATCAACCTGTTCATGCTCCCCTATACTATAGAACTATGATAGCAAGTCACCACCAGATTCGTTTCGCTTCGTTGTGTAAGATATTTTGATTCCTTCATAAAGTTCTAAAAAACAAAAAGAGGTACTGTACAGTACATAGTAGCAGCTACAAATTATCCTGGCTTTCCTCTGCAACTGGGACAATCAGGCTGCAGACCAAGGAAGTTTCAAGGAATTCAATTTGTTCCTTTCTAAACAGGTAGATCTTGACTCCGAATAACTCTGGGATGAATCCTGCGCTGATCGTACCCAGAGCAAACCCATTGAAATTTAAAAAGGCATGACATAGGTGCCTCAATTTCAATAGGTCTACTCGCAAGTATGATTTAGTTGGCTATAACTCTCAGTGCTGAATATTACTCTCACATATGCATTCCTGATGTATGCATCCTCTGAAGGAAATCCCATGCAGAGATTAACAGTTATTCCTGAGTCATTTGGCGTCCCCACACAGTGCAGATCAGTGGGGAGCACCACCCCATGGAGGACAGTGGGGTTACCTAGGAAGGCACTAAGAGGCAAAGGTGCAGGAAGGGGGTGCGAGAGGTTTAAAGGACTAACCGAATTTGAAAAGCTGGTATCACTGACTCAAGTTCATTGGCTTTGTTGAATTAATTAAACTAAATAGTTTTAATTGGATTTTGAATAAACATGGAACTAATTGTTACCATTTTGAATTTCATTGTGCCGTTCTCTTCCTTAGTGGGTTGGGCAAACTGCTATCCTGATTAGTGATTTTTACAGGGTTGGGGGCACTGGGGATGCGAATGTGGAACCAAGAGGGCAATGGCCTGAAAAAGTTTGGGAACCACTGGAGTAGATGTTACCAGCACGGATACAAGGCCCTGGTTCATTTCCTAACTTGGCTACAGAATTTCTGAAAGGGAGAAATGGGTGAATTAAGTCACACATTGAAACCGAGGCCAGGACCCCTGGGATAGCAGAGACAAGACAGAGGTCCCCCATTTTGGAGGGGGTGCTGTGGATTTCCTACTCTGAGTCAAGGTGGCAAAGTGGTTAGATTGCCGGACTAGGACCTGGAAGAGCAGGGTTCGAATTCCTCATGACCACAAAGCCTGACCTTGGCCCATTTGCTATCCCTTAGCTAAGCCCTACCTCACAGGGCTGTTGTTGTGAGAGGGAAAGTAAAGGTAAAGGTAAAGGGACCCCTGAACATTAGGTCCAGTCGCTGCCAACTCTGGGGTTGCGGTGCTCATCTCGCTTTACTGGCCGAGGGAGCCGGCGTACAGCTTCCGGGTCATGTGGCCAGCATTGACTAAGCCGCTTCTGGCAAACCAGAGCAGCGCACGGAAACGGTGTTTACCTTCCCACCGGAGCGGGACCTATTTATCTACTTGCACTTTGATGTGCTTTCGAACTGCTAGGTGGGCAGGAGCAGGGACTGAGCAACGGGAGCTCACCCCGTTGCAGGGATTTGAACCGCCAACCTTCTGATCAGCAAGCCCTAGGCTCTGCGGTTTAACCCACAGTGCCACCCGCGTCCCTGTGAGAGGGAAACAGAGCCACTTATGCCTTGAGTTCCTTGAAAGAAAGCATGGCAGTGAATGGGTACCTATCCTCAGCAGCAGCGTGTGCATGACCCCAAGGAACGAGGCCGCCCGGTCAGCGTGATGCAGGTCAAGCTTGGCCAGGATGTCCTGGATGACGTCATCCACCAGGGGCAGCACATTGGCATCCGAGTGTCTCAGCATGGCTTCCAGGACCCGCGAGCAACGGGGCACGTGAGCCTGGTGACGCAGGTGCAAGGAGATGCCGTTCACCAGGTAGTCGGCGTTCTGGTTGATAAGGTCCGGGATGGAGCCGTAGCCGCAGGCACAGCAGATGTCCTCCATGGCCCCGCTGGCTGCCTGGCTGATAAGGAGCGTGGCATCTCCTGCCTTCTCCAGGACGGGGTACAAGGCTGAGATCAGCAGCGGGCGGAAGTCCTGCTTGAGCGCGGAAGCAAAGCAGCCCACCCCTTCCAGCTGGATGCAAATCTGCCAGATGTTGCCGTTCATGGCGTGGACGGTGAGCTTGGCATCTGGGAGAGGAAGGGGCTGGCCAGGCGGAACGGCAAGGAGCCCGGAGCGCTTCGCCTCCGGTTCGCTGGCCACCTCCTCAGCCTCGATGCTGGTGACCAGGTGCCAGTTGGCTTGGTCCACGTATTCCTCCAGCACAGAAGCCACGACGCCTCTGAGATCCTCAGCACTGGTCACCTCTTCCCGCTCATGAAGGACGTCCACCTCCAGCCCAGCTGCTCCAGCAACCAGTTCATTGAGGACCATCGCCGCCTGCTTCCGGTAGACAGCCGACTCTCCGTACAGCCCCAGGAAATGTTCCGCCAGCAAATAGAGGTTCCCGTAGTATCCGAGGACCCGGCAGATCTGCTGGAGCAAGGAGAATATGCGCTCGTCGGCAAAGAACCGGAAGCACTTCCTCTGGGCGCTGCTGCAGTGCTGCGAAGGTCCTGGCAGGTTCCCGAGACGCCGCTCCTCCACCACCTTCACGTCCTTCACGTCCAGCTCCAGGACTTGCACAAGGGCCCTGGAGAGGCGGTGGAGGTGGGCAGCGGAGTTCAGAACCAGGTTGACCCGGGGGCCCAGCAGCTTCAAGTACCCGAGGAGCAAGTTCAAGGTGACCGTCTTGCCCTGGTCATCCTGGGAGCTCATCAGGCGGGGAAGGGCGGTGGCCAGGGAGTGGAGGTCCTCCGAAAGGATGTCGGCAAGAAGGCGGTTCTCCGCCATCCTTCCCTGCTCCGTGGCGCTCCGCAGGACCTCGTTGCTCCGAGTTCGGATCTCGGGCCTCTCGTCATTGACGAGGCCGACCAAGGCCTTCAGTAGCTGGCTGGCAGAGTCGACCAAAGACCGGCCGCAGGTCGCCATCAAGAGCTGGACCATTTCCACCAGCTCCATCCTCGCCTTCCAGTGAGGGTGAACGGACACGGACCCAACCACCTTCGTGATCAGGATGGAGAGCTTGGCTGCTGTGCTCTTTGCCCAGTCGGGGTCTCGATGGACCACAAGCTCCGAGAGCCTGCCTTGCCCCTGCACAGATGCCTCCGTCTTTGGCGGGATCTGCGCCAGTTGCTCATCTGCCATGACCAAAGCTAACGTCCGGGAAAAGACTTTGACGGCCGAGACGACGACGGCATGGCCTTGCTTCACGTCCCCCGCAATGATCCGGGAGAGCGTGAGGGAGATCCCAGGCAGGAAGGAAGCAAAGAGATCCCCACAACGCTTTGCCTCCTCGCCATCCAGTGGCCGGTGGCCCCCCTCGCAGTCACACTGCAGAAGCAGCGCTTGCAGGCATCTCAAGGCCGTGATCTTCAGCTGCTTGGCTTTCTCCTGCTCCGCCAGGGAGAGCAGCAAGGAGACGGCAAAGCCCAGGTGCGGGAGGTTGGAGGGCTGGTACAGAGTCGCCAGGACGTCGCCGGAAGCCGAATGCAGCAGAGCCAGCAGTGCCTGCAAGACAGCCTCCTTCAGCTCCTCCGACAGAGGGGCCAGCTGCTGCGGGCTGGAGGGGGAGGCCAGGCAGACGCAGAGCTCGGAGAACAGCTCCAGGAGCAGATCGGGCTTCTTCACGCACGTGGCGGAGAGCACCGAGGCCACGCACTGGGCCACGGTCTGGACCACGCGCTCCCGCTTCGGCCCTGGGATCTTGAGGGTGAAGCGCAGGGGGAAGAGGACATATTCCTGGAGTTCCTGCAGGGCAGTGTCGCTGACCGTCTTCAGCTGGGAGTGGAGCAGCTCCACGTTCTCCGCCGTCTGGGCTTTGGTCAGCTGCACGCAGGCCGGGCGCAAGGCCCCAAACGCCTCCTGCGGGGTGTCGAAAACAGCCATGGCCTGGCCTTCCCCCCCTCGACTCAGGCCTCTCCTCCGGTCGTCGTCATCCTGCGCAGGGAAGGGGAAATCAGTTCTGTGAGAGCAGCTTTCAGGTTACAGGAGGAGCAGGAGGAGAAACACAATAAATAAATAAAAAAGGTAACAAGCCCAATGTGCCCCTTGACGTAACTTCTGTTGGCCTTAAGAGGGGAAATAACAAGAAAAAACTAGAGGAAGGCTCTCTGACAAACAGCAGGCAGTCTCAAGGTCCCTTAAAGAGTTTCACTGCATGGCTAGCTACCCCAGTGTGTGCAGAGCAGGGCAGCTTTGGCCAATGCCTGGAGCTGAAGAGAGAAAGAGAAGCCCTCTGGCATTCAAAGGAAGCGGCCTGGGAATCCCGGAACTGTAGAACTGGAAAGGACCCCGAAAGGTCACCCAGCCCCGACCCCCCTGCAGTGCAGGAATCGCAGCATTGCGGAATTGGAAGGGGTTCCCCGAGGGTCATCCAGCCTGACCCCCTGCAATGCCTTGCAAGGGACCAAGCCCTCTGGTCTAGCCTGGCAGCGTCCCTGGCCCAGACTGCCTGTCTCTTTGGGGTCCAACTTTGCAGGAGGGGGCCTGGCCAGGCCTTTATGCCCGGAGGGCACGCGCTCTACCCACTGAGCCACACTGCCTCACCTGGGGCCGGAGTCCCGCGAGTGGGCGGGGTCAGGCCGCCGGCAAGGCCCTGGAAGTGGCCCCGGGTCGCAGGTCACTGGCCCCCTATTTCTCCCCCTCCCCAAACACCCCCCAGGCCTCCCGCCTTCCCCCCCGCTTCTCCCTTCCTCACGCGCCGCCCGGGAGAAAGCGAGAGTTCGCCCCATGCCGGAAGTCACAATTCTGACGGAGCGAAATATCTCCCGCGGGGGAGACCGGCGAGCGGGAATGAGCGACAAAAGTCCCACCGGAGCATCACCGCCCATGCGCGGCGGCCGGGCCCTACTGCGCACGCGTCGCTGGGAGTCCGCGCGTGCGCTTTAGGGAGGCAGCGGCAGCCGAACTTGGCGCCGCTTGTCCGGCCGAAGCAGCAGCAGCCGGCGTTCTCTCGCGCCTCCTGGGTGGTTTGTCCCCCTTGGCCCCCCGTAGCATGCCGCCCTCTGACCCTCGCGCGGCGCCGGGGTGAAAGGGCGCGCGGCCATTTTGTGTCGGCGGTTGGTCGTCTGTGAGGCGAGGAGGGAGGCCGGGCGGGCGGGAGGGCGGCGGGGCCGGGCCGCTCCAGCGAGGCCGCGCCAGGCCGGGCCGGGCGGAGCTCCTCTCCTCCTGCTGCTCCTCCTCCTCCGCCGGCGGCGGCCGCGCCATGTCCTCGTTCTCGGAGTCGGCGCTGGAGCGGAAGCTGTCGGAGCTGAGCAACTCCCAGCAGAGCGTCCAGACGCTGAGCCTGTGGCTCATCCACCACCGGAAGCACGCCGGGCCCATCGTCACCGTCTGGCACCGAGAGCTCCGTAAGGGTGAGGAGGAGGGAGGCGGGAGGGCGCCGGGGGGCGCGGGAAAGAGAGGAGGCCTCTCTCCCCCGGGTCCCTCCTCTTCTGCAGCCGTTCACGGGGGGGGGGGGGGCAGCATGGCCCAACAGTCGCGTAAAAGGGAAGGCCACGCCCCCTCCCGGGAGAGAGTGAGAGCAGAGGGGGCCAGCATGGCTGAGCCGTTGTGTAACCAGAGAAGGGGGTGGGTGGGTGTGTTGCCACTTGTTGTTGTTTAGTCGTTTAGTCATGTCCGACTCTTCGTGACCCCCTGGACCAGAGCACGCCAGGCACTCCTGTCTTCCACTGCCTCCCGCAGTTTGGCCAAACTCATGTTTGTAGCTTCGAGAACACTGTCCCACCATCTCGTCCTCTGTCGTCCCCTTCTTCTTGTGCCCTCCATCTTTCCCAACATCAGGGTCTTTTCCAGGGAGTCTTCTCTTCTCATGAGGTGGCCAAAGTCTTGGAGCCTCAGCTTCAGGATCTGTCCTTCCAGTGAGCACTCAGGGCTGAGTTCCTTCAGAATGGAGAGGTTTGATCTTCTTGCAGTCCATTGGACTCTCAAGAGCCTCCTCCAGCACCATAATTCAAAAGCATCCATTCTTCAGCGATCAGCCTTCTTGATGGTCTAGGTCTCACTTGTACCAATAATTGATCACATAACATAAGTTCCTATATACATATATTCCTGCAGCAACACAGAGCACAAACACCGTTTGAATTGCAATGCCTACCAACTTTGCCTCCCTCAAATATGTTATGGGACCTCAGCTCCTAGCAGTTGGTTCCTGTGGCCACCAGCATGGCTGGACAGTCATGAAATCAAATCAGCGTGCTCACCTCATGGGAAAGAGCGCACAAGTTGCCAGTAGGGCTACCAATAATTGATCACATTACACTGTTAACGGAGAAATCTGAGGGCTGCCTTGGACAAAAAAAACAAGGACACCAGCCAGGAATACCAGAGCAAAACAGCAGCCAGTAGGCTTGGTCTTGATTGAAGACTGTCGCAACAGGACTCCCACCTGCCACCAGGTGGAACAAGATGGAAGCCCCCAACAAAAGAGCCCCCAAACTTTTATTAGCTGCTAATCCCCATGTTGCACCCCCCAAACTACATCACTAATACATCATGGTTACATCAGGAAAGGGGAGGTCTGGTGGCAGTAATCTGAGCATCCTGGACCCTGCCCCATGGTTCCCCTTGCCCTCCACCAAACACCCATCAAGTGAAACAAAAGAGACATTTCCTTGTTTCCCAGCCAAGTTAATCACACCCTTTTGTCTTCATCTGGGTTTGTTCTTTCTGGAATGGCTACCTGTCTGGCACTCAGGTATCAGGATGCCAGGGATTATCACTCAGGCAGAGGGGCTGCTGAGTAGCTGAGCTCGCATGTCTATAGGAATTTCTGAAGTTTTCCCAGTGACCCAGTACATAGATACAGTGGTACCTCGCAAGACGAATGCCTTGCAAGACGAAAAACTCGCTAGACGAAAGGGTTTTCCGTTTTTTGAGTCGTTCCGCAAGACAAATTTCCCTATGGGCTTGCGAGTTTGTTTCCTTTTTCTTAAAGCCGCTAAGCCGCTAATAGCCGCTAAGCCGCTAATAGCCGTGCTTCGCGAGACGAAAAAACCGCAAGACGAAGAGACTCGCAGAACGGATTAATTTCGTCTTGCGAGGCACCACTGTAAATAAGTGAATTGTTACATTTGGTATTGTGCAGCAAAGGCCCTTTGAATAGATAGGAAGAAACTGTGATGAAGTGTTTGGTGGGGACAAGTCACAAAAGTGATTGTTCTGATTTTGGTAGTGGGCTGCATGTGCAGGATATCTGCTGGAGGGGCAACCCCCCCACCTATACATAAATTCCTGCAACAACACAGCACAAACACCGTTCGAATTGCAATGCCTACCAACTTTGCCTCCCTCAAATATGTTATGGGACCTCAGCTCCTAGGAGTTGGTTCTTATGGCCGTCAGCATGGCTGAACGGTCATGTAATCAGAGCAGTGTGCCCCCTCCTGGGAAAGAGCACACAGGTGTGATGGGTGGGTTTGCAAGCGTGGCATACCCAGAGAACCATGCCCCCTCTTTAGAAAGGATGTGTGAGATGCCAGCATGGTTGAATAGTCGTGTGATCAGAGTGCCAAGTCCTCCGAAAGACTGCATTAGGTTAGGGAATGCCAGCATGGCTGAACAATTGCCTGACCAGAGCACTATGTGCTGTCCTGGAAGGGTGTGTTGTAGGAGAGCCTTCCAGAGCAGGGCTGGGTTGTTGGGAGGCCTGTGGAGGCTCTCCAGATCCCATTGTTCACAACATCTTTCTAGAACAGCTGTGTGAGTTGTGAGCTGGAGGTGTGGAGGTTCCACTGCTACTTGCAGGGCTGGTATCAGAAGGGAGCTCTGGGAACAATTACCCCCATGCTGTTAATACGTGCTGTATGTGGAGCTGCCCTTGAAGACACTTGGGGAGCTGTATCACGTTCAGAATGCAGCTGCTGGGATTTTAACTGGGAGCAGTCCACTGGGATCATATCTTGCCAGTTGTGAAAGGGCTTCACTTGATTCCAATACAAGGTGTGGGTTTTGATTCTGAAAACCCTGACTTTTGACCCAGGTGCCCAGGTACTTACTAATAAATAGAAATATTAAAAATCAATTACAATAAACACACCTGTACAATTAAAAGACAGGTTCTTCTGCCACATCAAAAAAGGCCATGAATACTAAAAACCTTAATCTGATTCTCCAGATGATCAACCTGCCTGGATGTTAATATCTTTTACTGAGGCCTTTTTTTCAGGTTCCTGTGTCATTGAGATAAGGTGGATGGGTGGTAACAGAAGCTTGGTGCCTTCTGTGAACTGCCCTGAGACCCCTGGGTATAGGGCGGTATATAAATTTAATAAATAATAATAATTCTATTTGCTTCTGCAGGGCAGCATTTAGGAGCTGGGGATCCCTGCAGAACTTGGGCTGTGGGCTTGTTATCGCTCAACATCCCAACTTGTAATTTGTAATGCAACTTGATCTGCAGGCTCTTTCCCCACCCCTCTCAGTGGCGGCTTGAGCTGAAGATTAGCTTGGAGAACCTGAGCATAAGAGCTGATGATGCTTTGATCAGGGAAGGTTCAGACTTTGTGCCTGTAGAGCTCCCACTGGGACTGGTCCTTGTATGGTTCTTCTGTTCCTCAAGCTTCAGTTTTGACAAAATGTCTACTAATTTATCACCTGCTGAGTTGTTCAGCTTCTCTGCATCTGCCCAACACAGGGCCTTGACAAAGGATGTGTTTGAGGAATTAAGAACTTACATTGTGGCTGTTCTTCTAATGGCAGGTGCTGAGCTCAGCTCTGCCCCCTCATAAGAAAGCTATTCTGCCAGCCTTGATAGTATAATGAATTGATTGTGTGCCTTGGTGGAGAGACATGTGTCAAAAGGCACTCTTTGCTTAGTGCTGGGTAAACCTGGTATGGGGAAGGGAGGGTTTAAAAATTGCAGGCCTGTTAGGGTCAAAAGTCAAGAGGGGCAACTGGCAAGCTACACATTGGCCCAGAACATCTTCAGAAAACTAAATGGTATTGCTCTGAATAGCCTGGGTTGTCTGTTCTCTGGTGCACAGTATAGTCTATTGTTCAGTATTCAGCTTCAAGGGCAAAGTGTTTGTTCTTGATCCTGTCCTGCTGGTTCTAAAAATATACGATTTGCAAATAACATTTGAGCTGACTGTTAGCAAGGAGTGATCCCTCAGTTGGTAAAAGTAGGAGAAAGATACCTGGTTTCACTCCTAAATGGGGTCTCAGTAGCTGGTGCCCTTCCAGGAGTGTGGCACTCACTTTGGCTGCCCCCATCTCCCCCTGCCCCTCCAGCACCTGGCGGTACCAGGTCACATCACCTTAGGGTGATGCCTTGCTTCTACAGTTAGAAAGCTCTGTTAGGAGTCTAAGGTGGACTTTTATTTTTTTGGAGTTTAAAAGGTGCTGGTTGATGCCAAGCCCTTACCGCTATAGTCACTCTGAACTTAATGAACTATTCAGAACTCTAATGAAATTGTCATGCTTTGAATTGGGGAGGGCAGAAGACTTGCAATAAAGACTGTGCTACTGCTGCTCTGACGTGCTGTGGCATGCATTTTTTTGAGTCAATTTGATGCTCTGTGGCATGCATTTTTGATAGTCAATTTGTTAACCACCGTTCCTTGGTTAGGATGCCAAGCAGTTTCTGCATTTGGACTCAAAGGAGCCAGTTTGCATTGAGTGGAACCTGTTGAACGCATGGTGCAAAGAAGCCATGTGTGTGGCTCACTGCAATGAAGTTGAACTTTTATCTTCAGGACAGATAAAAAGGAAGTATAGGGAACAACAGATTTGTGGCGGGAGGGGGGTGAATAAGCCCGCCCCGTGTTCTCTTAATTTGGTAAGAGGCCACCAGGCTGTTGTTGTTTTTTAAAAGCTTAGCTTTGATATTGTGGCCTGTCAGGTTTGAGCAATATAGGGCATGCTTGGATGAAAGATATCGTAGAATCGCACAGCCTGTCAGCATCAACATTGTTTTCTGGGGCTGCCTCTTTCCCTGAGCCTTCACCGTGATTACCGATGAGTTCATTCTTGTCAATGCCACTTGCTTGCTTGTTTTTAAGGATTTCTACAAATAAGTCATATTTATTGGCTTTGATATTGAAATAATTACCACTGAAACAGCTCAGTGCAGCCAAGCAGTTCACACAACTCTTCTTGGAATATTGTAATTATAATGAGCACCAGCTGCAAGCGCTGATGGTGCAAAGAAATGCTTTTTTGGTAGCTGTTTTCTTTTTTCTTCCCTTCAACTCTCCAGACTTCCTTTCTCTTCCATTCTGGGAACCTAAATCTTTTCCAAGGGCAGCAGAATTCTATGAAATTTGTTAATTTAGACACCATGCCATGGTTTAAAAAGCTCAAGTAGGGGTTGGCATGGTTTCTCAATAGAGAGTGACTCCTTTTGTATTTGGGCAGGGATGAGCAGGGCATCTGGGAAGGGCAAGTCCATGCCTGGGCCTAGTTTACCTGGTGTTTGCCTACCCAGACCCTGAGCTCTAAATCGGATGCCTTTCTTTGAATGCTCCCAGCAAGTGAGGCTCAGCAGGGGATTATGAGTCACTGAAGGAGCCTCTTCAGCAGTGGCCTCTCTGTTGTGGAATGCCTTTTCCTGAAAAGTCCACAGTGCTTGGTCAAGTTCAGGGGTCGGCTTGGGCCGGTTCATGGTCCCGCAGTGGGCCAGAGTGTGCACGCACACATGCGCAAACGCTATTTCCAGCACAGAGGAGGCGTGTGCAGCTTCCCATTGGCTGGCAGGAGCTTCCTGCAGCCAATGGGAAGCCAGGGAATGTTGCAGAAGGCAGTCCGTGCTCTGCTCCGCGCTAGTTTAGCACGGTGCACGGGAGCTGACCGAGCGGGCGGTGGGGGTCCATGAACCTGTTAAGCGACCCCCATGGGCTGCTTGTGGCCCATGGGCCTTAGGTTGCTGACCCCTGGTCTAGTTCCTTTTTGCAAAGGACATTATGATTTTCTTAAGCTTTTAATGTTTTTAGATTTGCTTGTTTCCTTTGATTTGTTTCTGGTCATGCCTGATTATTTAACGCTGCGTTTAAAATACCGTATTTTTTGCTCTATAAGTCTCACTTTTTCCCTCCTAAAAAGTAAGGGGAAATGTGTGTGCGTCTTATGGAGCGAATGCAGGCTGCGCAGCCATCCCAGAAGCCAGAACAGCAAGAGGGATTGCTGTTTTCACTGCGCAGCGATCCCTCTTGCTGTTCTGGCTTCTGGGATTCAGAATGTTTTTTTTTCTTGTTTTCCTCCTCCAAAAACTAGGTGCGTCTTGTGGTCTGGTACATCTTATAGAGCGAAAAATACGGTAATTTAAACAATAAATGTAAACAATAAAAATGCAAGATGAAATGCAATAAAACAAGATTTGTTTCACTTTGTAAGCCACCCATCTGACTTGAAATAGGCTAATTGAGAGCTGTTTTGTCTTGAAAGCATGGCGTTACTGAGGCTAACCACAGGAATCTTCAAGAACAAAGCAAGCCAGCTTGGGAGGTCACCTTGCATGAAATGAAATATATACTAGCCTGTGGAAGCTGATGCCACAATAAACCATCGGTTGGGCCTTTCAGTTGCCACAAGACGTATTTCCTTGTTGTGCTTCTGCAGCCCTGCTCCGGTTAAGTGTAGATCCGCTGCTGGCTTTAAAGAAGGGGGCATGAAATGAGAACTTGGCTTTTGTTTGTGATGACAACCTCGAGGGTGGCTGTGAGACTGAATGAAAAGGATGGGTGACTTGAGAGCTAAACATGCTATACAGATATTTTTCCCCTCTTCTATTTTCCTAGCAAAGTCAAGTAGGAAACTGACTTTCCTATACTTGGCCAATGACGTCATCCAGAACAGTAAAAGGAAGGGGCCTGAGTTTACAAGGGAATTTGAATCGGTTCTGGTGGATGCTTTTTCACACGTTGCCAGGTATGTATAGCAGCCTCTTCTAATGCCCTCTGGCAACCTCTAGGCTGGATTACTGCAATGTGCTACATATGGGGCTGTCTGTGAAGTTCGGAAACTTCGTTTAATGCAGAATGCAGCAGCCAGGCTGTTAACGAAAACAGATCTTCAAGGGAGGTCCTTTCTTCGGTCCCACCACCCTCATAGGCACACCCTGGGGGGATATGGAAAAGGGCCTTCTCGGTAGCTGCTCCTAGACTCTGGAACTCTCCCTGCACCGGAGAAGGTAGACTGTCTCCCTCCATGTTGTCCTTCAGCAGGTGAAGACCTGCATTAGGACTGGGGGGAAGGGTTTGGTCTCTGCAGCTGAAACACGAGCAATAGGCCCACAGGCTCTACACCTACTGTACTACAAGGGGCTTCCTTAAGGCACGCTTGCCTTGCTCCCTTTGGGATTGAGCTGGACACACTGCATTTGATCATTCTGCGCCGCAGAAGTGTTCTTTTCAGATTTCAGCAAATCTAACTTTCCTTTGATCTGTTATTTGAAGAGTTATAACTGTGGCAAACATATTACCACTTGGAGTATTCCCTGCAGAAATTTCAGCTTGTTTCCTTCAGACCCCCAGTTGGCAGCCTTGTGCAATTGCTAGTTATTCCACGTGCCTTTGCTCTGTCTGAACACCATTTTAAGTGAGGTCAGCTTCTCAAATGCTATGGATTTATCAGATTTTTTCCACCAGATTGCCTTTCTGCTTGGCTCGCTCCATCTGTCATTGAGTGACTGTTCTCTCACTGTGGGGCAGGCTACAAATGAGCAGCTACGTGTCATTTCTTGGCACACTGTATGTTATCAGCTACTTAAAGGCTGTGGTGCTATTTAGAGAAGACCTTAGTCTGCAAACTGATTATATCTAGAACACACAGATGAATAAGGGAGCAAGTGTGTTCTGGATAACTCTATACTTAACTGGATGTGTTGCTGATGACTAAGTATTCCTTTTACTTTGAAATTGCATATTTCAAATTTGTGTGCCTATTGATATAAGTGGCTGGCATGCTGGTGAACACCTTACTTGGGAAGCCTGATGGGTTTAGCTCAGTTTCATCCCTGTTTTGTCTCTGATTGTGTCTCTCCTTAAACATTTTTCGTGGGAGGGAAGGAATGGAGTGGGCACCCTCTACCACTTTCCCCCCCCCCCTCGTGTGTGTGTTCTCTCTCAACCCCTTTCTGACGTTCTGACTTTCTGACCCTCCAGAGAGGCAGATGAGGGCTGCAAAAAGCCCTTGGAACGATTGCTGAACATCTGGCAAGAGAGGAGTGTGTATGGCAGTGAGTTCATACAGCAGTTGAAACTGTCTTTGGAAGACTCCAATAGCCCCCAACCCAAAGGTAAAAAAAAAGTATTTGCTTTTTCGAAACACCCTTGACTCTGATCGAGCCACTATGAAAAGGTAG
The DNA here is from genome assembly GCF_964188315.1 of Podarcis muralis. Taxonomy (NCBI): domain Eukaryota; kingdom Metazoa; phylum Chordata; class Lepidosauria; order Squamata; family Lacertidae; genus Podarcis; species Podarcis muralis. The sequence continues at coordinate 100,114,662 of NC_135659.1, read as the reverse complement.
CTTGCTAAGGAGCAAAGAATGGTGTGTTTATGGCAGTGGTGGGGGACCTGGGGGCCTTCAGATGTTGTTGGACGAGAACCCTCATCATCCCAGGTCATTTGGCCATGCTGACTGGGGCAGATGGGAGTTGAAAAACATCTGGAGGGCCACAGGATCCCCAGCTGTGGTTCATGGCCATTTGAATTCAAGGGACTTGCGCTCAAGGGCTCCTGCTTGGTTGGAACTGAACTGGTGACAGTCTTCACATCTGCAGTGTGTAGACACTTAATGTATCCTGTCCCTCCAGCTTCTCTGTAAGTTATGTTTGTGGAGCAGGGTCCTTCATCCCAGGGATGTTTCTAGGCCCTGTCGGGCAACAGCCAGAGTGAGACATAGGAAGTTGCCCTTTACCAGATCATATTACAGTGGTACCTTGGTTCTCGAACTTAATCCGTTCCAGAAGTCTGTTCCAAAACCAAAATATTCCAAAACCAAGGTGCACTTTCCCATAGAAAGTAATGCAAAACGGATTGATCTGTTCCAGGCTGTTGAAAAACTACCCCTAAAATGCTTCTCCCCACCTCCCCAATCAGTGCGATCTTTCGATCTCTTTCTTTCTTGATCTCTCTCTCGCCAAAGCGGCTGGGCTGCAGAGCGCTGCCGGGACGCTTCTCCTCACTGGCCTAATCAACGCGATCTCTCTAAAAACAGAAGCTCAGGACTCAACATGTTCGACTTCCCCCCAAAAAAATTGAGAACCAGAACACTCACTTCCGGGTTTGCAATGCTCAGGTTCTAAGTTCATGAACTAGGCTGTTTGAGAACCAAGGTACCACTGTAGTTGTCTGTCTACCCCTGCATTTTCTCCTATCAGCATCTCTTCAGGCCCTCAGATGGAGTTTTTTTCCATCAGCTGCCATCTGATCCTTTTAACTCGGGTAGGGAGGTTGCTGGACTGCAACTCTCATCAACATCCCAGACCTGCTCTCTGAGGTGGAAGGGAGATGAACTCTAACAGTATCTGGAGGGCCAAAGATTCTCCACTCCTTTTCTAACTGGAGGCACTGGGAACTGAACAGCCAACCTTCTACATGCAGAGCTTATGCTTTGCTGCTGAGTTCTGGCTGCTCCCCAAATCACAAGGTTCCTAAAGACCATTCTATGCTCTGAAGTTCGTCTTGTTATGGGAATGAAGGCACTGTAGTTGTTCTTAACATGTCTGCTATCGCAGTAGCCGTGGTGGCAGTCACCGAGTTCTAAAGAACTCTGTCTGTTAATGATTATTTGGCAGTGCCGTAGGTCTCCATGGTTCCTTGTAGTGACTTCCCCCAATTGGGTTACAGAGAAGGCTGGGTTAAGCCCAAAGTCTAGGCAGATGTCTATAAACTGAGAGTAGCTTTTGAGCCAATCGTGACTAGTTTGGCCACTGGGCACTTTCCCCCATCGTTCATTCATCCTTCACTAAATTGGCACCATTCAACTGTCATCCTGGGACTGGAGCAGGAGGTTACGTTGTCGCATTTGATTTACAATCTGACATGTTTACTCCTGTGATAGGAACGAGAGTGTCAGCATGCAGTTGCCCAAAGCATTTCCCTCCCCTGCCTCATGAAGTCGTATATGAGGCAGCTTCATCTGCTCTCAGATGGTTTACCCTTTCCTTATGAGCTTTACTGCTCTGTTTTTCAACGTAATGGCACTTGAAAGGGGTGCTGGGGACAGAGTGCTCTCAGCACAGCTGGCTTTCCTCGAGTTCTTGGTCGGAAGATCTGGCTTGGCAAAGAGGAGGAGCCGCCAGCTTCAGGAGGGTTTAATTTGCACCCTGGAAGCCAGCCAGAAACACCTGACCCCTTTGTCGATGGCGGCAGCAAATGCTTCCTGACCAGCTTGTGCTTCGTCCTTCTCCTGGTGCTGCCAGATGCTGCTCCCCTTCCAGGCATGATTGCTGGGGACATGCCAAACATCCCTTGCCCTCCAGCTCTTCACCATCTGTGCCCAGGTTCCCACCTGCAAAAGCATGCTGATAGTTCTGTATGAAAGGAGGAGGAGGACTGGTGTTGGGCAAACCTGGGGTTCTGTCCAAAAAAAGGAAAGGGAAGGAAAAAAGAACCAGGGGACACTTAGCCTCCCAAAATGTTTTCTGAAAAGCCTCTGCATGCTGTCCTCCTCTACAATGCAATGCAATGCAATGCAATGCAATGCAATACAAATCTTTATTCTCAGGCGGCTAAGCCTAGTCTTTATAACCCTGTACCTTCTTCCAGAAGGCAGAAGCTGAAAGAGATCATTTCTGGGGTGTGCACTATCCCGTGCTATCTCTGCAGCTTTCTTACGGCACCTGGAAGCATAGATTTGATCCAAGGTGGGAAGAGTGCACCCAATTATTCTCTCCGCAGTCTTTACAACCCTGGACAGCGTTGTTTTTCCCCTGACCATGCAGCTCCCAAACCACACACACAGACCATAAGTTAATACACTCTCAACAGTACAATGGTCAAATGCCATCAACAGGTCCTTTGGGAGATTGTTTTTCCAGAGGATTCTCAGATTCTCTACCTTAGATGGGAGGGGTTTCTGGCATCCCAGAGCGCTTTACTTGTCTGGTCTGCAGAGGAAGAAGACACAGGAATCCAACAGTGCCACCTTGAGATCGCCCAGCAATTCAGCCTGAGAAGGATCTGCTATGGGGAATGGGAAAGCCTTTTGTCTTTCCACCTTGATGCCTGCCTCCCCAGGTTACTGCAGGTTCTTTCTATATCTGCAGTGTTCTATTTATCTTCGGCAGTTTGTGGGGTGGGTTTTCCTTTTAAAAAAAAAAAAAGGAAGTAAAATTCATGGTAAGATGATGCATACAAAATATGGAAAATTCTGGAGTGTGGCCTAATGATATGCCAGTCTTCAGTTGTTCACACCTTCCTGATTCTTCCAGAACCTTTAAACCAGTGGCAAAGAATGCCACCCATCACCAATTGTGCAAGCTCCCAAAAGCCGCCCCAAGCAGTGCAGAATTGAAATGAGGGGAAGTGGAGGCCTCTGTGGTTTCCCTTTTATCTTTCTCACAACCCTGAAGGCAGGAGGCTTGTTCCTCAACCTGATCTATGGGACACTGTGGCAGGTCAGGTTGGCTTCTATTTTAAGATTTTAGAGCTAACTTTTGCTTTTCTTTTTAAAAGATGAACCTGATCAGACTTTGACCTTTAGGTTTTATCACACATTTGCACACACTTTTCAAAAGGTACCACTGCAACAATGTCTCCTTACAGGATGTGACTGTCTCTCTGTGTCTTTTCTCAGTTACAGAGGAGAAAAAGTCATTGAAGCGAACATTTCAGCAGATACAAGAAGAAGAAGATGACGATTATCCTGGGAGCTACTCCCCACAGGACCCCAACGCTGGGCCTCTTCTGGTATGTCTGGAAGGCTGAGGATTGAGAGAGAAAAGGGCCCTGGATTCTAAAGAGAGAGCCGCATGGTGGCGCCATTAGCAAATGCAATAGGAGGACCAGTGTTGTTCTGTTTATTTGCTCAGAAACACACCCTCACGACTCAAGGAAGAACATGGAACATAGTAAAACGGAACATAAAACAAATATTATTCCATAAAATTGCTGCAGTCAAAGCAAAATAAAACAAATTGCCCAAAGCGCGACAGTATATTATACCCTGCATGGTGTGATCTAATTTATATATGGCAGTAGATGATTCCAGGAAGTTCATTAAACTCAGATTTCCTGCTCTGCTGTCTGTTCTGTGGGCCAGAAATGGGGGTTCAAATATTCTGTGATTGTAGTTTGGTTTTGAGGGTGGCTTGTTGACCAAGGGGCGGGGAGTGAGAGCTTTCGAAAAGCAAGACTTGTGTTGGAATAAGAAGTTAGAAACAGGGTGGTGGTGGCTACATGCGCTGGGAAAGCGATCATGACAGTCTCTTTATGTCTCAATTGCGCAGACTGAGGACTTGATCAAAGCCCTGCAAGATCTGGAAAACGCAGCATCGGGAGATGCCACAGTGCGGCAGAAAATTGCTTCTCTTCCCCAGGAGGTTCAGGACGTGTCACTCTTGGAGAAGATTACAGGTGAGGCTCTCAAGTGCCAACACTTGGATGCAAAAGGCAGGACACAACTCTGTTCCTGCACCTGGAAACTGCCCAATGAGACTAGCTTGTTTTTAAGGGTTTCCTTCACCCTCAGATGCCAAAAGACGAATATGAACCTGCCTTTCCCCTTTTTGTTCCGTTCCAATGTGGCTTGGACTCTGCTGGGCCACATGCCAAGCCCTGCCTGCTGCTGTTTGTGTGGCAAGAGCATTTGACACGTTCCTCACTGAAGGGGATCATTGCCTTGTAAAGGGAGCCCTGCAGACTGTGCGCAGAGGCCGCTGCTTTAACTGAATATGTGAGAGGCCCAGGACACATTTGTTCATTTCTGTTCCTCTCTGGCCCTTGATGGCCTCCTCTATCACTGCTTACAGTGTCTCACAGTGGAGGAAAGAATGCCACTTTTGCAGGGTGTGCTGCTGGGTGGAGATCTAGGCAGAGCACCTGATGCATAGGAGTCGCACTCCTAAGGCAACTGTGGTAGCACAGCTCTCTTCACAGTAGGGCCCAGGGAGAGCTGAATCAGGCATTTAGCAGTAGAGTTCACTGTCTGTGCTCATCAGAAGAGAGCCAACACAGTTTCAGTTCAGCACTGCTTTTGCAGAGGGTGGCACTGCAGCTGTCAGTTCAACAGATGTTCTTCCCCAAGTCCTCTAAAGCGGCCTGCTCAGGCCTTAGCAGCTTGCTAACCTTGGGCGCAGACGGAGTGGCTGTGAGACCACCCCTCCCTGCAGATGTGCCGGTCTGCTTCCTGGATCACCTGCAGCCAGCCAGCCCTAACCCTGACCTCTTGGCCTTCCAGGAAAAAAAGGACACTTTGGGCTAGCTGCACTTGTCTTCCTCTGCCAGTGCTTAAAGAAGTGTGTTGCTTGCTGGTCCTTGTGAAATCCACGCTTGATTGGAATTCACCCCAGATGAGCTGCTTTCTGTCACCCACACAAAGGCTTTTGCACACAGTCACTGTCGATTATTTGCCACCTTTGTGCCTAGACAAAGAGGCTGCCGAGCGTCTTTCGAAGACTGTGGACGAGGCATGTTTGCTACTAGCGGAGTACAATGGGCGACTGGCAGCAGAGCTGGAAGACCGGCGCCAGCTGGCACGCATGTTGATTGAGTACACCCAGAACCAGAAGGACGTGCTGACGGAGAAGGAGAAAAAGCTAGAAGTGAGTAGCGTTCCTCCGATAGATGGCGAGCAGCGTCCTTTCTTAGACGTGTCAGTTCCTCGAGTCAGCCCTGGCTTCTGGGGTTGCTTTAATCCACAGGCCCAATAACGGCCATGTGGTTTGCACAGTCACAGCTGAAGCAGTCACACCTGTGTCTCCACCACCACCCCATGGGCATGAAGCTGGGGATTGTGGCCTCTCCAGGTGTGTGCCCTCCCTGTTAAGACCCTAAAGCCTGCTGGGTAAATGAAAATGGTTTTTGCCTTGAAATAGACAATGATGGCACCAGGTGAGACTCCCTGGAGAAGGGCATTCCACAGACGGGGCCACCACCGAAAAGGTCTATCTGAGTGGCCACCTTCTGTCACCTTCCCCCTTGGGTGAGGCTCATGGAGAAGGAGGGTCTCAGATGACAAATGCAGTGCCTGGGTTGGTTCATGTGGGCAGAGGCAGTCCTTGAGATACTGGCCTCCTGAGCCACATATGGCTTATCAGCCCTTTGAATTGACCCCAGAAACGAAATCGTAGCTGATAAATACAGATGTGTGAAGCTGTGTGCTCAGACCATCGTGCCCTAATAAGCAACCTGCTCCAGCTGCAAATTTGAAACTGTCTTGAACTACATGACTCTTGGGGTCCCTTCCAACTCTATGATTTTATGATTCAAAGGCAGTCCCATATATAGTTTATTGCAGCAGTGTAACTTTTGAGGTCACATGAGCGTGTTAGGCTTCCCCTGTCCAGATAGGGCTGTTGATGGAAGGCATTCTGTGCTCCTCTGGGGGAGAGAAAGATAGCACACTTGTGTGTAAAGCTTGAGCATAGGAAGCATGTGTGCTTGGATTGATGTTTGTATACAGTAGAAGGCATCACGTTTTAATAGTTAATGTTAAAAACGTGATACAGTGGTATCTTGAGTTACAGACGCTTCAGCTTACAGATTCTGCTAACCCAGAAATAGTACCTCGGGTTAAGAACTGCTCAGGATGAGAATAGAAATCGCGCAGCAGCAGCAGCGGGAGGCCCCATTAGCTAAAGTGGTACCTCAGGTTAAGGACAGTTTCAGGTTAAGAACAGACCTCCAGAATGAATTACCGGTAAGTTCTTAACCCGAGGTACCACTGTACTTCACTTGGAAGAAGGAACTCCTGAAACATGATCTTCCTCGAAGGAAATTCGGGTTCTGGGTTGCTCTGGCGTTAAGTTCAGGCCAGCTCCCCAGTATTATCAGAGTCCCTCCCACTTGCACTTTGCCGGTAACTTTCCTCTTCTTGGTTCACTTGATCTGCTGCACTCAGCTTTTCCAACCTCACCGCCTGCTGCCATCTTGCGAGTTCAGCTGAAGCCCTTTTGAATTGCTATTGACCTGACGTGCAACCACGCATGTGGGCAGATGATAAAAGCGGTTTCGTAAAAAGCCGCTTGACTTGGGAGCACAGGAAGCAGCTGACAAATATGGCTTTGGCTGCAGGCTGGAGCTCGGCAGCGTCCAAAAGCCACTGGAAGAGAGCGCATGAGCCGGGTGGAGAGCCATTTATCTGAAATGTACCATTTTCAGCAGGGCGGCATGTTCTGCTCTGCACCCCGGGATTATGACGGGAACATAATTAATGATTCTGCTTGTATGTCACTCTGCCATCTGTTGCGTTGCCCCTGGCTAGCACATTAAGGGCTTCCTGTGGCTGTCAGGGCTGACTGTTAGGAGCAGCTGTTCTTGGGCGGAACGTGAGTTGCTGCAGAGTGCAGAGCTGTCCAGAAGGAGACAGCGAGTGCTAAGCAGGTTGTCCCAATGGCAGCCTCTTGTCCTGCCACGGGGCCGGTGTTGTCGCCTCGAAAGCCGCATGTCGCCCTTGCTTTTCAGAGTGCCACTTTCTCTTGGCTCTTGTCTTGAACTTGTACATGTTGTTGCAGATGTCACAGGCGCGCTTGCACTGCAGCTCTTCTTGAGGCTGTTGGCTGATGAAATCTACTATAAGAGGGGGAGCAGCGCGTGGTTTGAAAATGTGCCGGTTTGTCCCTGACATGAGCAAAACGCCCCTGCGGTTCAAGGAGTTGCACAGCAGTGCAACTGATGCACTTGTGCTAGAGTCATAAGCTCTCCTCTTTGCCAGTGAATTGGGCACGGCTGCCATTCACGTTTGCACCCCCTGAGACACTTCGTAAGGGGAAGCAGTTCTCCTTGAAGTCCTAAGCCTTCTGGGTCCTTGGGAGCCTCCCAAGTCTGGTATACCCTATTCTGCATGTGTTAAGGAGCAGGATTGTTCCTTAAAAATGGGTTTGTGGTGGCTCAGGGCACTGGTAATGCCACTGCTGCCAAAATACAACGATGGTTGATGCATGTAAGGTTATTAGCATACTGACTTCAGTATAAAGGAATCCTCCGGTTACATCTCTTTCTGCTTTTCTGGGACCTGACTGAGGAGGATTGCAAAGGGTGGCGTAAATGTACAACTTGGCGTGTTTCAAGCTCTCTGGCAAAACGTCCTCGGTATAGGTTTCTCCCGGGTAATGCCCTGTTTGCTTTGTTTTGCCCTCTCATGGCACAAGGTCTCTACTGTAGGAAAGCCAACCCCTCCTTCTCAGAAAAAGTGCGTTGAAAGGCCAAAAACTTTCTGGAATGAGCTGGGAGGAGAAATTTGGCTCCCCTCTGGCAAATCTAAATTGGGATTTATTTTGCTAAGTCAGGAAAAGTCTGCAGTGCTCTGATCAAATAAGGCATCTTCAGGGGTGCTCCACGTTCTCAAAGTGATTTTTCACCCAAGTACTTAAACAGTTAATCCCTTTCTCTGGCAGCACAGCTAGCTATCTAAACATTGGGGTTCAAATTTAGAAGCTGCTAACATAATCACTCATCGGTCAAGGCAGAACCTGCAACTAAATATTATTTACATGGAATGCCAGTGATTTCGCATTGCAGGCTGTTGGCCAAGGACTGGAAATAGCAGGGCCCGGGGGCTCTGGGCACCCTTTCTGGGCCCTCTCATACCAAAGCATTAATCAAACCAGGACGTATTGCCAACGGAGACTAGCTGGAAGCTAACTCTGGAGCAGAGGGAAAAGTATTGGGTTTTAATCTTCATTAGGGGATAAAGAGACAAGTTTCACCTTCAGAAGCAGTGGGTTTGGGTTGAAAAGATGCAAAAAAAAGGGCATGATGTCTGTCCTTGACACGGTGTGCATATGGAGGATGCAATTCACAGTTGACAAGTAGAACACAGTCTCAGACCTTATTGACAACAGTGAAACTCTGTATTGCTCAGTGTCAGAAAAAGTGAACTCCCAACTGGCAGAGTGGTTGAATAAACCTTGGAAGACTGTTTTCGAGGATAAAGCCAGTGTGCAGCAGGAAGGAAACATACCAACAATTATCATGACAAAGATATTGAAAGATGAGCCCTGCTCATTCAGTTTTGGAATGGCAAAGTAGCAGGCAGTTTGCGTCCTTATAATTGATTTACACTAACTTAATTATCTGTGGTGTCTCCTCTTTTATTACTTACCACTCTTCATTCCCTATTACAGTATTCCATTTTGTTCTTTCTTTTTCAAAATTAAAAATGTAATAACGCACAGACAGGGCATTTCATCCCTTGTAAACAGTTTTCAAGGAGGCCAGGAAAGGTTTGTTTATTCATTTATTTTAAAAAATTGTCTACTGCTGTGTGGTATATCAAAGGGGTTTACAGCAATAAAAGCACAAAAAGGTAAAAGCAGACATTAGTTAACCGTTGTAGAAGGGGTGTTGTATTAATTGCCTGCATAGTTTACAGCAGGCGTTCAAAAGTTGGCACAGAAGGTGCCTGCTGAATTTCTGGTACACACTAAATTTATTATTATTATTACAGTGGTACCTCGGGTTAAGTACTTAATTCGTTCCGGAGGTCCATTCTTAACCTGAAACTGTTCTTAACCTGAAGCACCACTTTAGCTAATGGGGCCTCCTGCTGCCGCTGCGCCGCCGGAGCACGATTTCTGTTCTCATCCTGAAGCAAAGTTCTTAACCCGAGGTACTATTTCTGGGTTAGCGGAGTCTGTAACCTGAAGCGTATGTAACCCGAGGTACCATTGTATTTATTAAACTTGTATACCACCATTTAGCCATAGATTTCTGGGCAGTTCACAATACCTTGGATCCCAAATGCCTTGTTAGTCGGAACGTTTTGGCTCCTGAACGCCGCAAACCCGGAAGTGAGTGTTCCGGTTTGCGAACATTCTTTGGAAGCGAACGTCCAACGCGGTTTCTGGGGCTTCTGATTTGAGTGCAAGAAGCTCCTGCAGCCAATCAGAAGCCGCGCCTTGGTTGTCGAATGTTTTCGGAAGTCGAACGGACCTCCGGAACGGATCGTGTTCAACAACCAAGGTACGACTGTATAAAAATACAGGCTCTATACCTTGCTGTTATCAAGTGAACTTCATCAACCCAGGGAATGACCAGCAGTGCTGCAGCAGGTGATCTCAGTGCTCAAGGTGGGGTCAAAGGGTTCAGGTGGTCCCTGATTTACTACCCTGGATGTAGGCTGTTGGGGGCTCTGTAAATTAATACAAGGACCTTGAAGCTGGCTCTGTAGTGGATGGGCGCCACTCACAGCGTATCTCCCTTTAAGGCTGGGATGGGGGAACTCTGAGCCTCACCTGGATTGCAGCTCCCGTTCTCCTTGACCTGGCCCTGCTTCCTGGGGGTGCGTCTTATGGAGCGAATGCAGGCGGGAGGCTCTGCTCAGCGCTCCCTTTAAAGAGCTGCGTGGAGTGTGTGTGCGGCTCTTGGGGGCTTTTCTCCCTCCTTGGGAAAAGCCCCCAAGAGCCGCACACACGCTCCACGCGGCTCTTTAAAGGGAGCGCAGCTCTTGGGGGAGCCTTACCCGCGTACAGTCTCTCGCGGGCAGGGCATGAAGGCTCCCCTTGCCCGGGAGAGGCTGCATGCGGCCAAGCCAGAATCCAGGACAGCGAGCGGGATCGCTGCAGTGCGATTCCGCTGGCTGTCCTAGCTTCTGGCTGTCCTAGCTTCTGGCTTTGCTGAGCCTTCATTCCCGTGCCCCACGGAGGCTTCGCACGGCTATCCCTGGCTTTTGCGGGACATGGGGGAAGGGACAGAGCGTGCGGCTATGTCCCTTCCCCCACCTCCCAGAAAAGCCTCCCAAGAGCCGCACTCCCTTTAAAGAGTGTGCGGCTCTTGCGGGAGGTGGGGGGAAAGCCAGTAGGCTTGCTTTCACTGAAAGCAACCGATCCCGCTTGCTCTCCTGGCCTCAGGGATAGCCCCGCAAGGCCTCCTGAGCGAAGATGGAGGAGCGCTCCCTCTTAGCTCAGATGCTTTGCATTGCTTTTTTTATTTCTTGTTTTCCTCCCCTAAAAACTAGGTGCGTCTTATGGTCCGGTGCGTCTAATAGAGCGAAAAATACGGTGCTTGGCCTCTTCCTAAACGCAATGGCAGCAGCCAGAATAATTTATGCTCAAAAGTGGAAGGACAAAAATAGTCCTACAAAAGAATGGCAGAATAAGTTAATAGAATATGCGGAATTAGCAGTGTTGAGTGCAAAGATAAGGAATCAGGATGAGACAGATATAAGAGAGGAGTAGGAACACTTTGGAGAATATTTAAAGAAATGCAATAATTAGATGAATTTCCAAGCAGAGTTAGACATATGAGCAGTAGTTAAAAACAAGCGGAAGAGGAGTGTAATTAAGGAAATGCAGCTCAGCAAGGACTAAAGAAGAACCCATGAAGGGATGTGTGGGGAAGTCCAAGTATATAAGATAAAAGAAGATAACTGTAATGGATGTAGCAAGCTATGGAAAGAGAGAGAGTGTGTATAAAATGTTGCTTGCTCCCCTCCAGCAGCGAGTCAGTGTTTGGCAAGCCAGTTCTGGCCACCATCTGAAGCCGCAAGTGTGCAGTTCTTTGTTGCAGCTCCAGCCTTTGAAATTAGCAGAAAGGAGGGAGAAGCCCAAGTAGTCATTAAAATGTGGACAGGGAGTGGAGCCCCTTTTCCCAGCAAGCATCTCCAACACCTGCCAACACCCTGCCTTGCTCTGCATCTCAGTTCTGCCCTACTCGCTCGGTGGCAGGTTAGCAGCCCCGAAGGATGCCTTTTCCTTCAATAGCTCAGCCTGCACAGCATCTTTTTAAAAGGCCCGTGTTGAATGGGGAATCTGATTTAGTGTGTCTCATCTTCTGAAGGAATTTCCCTGAACCTAATCTCAGCTGGGATGGGAATTGAGCATAAGTCACGGAGTGTTTACTTTGTCTGTCTGATCCATGCAAGTCAGGAACAGCCGGCCTCAATTAGGCCTATTAATATTTTGTGGGGTTTTTTTGGGTTCAGCTAAGTCTTTACTACTTTGGTTTGGCTGTTTCCTTTTATGGGTAATGTGCCTCCCTTGTGGATGCAGACCAACCATTTTTAGCACTGGGTTTAGGGGGTCATTGACTGCTTAACGGGCTGAACATCAGAGATTTATGATGGCTTGTTGTTCGCCATCTGAACTCCAGTTAGTAAGCCTGGTGAGAGAGCATGGCTGGAACTCTCGGTGCCGCCACTGCTTATGCATGGGTGCCACAGAATCATAGAATTGTAGAGCGGGGTCCAGAGGGTCATCTAGTCCAACCCCCTGCAATGCAGGAATCAGCTGCAGGATCGTTGGCAGACAGCCATCCAACCTGTGTTGAAAAGCCTCCCAGTGAAGGAAAGTCCATCACCAGCTTTCTGTCCAGTCTAGATCTGGGGATTTAATCCCCCTGCCCCACAATTGCTGTGGGTCTTGGTGGACCTCGTAATGATTTTTCTGCCAGTCGTAGCAATTGTAATGCACTGTACTAGCATGGTTTTTAATTGCATTTTTATTGCTGCTTTTATTATGTATTGCATTTTATTCCATAGAATGATGTGGAATAATTGCAATGCCATAAAACTAACAATCAAACTGTAATGCCTATTGTTTTCAAATCATGATACAATAAAAGAAGCAATAAAAATACCAAAGAAATACAATAAAAAAACAATATGAGTGTGTAATGCGATGAATGTCCCATCTCCCATCTTCAAGCACAGTCCAGAGGCCACAGATGGTCTGGATGAATCCCAGTGGCCTGTGGACCACGCCTTAGAAGCCCCTGGTCTAGATGAAATGAGGTCCTCAGATTAAGGCCACACCATTGGAAAATGCAGTTTGGGGTAATTTCCTTGTGCCTCTTCAGACAGTTGTGTTACAGCACAAATAGTTTTTACCCTGCTGCTCTAGTGATGATTCTCTTTTACCACAGTTGCTTGGAAGATCACTTACAGTTTTTTCTCAAGGTTAAGCACTCTGTCCCTTCTCATCAGGCGCCTCTTTGGGATTAAATGTAATCCTGAAAGAGCTCTGTGAGAATTGAAAGGGGAGAAGGATTTGGGTCAGCTAAGCCCCCTGAGCATGGGGAGTGGACTGCGGCTGTTGATTAGTTGGGGAGCAGGCGTAGGGGACCTTGAAATGCTCCCTGTTGCTCGTAGGCACGCTCACCCTTTTGCAGGATGGCTGGAGCAGGGACCTGCCTGATATATACACTTGCATGCAGTCGAGTGTTTTTCCAAGAGAGAATGCATTGCATTGCAGAGATCTGGACTAGATGGCCCTGGGTGGTGAGAGAATGAAGAAGTGCTGACTTCTAGGAAGGACCCCACCCCCTGTCCTCCCTGTTGAGCCCTCCGATCTGCTGCCCTGCCCTACTTTGGGGGGAGAAAGTGGCCTGGAGGAATAGAACATCCTTCTGGGAATGTGCCCTCCCTGGTAGTTGTGGACTCCCTCTTCTGACTGGTTATGGGGAAGGACCCCCAGGCCTGGCCTGACGGGTTGACGGACCCCCCCCCCTGCATTCTTGGGTGCAGGAGAGCGAGGATTGGCCCACAGCTCTTGCCCCTCCTGGCTCTCCCAGTGCCACATCCATCACTGTCGTTCAGAGTCATGTACTACAATTTCCAAGCAGCGAATTCTTGGCAGGAAGTTATCTGTAGACTCAGCTGTGTCAGCCTCCTGTCTGTGAGCATGTTCAGCTACGATAAAATCCCATTTCTGTCTGCACCCCTAGGCAAGGCAGGGGGGCTTGTCCTTCAGCTGTTGACACACTTTTCCAGCGTATGTTTTTGGAAACAGCAGGAATGACTTTGGCAGAGGATTTACCAAAGGGGCAAAGAACCATAGAATTGAAGAGTTCAAAGGGGCCGCAGGGATCATCTAGTCCAACCCGCTGCGGTGCGAGAATCACACCTAAAGGATCCCTCATAGATGGCCACTCGATCTCTTTTAAAACCTTCCAGTAGAGGAGGGTTTGCAGGCTTCCAAGGGGCTTTGTTCCACAGTCCAACAGTTCTTATTGTAAGAAAGTTCTTGATGTTTAGTCGGCATCTCCTTGTAACTTGAATCCATTGCTTCTGACCCTCCTCTCTGGAGCAGGAGGATGTGATGGCCCTTGAGGTGTTTGAATGTGGCCCTCATATCAAGTTGGGTCGGGGGCTGGCGCAGGGTCTCCTAGCCACCCATGAGAATAGAATGGCCCCAGGCACCCCACAGGTGCTTAACCCCACCACTGGTCCTATCTCACATTGCATGTACAGAAGATGGATGGGGGTCTGTTTCCAGCACTAGCTCTGCTTGTCTCCTCCTGGACCTTTGTGTTATTGGAAAGAAAATGTTGTTCTTCCTTTTTCACGTATCCTTCTTGGCTGTGCATTAGGCCAGACTCTTCTCCTTCTCCCTGCCTCCCACTGTGAATCTCCCTGGTTTTTGCAGGGCTACAGCTGGAGGGCAGTGCTGAGGGGTTTAAACAGCAACACACCCTTCATCCCAATTAGAGCTCTGCCTCCCATCCTGAATTAGAGCTTTGCCACCCATCCTGCAGCTTCCTGAACCCAGTGCAGCTTGTGGGTGCAGGTGATGAAGGAGTCTCTTGCCACAACAAATGCCTTCATTGCCCAGGAGTCCCATTTCCGGGCCACATCCTGAGCTGGTGCTGTGGCAGTGTCTCCCTCCCTCTCTTTGCCGGAGAACCTCCAGCTATTTATTTTATGCTTGATGAAACCTGCAGTGCCTCTTCTGCAGTCGTCCCGTCTACTGCTGTGCATCTTCACATAGATCTCCATGAAGGAGCGGCCTGACACTCTCCTCAGCTTTGGAATCCTGCAGGGATTAGCAATAGCACCATTTCTGTGCATCAGCCGCCGTTGCTGAATGTATTTAGTGCTCCCACAGCAAACGGGGAGAAGAGCGCACTCCGGGCCCCCAGTCGAAGCGGGGCTTTTGCATTACAGTGGTACCTCAGGTTAAGAACTTAATTCGTTCTGGAGGTCCGTTCTTAACCTGAAACTGTTCTTAACCTGAAGCACCACTTTAGCTAATGGGGCCTCCTGCCGCCGCCACACAATTTCTGTTCTCATCCTGAAGCCAAGTTCTTAACCCGAGGTACTATTTCTGGGTTAGCGGAGTCTGTAACCTGAAGCATCTGTAACCCGAGGTGCCACTGTATTCCTGCTGTAAAGCCAGGATCCTACAACTGTATGATCCCCAAGGGCCACCTAGCACAGCCCCCTTGGATGCAGGAGGGAAAGGTGGGAGGTGGCTTGGAGATGGAGAGCTCTTGCACCGATGTTTGGCAGACAATGTGGTGAGGAGGCACCACACTCTCCTCCCCCAGTTCCAAGGAGGCCTTTTTGGAAAAGAATAGTCAGTGTGTCAGTACCCTCATTCTTCCTGCGGGACAAGGGTCCCCTGGACCTGTAGCCAAGAAAGCCAACCAGAGCTATGGTTGTGGCTCAGGAGGTTGGGTTTCCCACAGCAATGCACCCTCTTCTGGCAGAAGCAGCTGGGTCAGAAAGCGTTTGGATAGGAACAAAGTGGCGGAAACAAGGGCACAGGGAAAGCATTGGGGGAGGGGCATTATTATGGAAATTCTTAGCTGTACCCCACCCCCAGAATGCTCTTGGTTAAATGCTAAGCCTGTGTGTGTCCTGTGCTTGGATGCACAAGGGTTTTTTTTACACACTAGACAGCATTAAGACTTTCCCCACTGCAAAATTCATGACACTATCCAAAGGCCACTTCTCACACCACACTTTGTATTCTGGACATGCACGTTGCGTTTTAGTGTATCTGTGACAAAGCCCGTGTGTGCGTGTGTTTTTGGCAGGTCATAAACTGTTCAGAAGCGTTTAAGCCATGTACAAATGCTGTTGAAATCAGCCTGGATTGTCCCTTTGTTTTTTGTGTAAGATGGACCCTGGGAGCTGCATGTGGGTTGAGCGGGACTTCCAAGGTCAAGATGAGATGAGCTCCTTGGGCCTCTTCCGCTGCCCCCTCACCCACCGCTTTGCTCAGGGCCCTGCAGACCCCACAGCCCCACCCATTCCCCCAGTCTTGGTCAGCCCAACCCCGTCTGATTTCAGAATGCATAGTGGGTTGTGCAAACAATATATGGCTCAGATTGCCTGCCTTGTCCCTGCCGCTGTGCCCATTTCGTGTTTCCCCTCCTGATTTCCTCTTCCTCCTGCCCCGCCCCCTGTTTCTTCTGCTCCTTAGTCTGATACTTGCTGTAGCTGCACTTGGCCCAGCGTAGAGATGAAGCTGTAGAATTTCTGCCCGTGGCTATAAATGGCAATCACATTCACATTATGTTGCAACAAAAGCAGGGAAGGCTGCAAATCAACTCTTGACTGCAGCTAAGACGGGGGTGATGGTTGGGAAACAGGAACATCGTCTAATTCATTTTTTCCTTTGTGTTTTCTGCTTTTTTACTCCCCCCCCCCCCCCCCCAGGAGTACAAGCAGAAGCTTGCTCGGGTAACTCAGGTCCGCAAAGAGCTCAAATCCCACATCCAGAGCCTCCCCGATTTGTCGCTGCTGCCCAACGTGACGGGAGGGTTGGCACCTTTGCCATCTGCAGGGGACCTTTTCTCAACTGACTAGGGCACGTGGGTGTCTGCGCTCCCCCTTCCCCTCCCTCCACCCACAGTTCCAGTTACTACCAGCAGGACACCGGAAATTCCCACCGCATTCTCACACAGGAAGGACTGGACATAGGATGATTCTCCTTTGACCCTCCGCAGGACACGGCGTTGCAATGGGACATGGCTCTCTCTCGGAAGGAGGCAAGCGCCCTCGTGTTGGGCAGAAAATTCAGTTTCTCTTTGACCGCCCCCGTTAGCACCTCCAGTTTCCACCACCACCTGTGCAAATCATGTGTGTCGTCTTCTGAGAGCTTTTTAGGCAAAAGAAAGAAAAGTTGATTTACACTTTTGCTCTCTCCCCCTCCTTCCCCTCATATAAAAAAAGAACTGGATTGTTTCCGAATTGGTTTGGTGTGTGTCAAGCTTGGTTTTTTGGGCCTCACAACTCTGGCATGGGCGCATGCGGCGTGGCTGTGTCCAGGGGCTGAGGCCTCCATTCTGCGGGTGCATCTCAGTGTGTGGCTCCTTCTCTCTCATGGCATGGCTGCGTGGAGACATGCAGCGCACAGGTGACCAAAAGGAGGTTGCATGGCCCAGGCAAAACTTCTCCTCCTCCAACCAGCGCTGCCCTTTGTCTTTCATTCAGCACATGTCAGTTTTACTCAGGCTCCCTTATCTTCACCCCGCAGTGGGAATTCTCAGGATGCGCCCACTTGGGATGTGTGACCCTCTTAAGAAGGCTCTGAGACCTCAGTCAGAATTCTTCTTTGCTGTAAGCGGATGGGCTGAGCTTAGAAGTAGGTTGCAGGTGTCCACTTCCTCCAAGGAAAGCCCGTTGGCATGTCAAGTCCATTAAAGGAGCTGGGAGTTGTGTAGCTGTGGTCTTGTGCCCATTGCTGGTCCGTCTCAGGGATGGGGAGCATCTGTTGCCCTGCAGATGCTGTTGATCTCCAGCTCCCATCATCCGTGATCATTGGGCCTCTCAGTCAGGGAGTCCAACAACATCTGGAGGACCTAGTCAAAATCCCGTTCGTGTTTTCCCTTCACTACACAAGCAGTGCAGGAACATTTGCACATCTGGAGTAGGCAGACTTATTTTGCAGTAATAGCAGCTGTTCTCCCTTTGTTTTGGGGTCTCCTGTTCTTCGGGAGTCCCCCCCCCCCCCCAAGGAAAACAAACTTGCCAGCTCCAATTCATTCCAGTGCCCACAAGGGCCATCCCTCCATCCCTCACACTCTGATCTTTCGAGGAGGGGGCTTCCCCCTTGCCTCCCCTGGGACCCTGCTGTCTCCCCAGAGCCCTCCGCCCTCCGTTTCGCCTGCAAGTGTTCTGCATCTCCAGGGTGTGTTTGCATGTGCCAAATCCAGCCACAAACATCAGCATGCATCATGCCACTTTACATTATCAGAGACGAGAGTCCTCCATGCAATGTTTTCCCCTCTAAATAGATCAGGGGGTCATGGCGAAATCCCTGGGGGGTTGTGGCGTAGGGGAGAGGGTTTGGACACAGCAGCACAGATTAAGCAATCCACATGTTCCACTTTTTATTTTTAACGTCATTGAAATCCTGTGAATTTGATTTGCTTTAAAGGGTCAAGGAGGGGCAGGAGTCTGGCTGGACACCCGGTGCTCCGCGCGAGATCTTCCCTCGAGATCAAATCCACATTCTTCCCCCCAAACATTTTCTTAAATCTGTATATGAATCGATCTAGAAATAAATTTTAGAGGTATAGGCTGCCATTTTCGCAGCAGTATATTCTGAAATGTCTCATAAATATATTTTTGAATAAAGAGGGTGTCGTTCAACAGGTGCGAGTGCCTCTTTTATTGGTGGGCTCTACCTTGTATGTTTCAGAGTCTTGTGCTTGGACAACGGCGTCTTTGGACACCTGGAAAGTAACATTTATTGGCTTTCTTTGGATAGAGCCCACTTCATCAGATGCAAGGATGTCACTCTGTTGTTCTTGCTGCCTCAGAGTGATCTGGCTGCCCCTCTAGAAAATCTTGGAATTCCCAAATATGGGTGTTTAGTCAAGGGTATTTAGGTTGGAATCAGGAGCGCCTTTTATCATGGTTCCACTCGGGAAGCAGTTTCTGATGTAGCTGGATGTTTGAGGTCCATAAAGCTCAACAGTGCCCGAATGAACTTCTTCCAAATTTGGTGCATTCCGTAGCCAGCTGACTGATGCTGACAGGTGTACTCCGTTTTCAGAGAGCACAGGTAAGTGCCCAAGTTCAGCCATCAAACCCTTGCAGTTATTTTCTCTATGGAACTTTAAACGTTGATTATTGGTTCCTGGGATCACTGCAGATGGTGACAGCAGCCACGAAATTAAAAGACGCCTGCTTCTTGGGAGAAGGGCAATGACAGGCCTAGACAGCATCTTGAGAAGTAGAGATGTCACCTTGCCAACAAAGGTCCATATAGTTAAAGCCATGGTTTTCCCAGTAGTGATGTATGGAAGTGAGAGCTGGACCATCAAGAAGGCTGATCGCCGAAGAATGGATGCTTTTGAATTCTGGTGCTGGAGGAGACTCTTGAGAGTCCCATGGACTGCAAAAAGATCAGACCTATCCATTCTGAAGGAAATTGGTCCTGAGTGCTCACTGGAAGGACAGATCCTGAAGCTGAGGCTCCAGTACTTTGGCCACCTCAGGAGAAGAGAAGACTCCCTGGAGAAGACACTGATGCTGGGAAAGATGGAGGGCACAAGGAGAAGGGGGCGACAGAGGACGAGATGGTTGGATAGTGTTTTCGAGGTTACCAGCATGAGTCTGACCAAACTGCGGGAGGTAGTGGAGGACAGAGGTGCCTGGCGTGCTCTGGTCCATGGGGTCACGAAGAGTCGGACACGACTAAACGACTAAACAACAACATTGGTTCCTGGAAACCCATTAATGTTACCCAGATTGATTGTACTTTGTCTATCCATTACTTTATACTGCACAGTTACGTTTTGTTTTAGAACATTTTCCCAAAGAGAGTAGCTGGAAGCATCTGTATCTTAGATCTTGCATTAAGGTCTTAATGCCAAAAGGTGTCCCTGGCCCTGATTCCTTGCTCACGTAACAGGACTGGGGATCTTCCTTCACTCTGGCAACCACAGTGTGTCACAACCTTGCAAAAGCAGCTTGGGGTGCTGGGTGCCTCTTGCAGGGCTGAGGCTTAGCTCTTTACAATCAGTCCTCAAGAGTGTTGTGTATCCTTCTCGCCCCTTGTTTTCCCTTCCATGCACAGACAAAGAGCCAGCTCCCCAAATTTGTGTGTCGGGCAAGCAACTTGAAGCTCTTCCCCCCCCCCCCCAACCTGTGGATGGGTTGCCAGGTCCTGTCTGTGGCTCACAGGAAGAAGCAGAACAGCCAAAAAGCCTTGAAAATCTGGGCTGTTCTGCTACATGGTGCTTGGGATATTTTGGCTGTAAACTGTGGCGCATGCAGGAATGGGAGTTCAGTGTCGGATAATTGCTACCAGCACACAAACGGAGCAGAGGCCACATCTTCCTGGACGCTTTTTAAATTTACTCCATTGGAGGCAGGGGGTTGTCAGTTGAGCCCAGCAAGGGATGACACAGAATAAGGCCCATTTCTATGTCCCTCTGTCCTAATTCGCTCACATTCTTTGAAATGATCAGTGTGCAGTTGAGGCAGGCCTGGCCCGTTTTATTTTCAATCGGGTGTATTGTTTTAAGGAAGCTACCTCGAACTGAGTTGGGCTACCAGTCTGTCTAGCTCTGTATGGTCTTAACTGGCAGTGGCTTTCCACGATTTCCTGCAGGGATCCTTTCCCAGCCCTGCGTGGCAATCCCACCACGGAAACTGTCCTTTCCTACTGAACTTAAAAAATAAATCCTTTATTAAATATAAAGCATCGGGTAAAAGATGCCCTTTGTCTTCTGTTTCTTTGAGGTTTCCAGGAGGAATTCGCTAACCAGTCTGCTGGCGGAGGAGAAGAGGGCTCTTGACGTGGAGATAAGCGACTCTGGCAGCTGCTCCTCTGGGGCCTTCACTCCACACCTTAGGAAATTCAGCACAGCTGGCGCCAGTGCCTCCATCCTAACCTGTTCCCTCTCCATGTCTCCCCTTTGTGTGAGCCAGTTGCCTGTAGATGGGATTAATAGCTGGGAGAGATTGAGGACCAGCCTGTATTCTGCTGAGATTCTTCCCGATAAGAACCTAAGGAGAGCCTGTGGATCAGGCCAATGGCCCATCTAGCCAGCATCCTCTTCTCGCAGTGACCAGCCAAATGCCCATGATGGGAAACCCACAAGCAGGTTCCGAGCCCAAGGGCAGATAAAATCGTATCGTAAAACCTTTATTGGCATCACATACAACATCCAAAACAAATCAATACAGAAGCACCACTTCCCCGGTGGCACAAAACATTTTCTAAAAGAAAGGAGGCAGAGCAGTCTATCGACGCATCTCTTGGTCTCCAGGGAGATCAGGCGTCTGCAGTGTATTTCAACGACAAAAAACCAAATAGAGATATTTAGCCACTAACTTGGCGAGCTCCTGATCATTCCCCAGTAATAGAAAATGTATGGCCTCCAACTCTGGTTTCTATTTGGGGGTGCAGAGTTGATCTAGAAATTGCTGGCGGAGATCAGCATATAGTTTACAATTAAGAACCATGTGTGTGAGGGTTTCCACCCAGTGGTCTTCACCTGGGCAAGTTCCTTCTCCTTCCACGCTGCCTGAGAACCTTCCCCAAAGGAGGTTTGATGGATCTGAATTAAACCTGGCCAGCGAAAATGCCCTTCTTTCTTGAGGATTAAGCCAAAATTCAAGTGCATGGTTGAAGTAGGGAACTCAAAGCTGCAGGAGGCAGTGATGGCCTCCAACTTGGAAGACCTTAAAAGACAAATTCGGGGGGGGGGGGGGTGTCTCTCTATGGCTCCTAGCCAGGATGGCTCTGCCCTGCCTCCGCAGTTGGAGCAATGCTTCTGCATCTGCTCAGCCGCTGTGAGAACAGGATGCTGGGCTAGATGGGCCACTGGCCTCATCCAGCAGATGCTCTGCTCGTGTCCTTCAGTTCCAGGATGCCTGAAAACAGGGAGGTGGTTCTCCCTTCCCCTGTTGCACTGCAGAAAATGATGGTCATTCTGGCCTCGTTTCAATCCAGCCCTCCTCAGACATCATCATAAGCCCTGCCCTGTCCTGGAGCCCCTCCAGTTTGTGGGCAAGAGGACTCCAGAGTCCCAGTAAATAGTGAGCAGGACAGTTTGTTCAAAGCAAAAAAAAGCAACAACATAGAGAATTTGGCTCTTTTTCTGGCTTTTTTCTGGGGTCAGAGCAGTTCACAACCCCCTTGGCTGGCAATCTCTACCAAATACTTTTATGGGCAGTGCATTAGCTCCACAGCCAAAGGTTCATATTTCCCCCCCAAGTGAGGAAAGAAAGCAGCAAAAGGGGCCTGATTCAACGAGGCACCGACACAAACTGGCACGGCTAGCTGGTTGTAAAAGTGGTGCTTGAAATATGCAAGGAACTCTGCTCAGAATCTCTCCTTCCAGCCACCATGCCAGGAGCCTTCCTGGGAAAAGAGAGCTGGTCCCATGAGGACAAGTGGGGCTCAGCCTCACAAAGCTCAGCCTCGCATCAGCCTCCATTTGCCAGCCTCCTTACTTACAACCAGCCCAGGAGAGGGAATGGCACAGCCTTCTTCCTCCTCCTCCTGAGCCTCAGTTTTGCCCTTGTAGATATCAGAAGGGAAGAGGAGGCTGGGGACAAGACTGGAAAGGGTTTGTTTTGCCACCCCCTAGTGCTGGGCTAGGGATGTAGGTGGCGCTGTGGGTTAAACCACTGAGCCTAGGACTTGCCGATCAGAAGGTCGGTGGTTCGAATCCCCGCAACGGGGTGAGCTCCCGTTGCTCGGTCCCTGCTCCTGCCAACCTAGCAGTTCGAAAGCACGTCAAAGTGCAAGTAGATCAATAGGTACCGCTCCTGTGGGAAGGTAAACGGCATTTCCGTGCGCTGCTCTGGTTCGCCAGAAGCGGCTCAGTCATGCTGGCCACATGACCCAGAAGCTGTACGCCGGCTCCCTCGGTCAGTAAAGCGAGATGAGCGCCGCAACCCCAGAGTCGGTCACAACTGAACCTCATGGTCAATGGTCCCTTTACCTTTACCTAGTGCTGGGCTAGCAATGACAAACCTAGACAGCATCTTAAAAAGCAGAGACATCACCTTGACAACAAAGGTCCGTATAGTTAAAGCTATGGTTTTCCCAGTAGTGATGTATTGAAGTGAGAGCTGGACCATCAAGAAGGCTGATCGCCAAAGAATGGATGCTTTTGAATTCTGGTGCTGGAGGAGACTCTTGAGAGTCCCATGGACTGCAAGAAGATCAAAACTCTCCATTCTGAAGGAAATCAGCCCTGAGCGCTCACTGGAAGGACAGATCCTGAAGCTGAGGCTCCAAGACTTTGGCCACCTCATGAGAAGAGAAGACTCCCTGGAAAAAACCCTGATATTGGGAAAGATGGAGGGCACAAGGAGAAGGGGACGACAGAGGACGAGATGGTGGGACAGTGTTCTCGAAGCTACCAGCATGAGTTTGACCAAACTGCGGGAGGCAGTGGAAGACAGGAGGGCCTGGCGTGCTCTGGTCCAGGGGGTCACGAAGAGTCAGACACGACTAAACGACTAAACAACAAAAGTACTGGGCTACCTGCCTGCCTTCCTACCAGCCTCAATGGACACCAGCCGCCACTGCAAATCGCCCTGAAGAAGCAGCCCCACAGGCCTGCTGAAATGCTGCCTCTTCTCCCTGCTGATGGCGGCTTTGCGACTTTATCCCTTTGTCAAGAAGAATAAGCAGAAAGTGAACTACTGGAAGGAGGGTTCTGGCCTCTCTATCACTGGGGTTTTTAAGCAGAAACTAGATGGCCACCTATCAGGGATTGTTTAGCTGCGATTCCTGCATTGCAGGGGGTTGGACTGGATCAGTGGCGTAGCGTGGGTTGTCAGCACCCGGGGCAAGGCAAGTAATTTGTGCCCCCTAACCCGTGGATTTGCGCCCCCTAACCCGTGGATTTGCCCTAACCCCAGATGTTGCACCCAGTGCGGCCAGCCCCCCCTGTACCCCCCACGCTACGCCACTGGACTGGATAACCCCCAGGGGTCCCTTCCAACTGTACAATTCTGTGACTACAGATACATCCTGGAAAACAAATGTAAGGCTTTCTCCCCTCTTCACCCCCGCCGACCCCCTGGTTTTTGGAGCGGCAAGCCAGATGTTGTTTTGGAGGAGCTGCTGACATTCTCTAGGCCAGGGAATGGTTGTGGTCGAGAACACAATGCAGGGAGGGAGACCAGATGCTGTGCGGGAAATCTCTGATCTTCTTTTATTTATTTTGGGGGATTTTTATACAGCCTTATCTAATAGCCCCAAGCAATGGACAGAAACTTGGCGCGCGCACAAAAAATGTTTGCAGTATGCTGAGAGTTTTGCTTAGAGTTTTTCCCTTTTCTTTTTGAGCCCTCAAAAAGCTTATGTCGTTACCTTTTTAAAAAACCTATAAATATGGTAGTCTTACAAAACTTATTGCAGGCATTCATTGGAACAGAAGAAGAGCCTTGCAGGATCAAGCCAGTGGCCCATGTAGACCAGAATCTCCCCTGGTCCTTGATTCACAAAATGGGGGGGGGGGAGCCCATTTCCAAACGGACCTGTGCAGGATGCATCCACTCCAGCCTGGCGCACGGGAGCAAGATGTCCTTTTGAGATATCGGCAGAAAAATTAAATTGCTTCTCTCCACGGGAAGCGGGTGCGATTGTCAGTTATAGCAGCAGTTGGAAGAGTCGTGTGTGGTTGTTGCTGCAGGATCTCACCTGCGGAGGCTTCATTAGTAGTGCCTCAATCCGAGGGGAGAGATGAGAGCCAAGAAGATCAAGGAGGAATCTGCGCCCAGCGGAGAAGTAATTGCTCTGAACTGGGAGCAGATGAAAAGGACTGGGGAGAGGCAGCGGCAGCAGAGGAGGGAGATGGAGGAGGCTGCCCTTCTCGGGCTGCTAGGTCTCTCCTCCTCCTCCTCTCCTCCAATTAATGCCACGCAGGAGATTCAGCAGGGATGGAAGGAAAACGCAGGGTCTCCCCAACAGCTTCCCATTTCATAACGCCCAGCTGGGGGCACATTATCCTTCATGATGGGGAGGCAAAGCGGCGCCAGATTTTTGGGATTTAATTCCGACAGAAACGACAAACGCTACTAAAGGAACGGTTGTCTGTCGTCCTAAATCAACGCCGAGTATTTCTGAGGATGCCAATGCAGGTCTGTTGTTAAAAGGGTTGCTTTTATCCATGAAATTGGCAACTCAAATAGTAGCTGCGGCTCAACAGCCCAAAACCTTAGATCGGACACTCTGGAATAGAGCTGCAACGGAGAAAATCAAACAGTAATTGAGGTGTCGACAAAGATTAGAAGCTCCAGACAATTTTTTATGTGATTTGGCATTTTCAGCCGTCCTTTTCAAGGCAACCCTCATCACCAGCCTAGCAAATCTGGAATTAATAATCTGATGATACTGATAGTATTTCCTTGGACCCCTGCGCAACTGTTACTCATTCTACACGCCTATTTTATAGCCTTGTTTTTCATCTCTTGTCATCTGTTTTTATAATCGTTCTCTCTGCTTTATATGCATTATAAAGTAAAATTAATTTTTTAAAAAAACTTCACCCCCCCCCCCAAAAGTGGCCAGCTTAAAATCATAGAATTGTAGGGTTGGAAGAGACTCCCAAGGGTCGCCCCCCCACCAAAAAAAGTCAGCAAGCCTCGTGGCCCCAGAGAGCCTCCTCTTTTATCTGCTATGAATCTTTCCACAGCCAGTTTCGTTGGATATCCACAATTTCATTTCTTCCATTCAGGAAGGAATGCGTTCTCTAAACAGCTCCTTGAACCTCAGGTCAATGGCTGCAGGGGATTTCCTGGCAAAACTGGCCCCAAACCGCACTGGTACATCAATTTAGGTCTGACCGCATCCCGTCCCCCCCAGGATTAAATGCTGCGGCCTCAAGTCTAGAATCTTATCTCTGACACCTGCGGCTTCTCCAAGGCGGTCCAATTCCATTTCCTACCCAATCCTGTCTCTCTGCCAGTGGTTTGCAGTCCTAGCCTGACACCCACAATTTTCCCTCTGAAGCCGGTTTTGGAAGCCAGTCAGGAAGAAGAGAGTTTGGGGTTTTTTGGTCCCCACCACTGTGCGAGGGGCTTGATCCTGGCTGGATGAGTGGCTTCCGCTTGTCTCCAGAGCTGGTTTCTGAAAGAAAACAGCTCTCAGGTGGAAGAGAGAAGCAGATAAGAGGGTAGAGAAGAGTCTTTGTCCCTCTCTCTCAAAGCTAGAATTTCTGGCTATCCATTTGTTGCAAACAAAATCTGCCCTTTTCCCCTTATGGGGTACCCAAGAGCCCATATAGAGTCCTTACGTAGGTTCCCTATTGGCAGGAGAAAATAACAGAGGCCAACCAAAGAATATTGAGAAGCAAAGCAGCTAGCAAGCCTGATCTTTATTGATCTGTTGCAGCAGGGTGCTCCCCTCACCACACGCAGGAGGGAAAAGGAATCCAGAACAATGGTGCGCAAGGCCTTATATAGACATTTTAAATTCCCTGCCCTGGAGCTCAAGACCACCCCTCCATACATCATATATACATCACAGAAAAGGCTGTCTACAGCAGAAATCTGAGTGCCTTGTTTACCTCCTGTCTGGCAGGTTACCTGTTAATGCTTATTTGATTGGATACCCTGGGGAGCCTGGCCAGTCTTTTTGTAATGATAAATACTTAGTTCCTGAACACAGACATACCCTTAAGACAGGATTTGTGAAGGAAAAGACAATGGGGAGGCTTTTCCATTTTCCTTGACCTTGCAGAGAAAACAGTTTGCTCAGTTTGGGAATCAAAATGGTTTAGGTCGGTCTTCCTGTGCTGATCTATGCATGTGCTTGGTTGGTACACTTATGAACATTTAACATATATCTAAGACCTCAAAATTCCTGTCACACATTGAAGCAGGACAGATAAAAGGAAGGGGAGAGCTGCTCTTCCGCTCAGGTCCTGCTCAGGGGTTTCCCTTTGGCCCCTGTGGGAACAGGAGGCTGGACTGGCTGGCCTGATTCAGCTCTCCTCCTGTCCTTATGCTTCTAGAGGTGAGGATGCAGCCGGCAGCTGTGGACTCTGCTTCTCGCTGGCTCTGGCTCCCCTGCTCTTGGTCTCCCTGCCTTCTGCCCCGCCAGCCCCACTGCTCCAAGGGGAAGCCAGAGTCCCCTTCAGGCAGCCTCGAGTGGGGCTACGAAATCTTAGCAGCTTTCTCTTGCCCAGGACAACCCCAAGCGACTTGGATTCAAAAGCAGAGCAAGGCAGGAGGTGTTTTACCCACAAAATGTTGTTGTTGTTTAGTCGTTTAGTCGTGTCTGACTCTTCGTGACCCCCTGGACCAGAGCATGCCAGGCACTCCTGTCTTCCACTGCCTCCCGCAGTTTGGTCAAACTCATGCTGGTGGCTTCAAGAACACTGTCCAACCATCTTGTCCTCTGTCATCCCCTTCTCCTTGTGCCCTCCATCTTTCCCGACATCAAGGTCTTTTCCAGGGAGTCTTCTCTTCTCATGAGGTGGCCAAAGTCTTGGAGCCTCAGCTTCAGGATCTGTCCTTCCAGTGAGCACTCAGGGCTGATTTCCTTCAGAATGGAGAGGTTTGATCTTCTTGCAGTCCATGGGACTATTAAGAGTCTCCTCCAGCACCAGAATTCAAAAGCATCAATTCTTCGGCAATCAGCCTTCTTGATGGTCCAGCTCTCACTTCCATACATCACTACTGGGAAAACCATAGCTTTTACTATACAGACCTTTGTTGGCAAGGTGATGTCTCTACTTTTTATAGCTTTTACTATACGGACCTTTGTTGGCAAGGTGATGTCTCTACTTTTTAAAAAGTAGAGACATCACCCACAAAATAGGTACAGTAAATTCTGTGTGTACCTGCCATTAGCATTACCCACAGAGTTACAGTTGGAAGGGAACCCCAAAGGTCCTCTAGTCCAGCCCCCTGCAATGCAGGAATCAGAGCCGAACAATCCCCCGTTATTTATTTATTTATTGCTTTCAGATATACCCCTCCAGGGAGCTCATACATCGT
Source organism: Podarcis muralis (assembly GCF_964188315.1). NCBI lineage: Eukaryota > Metazoa > Chordata > Lepidosauria > Squamata > Lacertidae > Podarcis > Podarcis muralis. Next base: position 100,087,380 of record NC_135659.1, on the reverse strand, counting down.
TCTCCTCTTCCCCTTTCTGTCCCTGTGACGGCAACCCTGTGAGGTTGTGGCCCAAGGTCATGACCAGTGAGCTTCATGGCCAAGCGGGGATTTGAATCCTGGTCACTCCCAGGTCCTAGAAATCTGTCACCCTAACCACTGCACCGCACTGCCCTCGAACCATGGAACTGTTGTATAGATGGTATATTACACCAGTGAAATTAGCTAAAATGTATAAGACAAATAATGAATGTTGGAAATGTAAAGAAAAAGAAGGAACATTTTATCATATGTGGTGGGAATGTAAAAAAGTAAAGAACTTCTGGGAAGTGATATATAATGAGATGAAAAAGATGTTGAAATATACGTTTTTTTAAAAAAAACAAGCATTTTTACTTGGTATTTTAGGTCAGAACATTAATAGGCAAGATGTTAAATTGTTTTTATATGCAACAACTGCGGCAAGAGTATTGTTAGCCCAGAAACGGAAACAAGAAGAAATTCCGATGAAAGAAGAATGGCAGACGAAATTAATGGACTATGCAGAATTGGACAAAATGACAGGAAGGATTTGAAACCTGCTTGACCAGAGATTTACGGAAGATTGGAAGAAGTATATGAATTATTTGAAGAGCAACTGTAACCAACAAATTACGCTAGTAGGACTACAAGAAGTTTTGTAAGGAGAAATATATGAAGTGTTACGAAGTAGAAAAAGATAGAGATATTGGTTATGAGTTTGAAATGTAATAGGGAAGATACGAAATGCATACTGAGAGATTAGATTGTGTGTTAATGGTTGTTATAATTCTTTCTATGTTGTAAACTTATGTTTTTTATTTTGTAAAACTTGAATAAATATATTTTTTTAAAAAAAATAAATTGGAAAATTTTCAGGCAGGATAGATGGAAGTAAAAAAAAAAGAATAAGATGTAAAAGTATGTTTAATTACTGTTGAAAATGATATGTTAAAAAACTAATAAAAACATTATATATACTAGAATCAGAGAATCAGAGTTCGAAGGGACCCCAATGCAGGAATCTCAGCTAAAGCATCCATGACAAATCGCCATCTGACCTCAGCTTAAAAACCTCCCAGGAAGGAGATGGTTTCTTCCATCGCTTTCTGTGGTGTTTGCTGCCAGGCCAGCCCTCTGAAGGCCTCCCAGCATCTGGCTCTGGGAAACATGGGCAGAATTTACCTTCATTGCCTCTGCCTTGAGCTGCCTGGGTCAAGAATGCAGAGCTAACCCCCCGTTTCCATCAGGGTCAGGGCAGCATGGAGGCAGCTGGTTTCAAAGAGGCTGCAAAATCCTTTAATTTCCAAGGATGGTGGAATTCTTTGCTCTGCCCACGGACAGCTGTCATGATAAGGCTGGACCTGACAAGTTTTCACTGCGCTCAGTTCTGCATTCTGGCAACACAAAAAGGTCTCTCCCCCCCCCCAACTTTCTCCCAGCTACTCCTGAGGATCCTCCACTTGGGCCTGTTCAGCCGCTGGGTCCCGGGGCATACCGTGTTTTTCGCTCCATAAGACGCACCTGACCATAAGAAGCGCCTAGTTTTTAGAGGAGGAAAACAAGAAAGAAAAATAATATGAACGAAACAGTGGGTGCATGGTTTTTGTGGCTCATGCTGTGGCCACAGACAAGTGATCTGATGGTGAGTTTGGGGTAACCCAATGCAAAAATCCTGAGGATCCATGTGGATCCGTGCTTTGTAACCACATTTTTGTGCCATTGCGGCCCCACGAAACAGTGGGTGCATGGTTTTTTTGGTGCAGGCTGTAGCCATGGACATGCTATGTGATCTGATGGTGAATTTGGGGTGACCCAATGCAAAAATCCTGAGGATCCATGTGCTTTTACCTCCCCCATCCCAGGCAGCCTCCTTTATCTCTAGCGTCCCTTATCTCCCTCCCGATCCCACTGAACAGCTGTTTCCTTTCAACACCCCCTTCCCTCTTGTTTGCCTTAGTGTCTTTTCCTTAGCTGGAGCAGTTTTTTGCTCCTCCTTTTCTTCTAATTTCTCTCCTCATTGCTTGTTTTAGTATTCCTGTCTCCTCTCCTTGCAAGTTTGCTGTCTTTACCTCCCCCCTCCCAGGCAGCCTCCTTTATTGCTAGAGTCCCTTATCTCCCTCCCAATCGCTTGCCGATGAGCTGCTCAGCGGCTTTGTTTCAACACCCCCTTCCCTCTTTCTAATAAAAAAAAGCATGACCTGCTTTTGGCTCCAGGGCAATTCGGCTCCAGGGACCACACATTCGCTCCATAAGATGCACAGACATTTCCCCTTACTTTTTAGGAGGAAAAAAGTGTGTCTTATGGAGCGAAAAATACGGTAATTAAACTGTGGAACTCCCTGCCCCAGGAGGCAGTGGTTTAAAAGAGGATTATGGAAAAGAAACCTACTGAAGGCTACAAGCCATGATGGCTCTTCTCTGCTGCCACCGTCACAGGCCGTGACGCTTCTGATCCTGGCCGGGATGGGCCATTGGCCTGATCCTGCATGTTCTTCTTATGCTGCAATGATGACTAAATGGGTATCTTTGAAGTGCCACGGGCTGTGCAATCGTAAGTATTGACCCTGTTAACTGGGGCTGCAAAAATTACACAGCCTCCATCATTTCACAGGCCTTCTTGGTGGTGGCACTCACCCTGTGGAACACCCTCACCTTAGTCGCCAAGGAGAGGAGCAACTACATAACCTTTAGAATACACCTGTATAGGGAAGCTTTTTAGTGTTTCATGTTTTATTACATTTTTATATCTGCTGGAATCCACCTGGAGTAGCTGGGGCAACTCAATCAGATGGGCAGGGTACAAATAAATTATTATTGTTGTTGTTGTTATCATTATTACCACCATACCTTCCAATCTTTCTCTGATGAAAATAGGGATGTCCTAAGGAAAAGTGGGAGATTCCAGGATCAAGTCAGAAACTGGGAGGGCTTCTCTAAATCCGGGACTGTTGCTGGATAATAGGGACACTCATGAGGGTCTGAAATTATTTGAGTTACCCCCCTAGGAAAACACACCCACACCCCAGCCCCATGTAGAGTAGCAAGGAAGTCATATATGGTTGTGGAAAGGAGAGGAAAGCACTCCAGAGAAATATTGAAGGTGAAAAATTAACTCTTTATTCAGTGATTGCATAGTTCCACGGGTGAAATACCCGGCTCTGAGAACACAGCATTTGCCGTGAGCGTCAGCTAGAAAGGATCAAGCAAAGGCAGCAAACCACCTTCTCCTCTGCACATTTGAGATTACACATAGCATCACGGTACACAAATATATCTATAGGTATGTACATGTTACATTGCTCACATTATTAAGCCCTTTGTTTCTTGGGTCAGCTTTTTAAAAAAATAAATGAATCTTTCTCCAAAGTGTGGACCTGGGAGCTTCGTAGCAAGAAATGCCTCCACCAAGAAATTGCGCTTGTCTTTCTGTTCCCCAGAAACCGCACTGGAAGGGGTAAGAAAGCTGCTTTCTCTGCCTTCCTTCTCTCTCCTCCACAGTCCTGGCTCTCAATTTTCATTTTCCCCCCTGCCATGCCTTCTAACGAACACAGAGAGTTTGTTTCTCTGGTTAAATACTTAAAGATGGCCCAGGGAAAGGATTTGAGGCTGGTGCTCTTGAGCCCAAGAAAAGCTGGTGCCTCTGGCCAGCATCTGTCTTGGCAGCGCTGAGTGCCTTTGACGTCTCTGTTTATCTGACGGTCATTGGCAGACTCCTTCTCCCGAGTCCTTCTCCTGTCCCACCCAGCCAGATCTTCCCTGGTTTCAAACACGAAATAAAACTCCGCTCGCCACAGTTTTTAGACAAAGCGCTTGTGCCATCAATGCGAAACCCTGGGCCTTGGCGAACGGTTAGACTGCGGAACTCCCTCCCACATGGGGCAGGGGCCAACTTTAAAAGAGAGCGGGGCAAATTCCTGGAGGGGGAGGAGACTATTGATGGCTACTAGCTACTAAACTGCAAGAGTGGAGAGGGGTTCTGTGTTCGAATGCCGCTTGCAGGTTTCCCAATAGAGGCATTTGATGATCAGGATTTGAGAACAGGATGCCGGGTTAGGTGGGTCTTTCAGGACTGGCGCAGCAGAAGTCTGCACTTGCTGCCGTACGTTTCTGGCGGCTGCTGGTGCCAGAATCTAGATATATATTATTTTCTTTATTTTTGGCATGATGCAGCAAGCAGCTTGCAATATTTGCGTCCCTCTCCCCTGCGACTTTGGGGAAGGGCATGTCACATTTTGTTGGGGCTGCAGACAGCTGGACATTAAGGGCCACCCATTTCTGAGCAGGAGATATTCCTGTCTTACGGACACAGCAGACGGAGGGGAAATAAGGGGTTCAAGTCCTCCCGAGGTGGAAGGACGGAGCTTTATTTATTGCTCCAACTCCCTTGAAGACAGAAAACCAGCAGCTCAGGGAGTCTGCAAACTTGCCAGGCGCTGCTGGGGGGAGTTTTGCATCTGATGTCATTTTTCACGGGGAAACTCTCAAAAAGTACCCGCCCCGTCTGTGGCCCAAAGCGATACATTTCTGCTGTGTGCGCAAATAACATCAGGAGGAACTTTCTAAACTCCACTGGAGGTTTTCCAACTGGGATTCTTCAGCCGTAATTACTGCATTAGAGGGGGTTGGACTAGATGACCTCTGGAGGTCAATTCTAACTACGATTCTTTGAAAAAGCCACAAAAATATATCTTTTTTTATTGCAGGGGAGGGTCTAGCTAGGACCAAATTTTGGCTCCTTGGTGAAGGAGCAGTTGGGGGTGATGGCTCCTTGCAATATTGTCACATTTGAGTGTACACTGGGGGAGTTTTCCAGGGTCCCTGTTGCTGCCGGAATCACCCGTCTTTCTAAAGAGGCGGCTCAAGCGATGGATTTCCGGCCGGGCCAGCAAAGTAACCCTCTTCCCGGGCAGGGCAGGGCGGCACATCATTTGGGCAGGGGGGCGATGATGACGTTCCGGTAGCCCTTCACCCCCTTCAGCTTGTCGCTCTCGAAATCCACCACCAGCTTCCTCAGGCCCGACTGGCGGGGCACGAACTCCACCCTCACCTTGGCGTCCTCACCCGGCCCGACGGGGCTGTCCCTGCGGAGAGAGGGGAAGGGGGACACACAAGGTCAACCTACGGTCATCAGAAGAGTCTGCTGGATCAGGCCCAGGGCCCAGCAAGTCTAGCAGAACATCAGCACAAGAACTCTTCCCCTTCCCAGAGTTTCCATCAACCCGTATTCAGAAGCATTGCTGCCTCTGACCGTGGAGGCAGAACAATAGCAAGACGAAAAGAATCCGTTCCGCGATTCTCTTCGTCTTGCGGTTTTTTCGTCTTGCGAAGCAAGCCCATTAGCGGCTTAGCAGATTAGCGCTATTAGCGGCTTAGCGGGCTTAGTGGATCAGCTGATAAGCGGCTTAGCGGCTTAGCGGCTTAGCGGATCAGCTGATAAGCGGCTTAGCGGCTTAGCGGATCAGCTGTTAAGCGGCTTAGCAGATCAGCTGATAAGCGGCTTAGCGATCAGCTGTTAAGCGGCTTAGCGGCTTAGCGGATCAGCTGTTAAGCGGCTTAGCGGATCAGCTGATAAGCGGCTTAGCGATCAGCTGTTAAGCGGCTTAGCGGATCAGCTGATAAGCGGCTTAGCGATCAGCTGTTAAGCGGCTTAGCGGATCAGCTGTTTAGCGGCTTAGCGGATCAGCTGATAAGCGGCTTAGCGGCTTGGGAAAAGGGGGGGGGAGGAAAAAAACCCTGCAGGAACTCACAAGACATTTTCGTCTAGCGAAGCAAGCCCATAGGAAATTCATTTTGCGAAGCACCTCCAAAACGGAAAACCCTTTCATCTAGCGGGTTTTCCGTCTTGCGAGGCATTCGTCTTGCGGGGCACCACTGTAACAATAACAATAACAATAATAAAAAAACAAATTTATTATTTATACCCTGCCCATCTGTATTATTTTACTGTTGTTAGCCACTCTGAGCCCAGCTTCGGCTGGGGAGGGCGAGCTATAAATAAAATTTTATTATTATTATTTTCTGGCTGGGCTTCCCCAGCCACTCTGGGCGGCTTCCAACAGCCCTCAGGGCTAGGAGCCCTCAATAACCCTTTCCTCCTCCACAAAGTTATCTAATCTGGTGGGAATGAGTTCCAAAGTTTAACTTTGCACTGCAAGAAGAAATTTATCTTGCCTGATAAAAGTTTCCTTGAAAGTCCACACGTTCCACAGTTCTGAGAGAGGGAGGAAAAATTCTGGTGGCAATATCCTTTTTGAGGCAAGGTGACCAGAACGTCACACAGTACAGTAGTACCTCGGAAGTCGAATGCAATCCATTCCAGAAGTCCGTTCGACTTCCAAAACATTCAGAAACCAAGGCGCGGCTTCCGATTGGCTGCAGGAAGCTCCTGTAGCCAATCGGAAGCTGTGGAAGTCATGTCGGACATTTGGGTTCCAAAGAACGTTCGCAAACTGGAACGCTCACTTGCGGGTTTGTGGTGTTTGGGAGCCAAAACATTCGGGATCTAATGTATGACTGTACTGCAAATGTGGTTGCAACATAGATTTGTAGAATTTTGCCGGCAGTTTTATATTCACTTCCTTTCACAATGATCCGATGGTCCAAGGGATCAGAACCACTTCCCTACAAAGGAAGGCTGCCGTGTTTCAGGCTTCTTAGCTGAGCAAAAAGGCCAGCGAGAGGCGACAGGATAGACGTTGGTGAAATTATGCATGGTTGGTTTGAGAAAAGTTCTTCTCCCTCTCTCACAGCATTGCAACATCCAAAGGCTTGGATGTTTGCTTGCAGAATTAAGCCATTCCCTCTTTTCCCCTTCCACAACTGAATTGGGTGCCAACAGCCCTTCTTCGTGTCTTGGAAGTGTTGGTATTGAGAACCAGAAGATGTGGTTGGGGGAAACTCACAGCTCCTGGATCTTCTGCCCTTCTGTCAGGCCGGCACCCTCGACGGCGAAGAGGCAGCCATTCAGGGGGGTCGGAAGGGGGTTCTTCAGTGTCAGCTCAGCCACCAGCCTCCGCTTCTGAACTGGCTCCCCCAAGATCTGCATTTGGAAAAGAGGAGAAAGCTCAGCCTGATGGGGAAATATTGGGGTTCAGTGCCCAATACCCTTTGGATTCAGCCTGGAGGCCCATAAAATCCAGATTCCAGGGGTCAGCAAAACAGGACATTCACTTAGGCGTTGCAAGGCCAGGGCAACACAAGCTCAGCCAGCAAGGAGTTGATGGGCAGCGGAACAACTATGAAAAGAGCACAAACATTTATGCACCTATAGGACGCGGGTGGCACTGTGGGTTAAACCACAGAGCCTAGGACTTGCCGATCAGAAGGTCAGCGGTTTGAATCCCCGCGACGGGGTGAGCTCCCGTTGCTCGGTCCCTGCTCCTGCCAACCTAGCAGTTTGAAAGCACATCAAAGTGCAAGTAGATAAATAGGTACAGCTCCGGCGGGAAGGTAAACGGTGGGAAGGTAAATGGCGTTTCCGTGCGCTGCTCTGGTTCGCCAGAAGCGGCTTAGTTATGCTGGCCACATGACCCAGAAGCTGTACGCCGAGTGCTGCTCTGGTTCGACTTAGTCATGCTGGCCACGTGACCCAGAAGCTGCACGCCGGCTCCCTCGGCCAAGAAAGCGAGATGAGCGCCGCAACCCCAGAATCGGTCATGACTGGACCTAATGGTCAGGGGTCCCTTTACCTTTAAGCATGGGGGAAGCGATGTCCAGATATGACAATACATCCTTCTTTCTTCTAACTTCCTTATCTCTTCCCCTACAATAGCTTCTAACAAGAAGATCGTGCTTATGTAATACTTTGTCATTCTCTCTGGCAAACACAGAGGAACGACACAGGTCCCTAGCAGAATTTCATTAAGCTGCACAGTCTGGACTCAACATCTGTCTGTCTGTCTGTCTCCCTCTCTCTCTTTCTCTCTCTCTCTCTCTCTCTCTCTCTCTCTCTCTCTCTCTCTCCAAAACCTGCAGAGGATTTTTTCCTGCATTGCAGAGGCTTGGACTAGATGACCCTTTCCAACTCTACTGAAATATGCTTGGAGTTGAGTGTGGATTTGAGGAGTTGAGGAATGGAAGTTCCCCCTGAATGTCTGCTTTATATACATTATTTACACAATGGGCCCCATGTGATTGGCTAATTCTGGGATTCTCCTGTAGGCCAATCAGGTTGCGGATTCACTTCCACTTGGAGCTGGATTGGGTGGCTCCTGTGGACCAATCAGACTGCTGCATTCTGGACCCTATTGTTCTAGGACCAACCAGACTGCTGCAGTTTGGATCCTATTCAACTCAGTCCATAACATCTACAATGTGGTTATGCCCAGGGCACCCACTTCCCAGAAGCAGCCATGAAATGCCCATGCAAATTTGCCTTACCCGGACTTTGATATCTGGGTTTTTGACATAGATGTTCCTGGACTCAAGGACGATCTCGTTGGTCTCATGCTCCTTCAAGAGAGCCATCACCTTGATCATATTGTCCTGCGTCAGGCAGTCGCCGTACTTCTCGTAGAGGATGCGCAAGGGGACGACCCTCTCTGGAGAGGAAGCCAGAAGAAGAAGAAAGAACATGAGCTTTGCCAAAGACGGAACCCAGACTCCTTGGATCTCCTCCAGTTTTAAGAAGATTCCACAACATCATGTAAAAACAGCGTGAGGGACCCTCTCTTGCATATACCCAGTTGACCGCTGGGTGGAACCACAGCTGGAAGAAACCAGCCACGTAACTGCAGGAAGGAGAAAGCATTCTGGATGCAGCGTCACACACAAAAACCAACCCATATGCCCATGGGTTGAGGGCACCAGCCTCGTATCTCCTTCAGAACATAGGGAGAGCCCTCTTGGACCAGACCAAAGGCCCCTCTCAGGTGTGGGGAACCTCTGGCCTTCCAGATGTTGCTCCCATCATCCCTGACCATTGGCCATACTTGCTGGGGCTTCTGGGAGCTGAAATCCAGTGACATCAGGCGGTCCGAAGGTTCCCCATGCCATTGGTCTATCTCAACCAGCATCCTTTGTCTCATTGTGGACCACCAGATGTCTCTGGGAGACCCACAAGCGGGAGACGAGGGCCATCGTCCTCTCGGGCTGATGTTCTCCAAAGCATGTTAAACCCTGACCCTGGAGGTCATATGCAGTCACAGGGGCGGTTTTAGGGTAGCGGGGGTGCTGAATTTTAGCACCGCACAGGGTGACACTGAAATTGGAGGGCCCAATTTCTCACTCATGAGTTCTCCCGTTCCCCCTCCAAACATAGAAAGTTGCCCTCTACTGAGCCAGTCCAATGGCCCACCAAGTTTAGTATTGTCGCCTGCTTCTTGGGGAAAAAGCAATGACAAACCTAGACAGCACCTTAAAAGCAGAGACATCACCTTGCCAACAAAGGTCCGTATAGTTAAAGATATGGTTTTCCCAGTAGTGATGTATGGAAGTGAGAGCTGGAACATAAAGAAGGCTGATCACCTACAAGAAGATCCAACCTATCCATTCTGAAGGAAATCAGCCCTGAGCGCTCATTGGAAGGACAAATCCTGAAGCTGAGGCTCCAAGACTTTGGCTGCCTCATGAGAAGAGAAGACTGCCTGGAAAAGACCCTGATGTTGGGAAAGACGGAGGGCACAAGGAGAAGGGACGACAGAGGACGAGAAGGTGGGACAGTGTTCTCGAAGATGCAAGCATGAGTTTGACCAACTGCGGGAGGCAGTGGAAGACAGGAGGGTCTGGCGTGCTCTGGTCCAGGGGGTCACGAAGAGGCGGACACGACTAAATGACTAAACAACAACACTGACTGGCAGCAGGTCTCCTGGCTTTCATGGCTTAGTCGTTTTCCCCAGCCCTATCTGGAGATGTTGGGGATTGAACCCGGAACCTTCTGCATGCAAAACAGGTGCTCTCCCACTGAGCCGTGGCCCCTCCTAATCTGCCCAGCTGGTAGGAAGACAGTGAGTTTAACCATTTCCTGTTGCATGTCCAGTAATTTGGGGAGAGGCATGGATGTGGGTCTCCTGCTGCTGCGTTGAGTGACAGCCATGCAACTGTCCTGATCTCTCTTTGGCCCTCAATGCAATAGACATCTGGGTGCACTTCAAAGCCATAACGGCTCCCCAAACCCAGCTGTGTCCAGCAGGGGGCCAGACGCAAATTAGCTGCCCTAGGATGCATTTGGCCAAGACTCTGGGTTTATGCCTCTAAGTCTTGCAGAGTTTCCCCCTTTAGGGATCTTGTGGGTTTTTGTTTTGAAATCTCTTCCAAAGTCTGCCTAATGGCAAGGGTCTTTAAGATAAGGCCCAGTTAACGCAGGCGGGTCAAGTGGAAGTTGCACTTGTAAAAGGTTTCTGGTGCACATAAAATGCTAGAGCGCCATCAGAAAGTGTTGGGTCAAAGCATATCAGATTCCTTCCCAGCTCTGGAAGAAAACACGTCACTTCTAAATGAAAGAATGCAGAGAGAGAGAGAGAGAGAGAGAGAGAGAGAGAGAGAGAGAGAGAGAGAGTTTGCTTCTTCTGCTGTCGTTCCCATGCCTTGCTTCTTCAGCTTTCTGATTCTTTAATTCAGAATTGCAGCTGAAATGGAAAACTTGGAGAGGACTAAAACTCTGGGGTATTCATAGGATGCAAATAGAACACACCACTTAAAGCTTTCAGACATAGAGATGGATTTTGGACAATTCCCCCAGGAGTTAAGAATACAGTCATACCTTGGGTTAAATGTGCTTCAGGTTGAGCGTTTTCAAGTTACGCTCTGCAGCGACCCGGAAGTAATGGAGAGCGTTACTTCCGGGTTTTGCTGCTCACGCATGCGCAGACGCTCAAAATGACATCACGCGCATGCGCAGAAGTGGCAAAATACGACCCACGCATGCGCAGACACACAGTTGCATCTTACGTTCTATTCAGGGGCTCCGGAACGGATCCTGTTCTCACCCAGAGGTACCACTGTATATAAGAAGGGCCTGCTGGATCAGGCCAGTGTCCTATCCAGTCCTGCATCCTGCTCTCGCAGTGACTGACCAGATGCCCATTATGGGAAACCCACAAGCGGGACCTGACCATAAGAGCAACTCTCCTGGCATTCAGAAGCATGGCTGCCTCCAGCTGTGGCCAATATCCATTGATAGCTTTCTTCTCCATGAATTTGTCCAGTCCTCTTTTAAAGCCATCTAGGTTAACAGCCATCACCGTCTCCTGTGGCAAGGAGTTCCATAGTTTAACTCTGCACTGCATGAAGAAGGACTTTCTTTTAACTGTCCTGAACCTTCCAACATTCAGCTTCACTGGATGTTCATGAGCTCCAGCGTTGTTAGCAGAGAGGGAGGAAAACTTTTCTCGATCCAGTTTCCCCATGCTGAGAATAATTTTATAAGTTTCTATCATGTCTTTCCAAAGAGGATCCGTGAGCTGGCCAAGGTCACTCCCAGATAACCGGTTTAACTGAGCTGTCATCCCGACCTATTTGAAGGGAGGTTAAACTGCGCTGTACCAAGCCATTGTTTTCCCACGCTGAATTTCCCCATTAATTTCCTCACCGCAAAGGGTCATTTTCTAAAGGAAAATGGGCTTGTTGTGCCAAAGCACCAAATCCATTGGAACAAAAAAACCTGAGTTATTTGGGACAAGATCCAAGCCCTGCTGGCAAAACAGCAGCAGCCTGGGAGCAGCCCGGGTTTTAACCTCTGCAAACATAGAGGCTTTGGGGGTCCCCAAAGGGTGGGAATACCCCCAAAACCCCACAGCTTGGAGATATCCAGCAAGACGGAGCCTCAGGATGACTCGGAAGCTCAAGCGACCCAGATTGTCGCAGCTTCTCAGGGGTCTGTGTGGCTCTCACCACTGGTCCTTACTCAGATGTTCCATCAATGACCCTAAGGTGGATTTCTGCCAAACAGCTACATTCCTGCCTGAGCCGTCTTGGGTGCTGAACGACAGCCTGCGGTTCGCCTCAACGTGTCTCTGCGTTCCCTTCCAAATGGCTGTCAACCTGCGGGTGCTCAGGCTGTGGCTGTTTTCACCCAGGAAGCTAGCCTCCCTTGCTGCTCTAAACCTCTCCATTCTTGCTGTTTGTCTGGAAGTGAGGGAAGGCATTTGTAATGCAAATGAGCATCTTTGTCAAGCCTGCCAGCTGAAGCAAGAGGAAGTCCCCAGGGTGGAAAGGCTTTCTTAATGCAAGAGAAGGAGGGGGGGAAGGTTCTGGCTTACATGGTTTGTTTAGGGGCTTCCTGGGGCAATCTGGCTGACCAGGGGTGCAGGGGTGGGGTGGGGGAGAGAGGGAGCTGAACAAGACAGAGCCTGCCTCTTTTATTTGTAGCATTTTCACCTTGCTCTTCAGCCAGAAAAAAGGCTCTCTGCACTGTCTGCAAATGTTCACAGAACATCCCTGCTTATGATCTAAAAGGCACATGGCACAAAAGGAAAAGGTATCTGGAGGGAGGAGGAAAAACGCAGCTGGTTCTTCTTTAGTAAAGGGCCCCTCTGCCTCTCCTAGGCACTGTTGAACATGCCCCGTGGAGGTGGGTATTTTAGCCTGGAGATGGAAAGGCTTAGAGGGGATATGATAGCCGTTTTCAAATATCTCAAGGGCTGTCCCATGGAAGATGGAACCAACTTGTTTTCTCCTGCTCTGGAGGGCAGAACTTGAACCAATGGCTTCAAATGACAAAAAAGGAGATTCCGACTAAACATGAGGAGGAACTTTCTGACAGTAAGAGCTGTTAAGCAGTGGAACAGTCTCCCTCGGGAGATGGGGGACTCTCCTTCCTTAGAGATTTCAAAGCAGAGGTTGGAGGGCCATCTGTCAGGCGTTTTGTGATTCCCACTAGACAGTTCTATGGTTCTACGAAAGAGAAGGTAAAGTCATGCTCCCTCCGGAGTGTCACTCAGTGCACAGCCAGATCCACCAATTTGAAGAACCAGTTCAGCTGTTTCATGGGATTACAGAGTTGGGGGGGAACCCAAAGGTCATCCAGTCCAACCCCCTGCAATGCAAAAATCACAGCTAAAGAATCCCTGACGGATGGCCACCTCCACTTAATAAGTTCCAATGAAAGAACACCCACCGCCTTGATTCTTAGCCCTACGGTCCCAGGCACCAGGAGGCCAGCGACAACTCCTGTGCCGACACACCCTCTGCATGAATGCACAGTGACAATCTTGGTCCGGGTTCAAAGCAAACAAGCACTTCTCTCTCCCCTGGGGCAGGGAGCCAAGCCTCACGCCAGTCTCCATCTCCGGAAGGGCTGTTTATCTCTGCGGTTTTGCCTCTGCGAAGGTATGCAGTTTGGAAGGAACCTGACTCCACCAGGCCCAGCACTGCAAGGCCCATTGTTTGCCTGAAACCCACCACCCAAACCCCGCCTTTCAGGTGCTGTTATATAAATGGGCTGAAAGGAATAGCAGCTGCTCTCTTGGAGGAGCCACAAAGGGCAGGAAATTGCCTGCTCAGAGTGCAATGATCCCCTTCCACTTACTCTGGGTCCTCAGGATGTGAATCCAGGCCCTGGTGCCAAAATCCACAGGACGGGAGCCAAGAGGAGTGAGCCAAGCGACAAGCAGCTCACAAGAATGCACAAGCATTTGTGTGTCTGCTCCAAACCAGGAGACGATGCCACCCTCTCCAGTTCCATCCTAGGATGGCCTGGTTGGGTTGCCAAGAGATGTCTCAGGTTGCCAGCTGGGAAAGAGTGGCTCCCTCCAGCCTTGCTCCGGGGTGGCAGCCTTGTGGACCCCCCAGACGTGGGAGGACTCCAAATCCCAGCAGGCCCAGCACCTAGCATGGCCAATGGCTAGGAAGGAGGATGGAAGCTGTAGTCCAAGAAGATCTAGAGCAGGGGCCAGCAAACGTTTTCAGCAGGGTGCACTGTCCCGCAGACCTTGTGGGGGGCTGGACTATATTTTGAAAAATAATAATAAATGCACAAATTCCTATGCCCCACAAATAACCCAGAGACACACTTTAAATAAAAGCACACCTTCTACTCATGTAAAAACACGAGGCAGGCCCCACAAATAACCCAGAGATGCATTTTAAATATAAGGACACATTCTACTCATGTGAAAACATGCTGATTCCTGGAACATCCCCGGGCTGGATTGAGAAGGTGATTGGGCCAGATCCGGCCCCCGGGCCTTACTTTGCCTACCCATGATCTAGAGCAGCCTTTCTCAACCTGTGGGTCCCCAGATGTTGTTGAACTACAACTCCCATCACCCCTAGCTAGCAAGGCCAGAGCTCAGGGATGATGGGAGTTGTAGTCCAACAACATCTGGGGACACACAGGTTGAGAACCGCTGATCTAGAGGGTCCTAACCACCTGCTCTAACCAGAGATGCGGAGAGCTAAAAGTGCAACGCCAAAGATTTAGGCGCTGCCCTGGGCAACGAAAGCCTCTCCAACATCTGGAGATGTCTGCTGCAGTGGAGGTGATGTTGCAGCTAGGAGATAGGGATGCCCAGGCAGCCGCTCCCCATCGGTGCTTCCTCTTGTGAGAAGGGGGAGGGAAAGGGGGAGGAGGAGGAGGAGGAGGTCTGGGTGCTTGGATTTGATATCCCGCCTTTCACTCCCCTTCAGGAGTCTCAAAGCGGCTAACATTCTCCTTTCCCTTCCTCCCCCACAACAAACACTCTGTGAGGTGAGTGGGGCTGAGAGACTTCAGAGAAGCGTGACTGGCCCAAGGTCACCCAGCAGCTGCATGTGGAGGAGCGGAGACGCGAACCTGGTTCACCAGATTACGAGACTACCACTCTTAACCACTACACCACACTGGCTCTCACTGGCTCTGCTTGATGCAGATCATTTCCATTCCGTCACTCCTGAAGCGCAGCAGGAATGCTAAACAAGGAGAAGTGGAGCTGGGGGCGCAAGGAGGTCACAGACTGATGGGGAACAGCTGGGCTGAAGGGAAGCCATCTCAACTGGAGGAGATGTGGAGCAACAGAGGGGCAGGGGAGGAAAGGGAAAGCTTGCAGCCCAGGAATGGACTGGAGAGGGGAGCAAAGGCCGCTGAGTCCTGCTCAGCAAGAGGCTTGCTGCAAATCCTCTGTCTGCTGCCTCCAAAGAAAGGATGGAGCAACAGCACAACACCCAGTCGTTGCTGTTCTACTCAAAGCTGAAAGTGCAGCAGCTGCTCTGCTTCCAGACTCCTGGGATCCAAGCCATGCTCTCAGGGCCAGGGGTTGCTCCCTCTTTCCCCAGCCCCACGATTCGGAGGGGGAGGTTCATGGGGACCCCCATATAGGGAGGGAAATGGTTCAGGCTCTCCCCCACCAGATTCCTGAACTCCCCCACCAGATTCCTGAATTGATGCTTTTGAATTATGGTGCTGGAGGAGACACTTGAGAGTCCCATGGACTGCAAGAAGATCAAACGCATCCATTCTGAAGGAAATCAGCCCTGAGTGCTCACTGGAAGGACACATCGTGAAGCTGAGGCTCCAATACTTTGGCCACCTCATGAGAAGAGAAGACTCCCTGGAAAAGACCCTGATGTTGGGAAAGATGGAGGGCACAAGGAGAAGGGGACGACAGAGGACGAGATGGTGGGACAGTGTTCTGGAAGCTACCAGCATGAGTTTGACCAAACTGCGGGAGGCAGTGGAAGACAGGAGGGCCTGGCTTGCTCTGGTCCAGGGGGTCACAAAGAGTCGGACACGACTAAACGACTAAACAACAACAAGGGAGCTTCATGGGTCCATATGATTAGGGGATGGAGAAGGCAGATAGTTCACCTGCTCTCATCTGTCTTTACCTGCGTAGGGCTCCAGGTTGACGTTGAGCAGGTCTTTGCTCCCGCATTCGGGCCCCAGCGTCCCATTGTAGGTGACGGTCCGGGCGCCAAACATAAGCCGACATCGGCGCTCGGTGTCCGTGTTGTTGTTGATGACGGCAAAGACGTCAAAGTCGCACCCGTTGTTCATCCCTTCAGAGGCCTTGATTTTGACTTTCAAGCCCTCTTCTGATGGCGGGTAGACCTTCTGGTGCTTCGCCTTCTCAAAGACGGACCTCTCCTCCTCTGAGTCTGCAAAAATGGAAGCAGGAACAACTAAGGTACCTACAGGACCGCCTCTCCTGGTCTGCCCTGCAGAGGACCTTAAGGTCCATGAATAACTGTAGTTTAGAGGTCCCAGTTATTGGTATCAGATACCAAATGTGCATGCACACAAAAGCTCATACCTATAACTAACTTAGTTGGTCTCTAAGGTGCTACTGGAAGGATTTTATTTATTTATTTTATTTTATTTATCTTATTTGATGTCCATTAAAAAAATATTTTTAAATGGTATGTGGCTTTGTGTATTTTTGTTGTAAACCGCTTTGACTTTTTTTTTTAATGAGACAGCGGTCTATAAATGTTTTTATAAATAAATACAGAAGTTTGGGAAACTGATGTGAATCCTCATCCTTACGTTCAGAGACATGAAACTTTGTCATTATTGAAAGTTTGGAAAATGACTTCCGTAGGCATAGATTTCCCTGAATCTAGCATTCCCTCTAGTATGGTGCTGGAGGAGACTCTTGAGAGTCCCATGGACTGCAAGAAGATCAAAGCTCTCCATTCTGAAGGAAATCAGCCCTGAGTGCTCACTGGAAGGACAGATCCTGAAGCTGAGGCTCCAAGACTTTGGCCACCTCATGAGAAGAGAAGACTCCCTGGAAAAGACCCTGATGTTGGGAAAGATGGAGGGCGCAAGGAGAAGGGGACAACAGAGGATGAGATGGTTGGACAGTGTTCTTGAAGCTACAAACATGAGTCTGACCAAACTGCGGGAGGCAGTGGAAGACAGGAGTGCCTGGCGTGCTCTGGTCCATGGGGTCACGAAGAGTCGGACACGACTAAACGACTAAACAACAACAAGTATTCCCTCCCTCCTTTCCTCCCTCCCTCCCTCCCTGCCTCCCACTTATATACAACCCAGAGATGCTCTGGTTACCTTCTGGGTACTTGTAGTTGTGGGTGATGTCCTCCTTGGCATCCCTGCCAATGCTCTTGGTGCTGATGTGCTTCCCCACCAGAGAGGAGTAGGTGGTCCTCTTCCGAGACATGTCGCTCTGCAGCATCAAATAAGCCACGTCTGCATTGACCTCGGCGAAGACAAACTTCACGTCGTACTTCAGCTTCAGGTCTCCTTCCTTGACAGCTCGGACCGGAGTGGGGCCACAGCAGTAGACTCCTGCGAGGAGAAAGAAGCCATCGACCAGAGGAATATTAAAACGTACACTGGCTGCGTTTAATTATTGTTGAAAATGATATGTTGAAAACTAATAAAAAATTATCCATTCCAGACTTTTAAAAACCACCCCTAAAACAGCCATTTAACATGAATTTTACTATCTAACGAGACCATTGATCCGTAAAATGAAAGCAATAAACAATGTACTGCAGTCACACAATCAATCAATCAATCAATCAATCAATCAGTAGCTGAACTCGGTTCCAAACAGTCACAAAAACAAAACAAAAAAGAGCTGCAGAAACAAAAACGTAAAATAAATAGCAAAAACAGACAGACCTCAGCGTAACACTCAAAATGAAAGTGTGGCACTCAAAATGGAGCACATTTGGCTTCCAAAAAAAGTCCGCAAACCGGAACACTTACTTCCAGGTTTGCAGTGTTTGGGTTCCAAGTTGTTTGAGTACCAAGACATTTGAGAACCAAGGTCCCACTGTATGGAGCGTTAGGGGCATAATCAAGCCTCTTTTCTTTGTCCCTTAATTGCCTCCATTCCCAACTCTGCAGAACCTCTAAGCCAAAGCGATGATAAGAAATTGGGTATCGGGCTCAGCGTACATTATAAATATGTGCCTACCTGTAATAAGCAATCGTCACCGTCGCCTGCATTTTAGGCACCATTCCTTTATTCTATTAAAGTTCTACCCTGTCCTTCAGTTAAACAACACAAGCAACCTCCTCCCAGCCCAAATCCTATGGGGCCTGCCTGTGGGGCTGAGAGCTGGAGCCCTAAACCTCTGCAGGGTGCTAGGGTGGAGGAGGAGGCTTTTGGCTGGCGCTCTGGGCAGAGATACCTTCGCTTTTTTCCTGGGGAGTTGGGTCCACAGCCTGCCAGCCGTCATACCCGCCTGGGAGATCTGGGCGTGTCATCCAGGACTCGTTCCAGCAGTGATAATTCCTGAGGGAGGCAGAGAAAAGGGGGAGGGAGGGAGCGAAGTCCGATAAGAGAGGCACACTCTGCACTTCTCCAAAGGACCCTCGCATTCGAGAGGCGTTTGGCACAGGCCCAGCTGGAAAATTCTCAGCTCCCCCCATGGAATTTCTCTCCTAGGTGTTCCTGAGGAGTGCCAGGCACCCTCGCTCTGCAAGATGCTTGAAAACCATTATGGGATGCTCAAGCATCAGGCACCTCGTAAGCAGAGAAATCCTATCAAGGCCTGAAATGCAAACTTTGCTGATGTCTGCCTGCTTCCAGCAGCACAACAGCTTGAGGCGACAACAGGAGAATCGTAGAATTATTTTTAATTTAATTTATTATTATTTTCCGTTTTTTCTTGGTTTTCACATCTTGCATTACAATACAGATGTACCAAAGCCAACACCATTTCCTCCCCATCCCCCCATACATTTCTATTTCCTCAATCCATCATATTATCCTTTTCTCCTTCCTCCCACTTCCCTCCGCCCCCACTCGATTTCCTCCACATTATACAATTTACAATAATCTTTGCATTCTACAATCTTCTCAAATCATCTATATATTCTTATTATCTTTCCTTACTCATTTTTCTTCCATCCAGTACTTCACATTTTAATCTAGGCATGTTAGCGTGTATTTTTTTGAGCGATATTTTGCCATATATTCATCAAAACATTTCCATTCCTTTTTTAATTTTTGATTCGACAGATTTCTTATTAAAGCAGTTAATTTTGCCAGTTAAGTTGGCAAAGATATACAAATTGAAATCCAATCTCTGTTGGAGATCTGGTGGAGAAATAGGAACAATAATACATATGTGGTGGAGGTGTGAGGAAATTAAGAAATTTTGGGTATTAGTACATGAAGAACTAAAGAAGATGTTGAAAATATCAATAACAAAGAAACCAGAGGCATATCTCCTTGGATTGATAGATGAAGAGATACCACGGGGGGGAGGGTTTCTATATGCAAGTACAGCTGCTAGAATAGTGATTGCTGCTAGGTGGAAGTCACAAACTATACCCACAAAGGAGGAATGGATTTGTAAACTAAATGAATTAATTTTGGCAAAATTAACTGCTATAATGAGAATCGTAGAATTATAGAATGGGAAGGGGCCCCAAAGTTCATGCAATACAGGAATCACAACTAAAGAATGACAGATGGACATCCCTCCAACCTCTGTTGAAAAACCTCAAAGAAAGGAGAATTTGCCACCTTCCAAATGAGTCTATTCCACCATCAAAAAGTTATTCTTAATCAGAATAACAGTACGGTAGGGTTGGAAGGGATTGCCAGGGATCATCTAGTCCAGCCCCTGCAATGCAGGAATCTCAGCTGAAAGCATCCCTGACAGATGGCTTTCCAACCTCTGCTTAAAAACCTCCAAGGAAGCTGTTGTTGGTGATTCAGTTGTTGCTTCCCTGCTAGCTGCACCAGGAACCCTAAAGTTCCTTCATGGACAGAGCCCAGCACCTCATAGTTAGGCAAAGCTATCAGACTGACAGGTCCAAGACGCTGCATGCATTTTTGGGGAGTCCCAAACACCCACCGGACCTCCACTCACCAGATGAGCTCCCGGTTGCCCTGCTGCAGCTTCCCGTTCTCATCCAAATACTGCTCTATGACCAAGTTGCCGTTGGTGTCATGGGCAGAGTTGTAGTTGGTGACCACGCGGGTGGGGATCCCCAGGGACCTCAGCACTGGGAAGGGAGGGGGGCAGAAGAGGAAGAGGTGAACGATCCGTGGAACGCGCCCAACAGACCTGCCAAGCTCCCAAATGAGGGAGACACTCGCTCTTACAGCTGCCTTTAAAAATCCACACAACTGCATGCAAGGCAATACAGATATACTTGCATCTGCAATCATTCCGGTCCTACAGTGAAATATTAACAAGCAAAGAAGACGAAGGCAGAACTAGCTGCCTCGTTCCCAAAGGGAGAATACCCAAGCCCAAGTTTATTATTTTATTTTAATTATTTATTAGATTTATATACAGCCCTTCGTCAGAAAATCTTAGGGCATTCACAAGATAAAAATACAAATAAATAGCTAAAGCCAAAGCAACAAAAAGCAACAAAACAATAGCCCCCCCCCCCCAACACATTCTATTATTATTAGTTTGCCTCTGGTGTGCCCTGGGAGGGGGCATTGGGCATGGTCCCCCATGGAGAGGGTGAGGAAACGGCCCCCTGCTACAGAGAACGGTGGAACAGGGGGCCGTAGCATATACCAGAACCCCCAACGCACTTTAAAAAGAGAGCTTGTGTGTTTTGACATGGAGGAGCCTGTCGGACTTGCGTTTGACCGAGCGACTCCTCCTGTCGAGTCCTCCGAAATTGCCTCCGATGTGATTAATGACCTGAGCGTCTGATAAAGCTCCAAGCACGTTCCCCCATTACGCAGAGTATCCAGCACAGGGAAGGACGAGAAATATGAGCTACATGCTAAGAGTTTTATTACTAAGCTACGCAGACAGAAAAGAAATACATCGTCTCTCTGTGAGAGCAGAGAGCAACCGAAAATAAAGGAACAGGAAGCCAGTAAACATCACATCCATCTCCTGTCTTCCATGAGACTTCCAACAGTCTGGAATCCCAGGAATGTAAACAGAGTCCTGTGACTCCAAGGGCACTGCACAATGGCAACACACAGAAACCAACAGAGCCATGGTATTCTCCAAATGCTGCCAAGGAGGCAGCCCCTTTCTGCTTCCTCACTGAGGACCCCTCACCTGTGCAGGCCACAGCAGCAAAGACCCAGCACTGCCCGTACCGGACTGGCTGGCACCCATATTTCTGCCACCTCTGGAGGATGTCCACGCTCCCGTTCCAGGCCATGGGGCTCACACCGTCGTCATACTGGTTGTCCCAGCGCCCGAGCAGGATGCCTTGGTCATCGTTGCAGTTCACCTGTAGCCCAAGACACAACAAGAGCAGGAGAGTGTGGGCAGGTGGCTCAGGAGATGAAGGAACCATTTGCACAGATTGGGAGGGGTTTCCTGAGTCCAGGTGTGAAACAGCCAAGGGATTCTATTTATCTGCCCAAAGCCTGAGGCCCTCTTTGGAGGTCCCAGTCCGGGTGCCTCTACTGAATGAAATGCAGTGGGCACCCCAGTTATGGAATATCCTTCCCAGGGAGGCCTGCCTGACACCATTTTGAGGTCTTTCCCCCTGTTCATCTTCAAAACAACTTACAAAGCCATTTTTTAAAACCTGCATTTATTTGATGGTGCTGTGAGCTCTGCATTCATTGTCTTTACAGTTGTACCCTGGATCCTGAAAATTTTTACACATCACTTGGGAAGACAGGCGAACTAATGCCAGTGTACTGGAAGAAGCAAAGATCACCAGTGTTGAAGCAACGATTCTTCAACATCAACTTCGTTGGACTGGTCATGTTGTGCGGATGCCTGATTATCAACTTCCAAAGCAACTACTCTATTCCCAACTAAAAAATGGAAAGTGTAATGCTGGTGGTCAACAAAATATGTTTAAATGCTGTCTCAAGGCAAATCTAAAAAAATGTAGTATAAACACTGACGACTGGGAAACACTGGCCTGTGACCACTCCAGTTGGAGAACAGCCTTTACCAAAGGTGTCATTGGCACTCAAACTCAGGACGCAAGGCAGAAATGTGCTAAGAGGAAGGCACGCTTAGCAAATCCACACCGTGATCAACTCCCACCAGGAAACCAATGTCCCCACTGTGGAAGGGCTTGGGGATCCAGAATTGGCCTCCACAGTCACTTACGGACTCATTGTTAAAACTGTGTTTATGGAAGACAATCTTACTTGGCTATGAGTGATCACCGAAGAAGACAACCCTGGATCCCGAAGGCCCTGGAACTTAGATGTTTTGGCTCTCGAAAGCTGCAAACCCAGAAGTGATTGTTCCGGTTTGCGAACGTTCTTTTGGAACCCAAACGTCCGACAGGCTTCCGTGGCTTCCGATTGGCTGCAAGAGCCTGCTGCAGCCAATCAGAAGCCACACTTTGGTTTCCGAACGTTTTGGAAGCCGAACGGACTTCCAGAACAGATTCCGTTCGACTTCCAAGGTACGACTGTATTTCCTTTCGATGTTACGCTTTCATAAATGCATAATTTTTCTTATCCTCTGTATGCTGCCCAGAGAAGCTTGTCTTATGGGGGGTCGTGCAAAAGCCATAAAGAAATAAATAGCATTTCGGCATTGCAGGGGGCTGGACTAGATGGCCCTCGTGGTCCCTTCCAACACAGGATTCTGAGATTTAAAAGGGCATGAGGTTCGCACCCCAATTTTAAGGTTCAAAACCTGGGAGGCGAAGGACTCCTAAGCCCTGCTGACATACAGGTGAAACTCAGAAAATTAGAATATCGTGGAAAAGTTCATTTATTTCAGTAATTCAACTTAAAAGGTGAAACTAATATATGAGATAGACTCATGACATGCAAAGCAAGATATGCCAAGCCTTTATTTGTTATAATTGTGATGATCATGGCGTACAGCTCATGAAAACCCCAAATTAACTATCTCAGAAAATTAGAATATTAAATGAAATCAGCAAAACAAGAACTGCAAATAGAGCAATACTGGACCTCTGAGAAGTAGAAGCATGCACATGTACTCAGTACTTGGTTTGGGCCCCTTTTGCATCAATTACTGCCTCAATGCGGGGTGGCCTGGATGCTATCAGCCTGTGGCACTGCTGAGGTGTTATGGAAGACCAGGAAGCTTCAATAGCAGCCTTCAGCTCTTCTGCATTGCTCGGTCTCATGTCTCTCATCTTTCGCTTGGCAATGCCCCATAGATATTCTAATTTTCCGAGTTTCACCTGTACTTGCAGAACTGAAGTAAGATAAAGGCAGCAGCATCTCTGATACACGTTTCAGAATGCAAGTGTCCCCTAACGCATAATTCCGTGTTATCTTATTCTGCAACCAGCCCATGGGCAGGAGTTTGGGCCATCTCAGCTTCGCAGGAAAGCCCCCGAGTGTGTGAGGAGGACTCGGCTCTCTGTGGGGCTGGCAGAAGACAATGCGAGCATCTCCTTAGGACTGGGCAGAAGCTGCCTGGGGAGGCTGCCCCTGGCACGGTCACCCACGTGGAGGGCCTGCCCTCTTGCTCCAAACTCACCATGGCGCTCACTACCCTGCTGATATAGACAGGGCTGTTGCGTCGGGAGCAGTCCTTATCCTGGTTTCGGAGGAACTTGGGGTTGGTGTCCAACAGCTGGAGGCAGATGTCCAGAATGTCATCTTCAAACTAATCCAGAAGGAGAAGGAAGGCATAAGAAGAAGACATCATCATCATTACGGCAACTTACAAAAAGTGAAAGAGCAGCAACAAACCCCACATACATGCATTAAACCGAGGGGGGTTACATTAAAACATCTCACCAACTCTAAAAGCGCATAGTTTAAAGCCAAAGGCCTGGTGAAAGAGGAATGATTTCCCTGGTGGTTGAAGATATATGATGATGGCACCAGGCGAGCCTCCCTGGGGAGAACATTCCACAAGCAGGGAGCCACCACTAAAAAGGCCCCGTTCTCATGTTGCCGCCCTACAGGCCTCTTGTGGAAGAGGCAAATGAAGAAGGGCTTCAGATGATGGTCACAGGGTCCATAGGGGGAAAGACAATCGTGAGCTGCATAAGGCTTTAAAGGTCAAAATCAGTACTTTGAATTGGGCCCAAAAACAAATGGGTAGCCAGTGCTGTCAGACAGTACCAGGAAATGAAAAAGAAAACACCCAGGTTTTTTTTATTTCTCTGAGCTGCAATAAATCAGGAATAACTAGACAAGATGCTGGATCATGGAAGTCTGCACCCCTAATTCTCTCTCTCTAGATAGCCACAATCGGTATTACAGCTGTGCCATATGGAGAGGAGGGGGTTAAACCTTCCTGGCCACTACCAAAATCCCCACCACCGTCCCACATCTATTTGCTGTGGGGGGGAAGGACCCATCTTAGCCAAAGGATGCCTGCCGCATGTCTTCCTGCATTGTGCAGATGAAGAACACCACAAACAAAATACCACAGACCATTTGGAGAGATATAAAATATGGATTAGGAAAAAATATGCAGTTGAAAAGGTCGACCGTAGGAGCCACGGAGTGGAGGGTGGGAAGTCTGGAGATTCAGAGAAATCTCTAAATATGGATATGTATTTTGTATTGTCATAATTCTACACTTGTAAAATCAGATAAAAATTATTTCCGAAAAAAGGACACCACAAACGCCTCCCTGAATCCAGCACAAGGTCCATCAAGTCAGCCATCAAAATCAGGGAAGGGGTGTGTTTTTCAGGCCCCAAGTGGACGGGGACAAACAAACCTCTCCTAACGCGGGTGCACACGTCAAAGACCTATATTAGCCGTTGACTCCAAGAAAAACCTGAACACGTCTGAGTGCAACACATTTTCTCCGCTTTGAGGAGAGTTTCCCTTTCTGGTAAGGCAGGGGAAAATAAAGAGGGAAGCTGAGCATGGTTACGGATTGATTAAAATCCAAAGCTGTGTGTTGCTGCACAGATCTCAGCAGCTCCACCTGCCCATTGGGTTGGTAATCTGCATTTTAAAAGCTCTCTTAACGCCTGTGATTATCAGGCTAATTGTCCCACTGAGTTCATAGCATATTCTCTCTCCCTCTCTCTCTCTCTCTCTCTCTCTCTCTCTCTCTCTCTCTCTCTCTCTCTCACACACACACACACACACACACACACACACACACACACACAGCTAGCTCCTTTTTCTTTGCCAAGACACCCTCCCTCAAGGAAGATGGGACCAGGGCTACAGGCCAGAGTCCGAGGGAATTTAACCCCGGTTGCTTCCCTAACAACCGAGAATTCGGGGATTCTCTATAGGTGGCAACGTATCATTTAAACCCACAGCAAGGACTCTTGATACTGGGGGGCTCCTGTGACAACTCATCCCCTGCACTAGGTGTAAATCAGAGCCGAGGTGCAATGGAAACAAAAACTGTGTTTTTATTAAACTCTCAGAGCGGGATAAAGCGCGACCGGTTCAGCATTAAAGCCACAGTACTGATTTTCTGTCTGAAATGCCAGTTCAGGTTTGAACACGAACTGTGTTTGCAATCCTCCACTACAGAACTGTTTATATGAAAACAATTTATTCCTCGAATCATAGAAATGTAGAGTTGGAAGGGGTCCAGAGCGTCATAGCCCTGCAATAACACAGGAGTAACAGCTAAGGACTATCCACTTTTCCTTTTCCTGAAAAAGCACCTCTAGCCCTTTGTGGGATACTTTCCCTCCACCTGTGGGAATTGGACAGCTTTATCCAACCTGGATAAAGTAGTGATGTATGGAAGTGAGAGCTGGGCCATAAAGAAGGCTGATCGCCAAAGAATTGATGCTTTTGAATGATGGTGCTGGAGGAGACTCTTGAGAGTCCCATGGACTGCAAGAAGTTCAAACGTATCCATTCTGAAGGAAATCAGCCCTGAGCGCTCACTGGAAGGACAGATCCTGAAGCTGAGGCTCCAAGACTTTGGCCACCTCATGAGAAGAGAAGACTCCCTGGAAAAGACCCTGATGTTGGGAAAGATGGAGGGCGCAAGGAGAAGGGGACGACAGAGGACCAGATGGTGGGACAGTGTTCTTGAAGCTACCAGTATGAGTTTGACCAAACTGCGGGAGGCAGTGGAAGACAGGAGTGCCTGGCGTGCTCTGGTCCAGGGGGACACGAAGAGTCGGACACAACTAAACAACTAAACAACAACAACAACATCCTACCTGGCAAATCCCTAAGAACAGCCAGCTACTTCCATCGCCAGGCCCTAACTCCAGGTTAAATTCTTGCTTACCGTCCTTATTGGCCAGAATCAGCTCCCCACCATGACTGGCTAAGTGTCTGCAGGATGATGACCCAACGGTCATGTGTCAAGCACACCCCCACCATCAATTGATCAGGCCAGGGGCTCATAGAAGGCAGTATCCTCTTCTGACAGTGGCCAACCTGATGCTCATTGGAATCCCCACAAGCAGAACCTGGGTTCAAAACTACTCTCCCCATATGCGATCCGCAGCAACTGGTACACTGCCAATTAGCTATTTATTTCATTTTTATCACATTTATATGCCAACTTTCCAACAAGGAGCACAAATTGGTGTGCATAGTTCTCACAACAACAACCCTGTGAGGTAGGCTATGCTGAGAGGCGCTAACTGACGCAAGGTCAGCTTCATGGCTGGGGGGGCGGGATTTGAACCCGTATCTCCCACATCCTAGTCTAACCACTGCACCAGCTATCATGGCTAGGAAACACTGATAGACTTCTTCTATGTGTTTACTGGAGGCAAACCTTCCATTCAGCTCTCTATCCATGCACGTGCATTCACACACACACTTCTTATTTCCTGCATTTTGCCAAAATGCTCAAGAAAATGCAGATGGCCTGCAGCCGGTCTTGAGAGCAGGGGCTCCATCCAGCCCCCTAAACCATTAGCAACCTACACCTATCGTGCTTCTTATGTTCCCCTCCTTTCTACAGCACCACACAGGACTTCCACCTTGACCTGCAAACCCGGGGAATTTTTCTGCGATCCCTCGGGCAGGATGGAACCTGCAGGGCATCAGGGATGGTGATGAGGAAGCTGATTCATGAGGAAGGTGCTTAGCCCAGAAGCTTTTGCTCCAAGCCGCCTGGAATGTGCTGGTGGTTGAACCCACTTGCGAGGAAGAAGTTGAAAAGACTGGCCAGGTCTGACTAAGAGCTGAAAGGGAGTTTTTGCCTCTCAGTTTAGGATTTCCACCCACTGAGAGCTCAGTAGGGTTGGCTGATAGGGTGAGCAGTAAAGGTAAAGGACCCCTGGATGGTTAGGTCCAGTCAAAGGCGACTCTGGGGTTGCGGCGCTCATCTCGCTTTCAGGCCAAGGGAGCCGGGGTTTGCCCACAGACAGATTTCCGGGTCATGTGGCCAGCAGGACTAAACAGCTTCTGACACAATGGGACACCTTGATGGAAACCAGAGCGCACAGAAACGCCGTTTACCTTCCCGCCACAGCGGTGCCTATTTATCTACTTGCACTGGTGTGCTTTCGAACTGCTAGGTTGGCAGGAGCAGGGACAAAGCAATGGGAGCTCACCCCATCACGGGGATTCGAACCGCCGACCTTCCGATTAGCAAGCTAAGATGGGGAAGCGGGACTGGCAAGGCCCATCATTGCTGTGACGTGGGGACAAAAAGAAAGCTAATGCTATTCTAGGTTCCATCGACAGAAGTCAAGCATCCAGCTGAAGGATGTTTTAGCTGTGATTCCATGCCTGATGGCCACCCAACCTCTGCTTAAAAACCTCAGGGAAGTAGAGTTCACACCCAAGGGAGACTGTTCTGTTGGAGGGTATAGAGCTATGCAAGCCAAGGAGATAAGTAACTATACAACCTTTGGAAGACATCTGAAGGCATAGGGAAGTTTTTTAATGTTTTGTTACGTTTATATATACAGTGGTACCTTGGTTCTCGAACTTAATCTGTTCCAGGAGTCCGTTTGATTCCCGAAACTGTTCAAAAACCAAGGCATGGCTTCCAATTGGCTGCAGTAGACGTTCGGCTTCTGAAAAATGTTCACAAACCGGAACACTTACTTCCGGGTTTGCAGCATTTGGGAGCAAATTTGTTTGGCAACTAAACCGTTCGGGAACCAAGGTTCCACTGTATATTGAAAGTCACCCAGAGTGGCTGGGGCAACCTAGCCCAGTTGCTGGAAACTGGCAGGAGTGGAGAGTGGGCAGGGTATTATTATTATTATTATTATTATTATTATTATTATTATTATTATTAAATAGGATGCCCCTATTTCATTTTGAATTATGGTGCTAGAGGAAACTCTTGAGAGTCCCATGGACTGCAAGAAGATCCAACCTCTCCATTCTGAAGGAAATCAGCCCTGAGTGCTCACTGGAAGGACAGATCCTGAAGCTGAGGCTCCAAGACTTTGGCCACCTCATGAGAAGAGAAGACTCCCTGGAAAAGACCCTGATGTTGGGAAAGATGGAGGGCACAAGGAGAAGGGGACAACAGAGGACGAGATGGCTGGACAGTGTTCTCGAAGCGGCCAGCATGAGTTTGACCAAACTGCAGGAGGCAGTGGAAGACAGGAGGGCCTGGCGTGCTCTGGTCCAGGGGGTCACGAAGAGTCAGACACGACTAAACGACTAATCGACTAAACAACAACCATTTTCATTGGAGAAATGTTGGAAGGTATTCAACAGCTCTTTCCATCCAGCATTCTGTTCTCACCGTGGCCAACCAGTTCAAATGCCTCTATTGGGAAACCCACAGGCAGGATTCGAACACAGGACCCATCTCCACTCCTGCAGTTTCCAGCAACTGGGATTCAGAAGCACCTCTGCTTCTGACTGTGGAGGCAGAGTAGAGCCCTCCCGGCTAGGAGCCTCCTGGAGAAAATCCTTCAGTGGGGTCCCATTTCTCAAAGCCGCAACAACCAGGTCTTTGGCAGAGCCTGATGCACATTTCATTCACGGCTGCAGAGCCCACGGAGGGCAAGAGAGTCTGGCACCGAGAGTGGCAGCGGATGCCACTTTGAAGGACTTTCTCAGGCATCGGAGAGAGCAACAACTGGCTGCCTCGGCTGGAGGCGTCAGCAGCGGTTTTTATCTCTCAGTCCAGGAAGAGGAGTTGGGCAGGCTGACAGCCAGCCAGGATGCCTCTGGCCTGTTTGTGCAGCAGAGATTAGATGCTCGCTGAAGCCTCAGATAAGAACGGAGAACTCCAGGGAGCAGCTTCCCCCCTGTTCTGGCCCCATAGAAAGGCGAAAGGAGGGGAGGGGGCAGCTGTGAGCCAAAGCGCAGTTTGGCTCAATGAATAGTCCCAACCTGCTGCCCTCCAGAATTAGGCAAATTCATGCAGGAGAGGACCTGGAGAGTTATGGTCTGCCTTCGGAGTCAGCAATGCGCATGAATACCAGGTGCTGGAAGCCACAGGAGTTGTTCTGGTGCTCGATTCCTGCTTGTGGGTTTCCCATTGGGCATCTGGGGCAGAGGGAGCCATGCTCAGCACCTGCCCTTGCCTTCCTCTGTGAAATTGTTTGTGTGGCTATGGGGCCACCATATCCAAAAGGAGACTTTTGGATCAAGCCTGACAGCCATTGAATTGCCCAGCGCACGGCTGATTCCCCTGGCAGATCTCTCCCCAATGCTGTGGTATTTTCCTCACTTTCATGTCCTTGGCTGTCATCCGGATCAGTTTCAGACTCTCTGATTTCTCCTCATGTGCAGGCTTGCTGTATATGGGTTTGATCTGTTTTTATTCTCTTTAAATATCTGCATTTGCTTCCTGTTTGTACTGGAGAGCTCCAGGAATGCTGGACTGGGTGATGTGATGATGAACGTTTTGTACAGTCAGATGTTTGCACTTGTTCCTGTGGGCTTCTGGCGCACGTCCGAAGCAAATACAACAACCTGGAACCCGAAAAGCTAGTGCAAAGTGTGTTATCTTTGGCTCCATTTCACAAACGGAGGAACTGAGGCTGTGGCGTACAGCTTGCCCAAGGCCAGGTGACATGTCCCTGTGAGGATCATCAGGACTCTGAGATCTTGGTTTAACTTGCCATCCTATCCTCTAAAATAGCCTTTGCCAACGTGGTGCTCTCTAGCCAGCACTGATGGGAGTTGTAGCGTAAAACATCTGGAAGGCATTAGATTGGCTCTAAAAGTGCCTGCAACATGGCTGTTTCTGGCTGAGGACCTTCTGTTCTCTCCTTATCATGTGCTTGAATCTGGAGATGGATGGTGTCCTGCATTATTGCCTCAGGGCTGGAGAATAGGACTTGCCCAAGACATTTGGCTGCCTGAGGCAAAGGACAAGATATTCCCTCTCTCCCTATCCCAAAGCCCACCAGATGGTCAGACGCACCTTATTTCAACGCTGTCAAGTGGGCAGCATCCTTTGCTATGTCCAAGAGATGCTAGCTAGCTTAGAGCTGGTCGTGCGAAATATGCTCAAATACCTCCCTGTTCCTGCCCACTCTGCAGCAACTGCTGCCTGAGGCAACTGCATAATGGTAGAGCCAGACTATCTAGATCAGCGGTTCTCAACCTGTGGGTCCCCAGATGTTGTTGGACTACAACTCCCATCATCCCTGAGCTCTGGCCTTGCTAGCTAGGGGTGATAGGAGTTGTAGTCCAACAACATCTGGTTGAGAACTGCTGATCTAGAGATCATGGGTAGGCAAACTAAGGCCTGGGGGCCGGATCCGGCCCAATAGCCTTCTAAATCTGGCCTGCGGACGGTCCGGGAATCAGTGTATTTTTACATGAGTAGAATGTGCACTTTTATTTAAAATGCATCTCTGGGTTATCTGTGGGACCTGCCTGGTGCTTTTATTTAAAATGCATCTCTGGGTTATTTGTGGGGCATAGGAATTCATTCATTTTATTTTATTTTTTCAAAATATAGTCCAGCCCCCCCACAAGGTCTGAGGGACAGTGGACCAGACCCCTGCTGAAAAAGTTTGCTGACCCCTGATCTAGATGGCCACCAGTTCCCCTCAGCTGTGCAGCTCTGCTGCTAAACGGCCCTGCCTCCCACAGTCCAAACCGAACATTTGGGGACACCATCTCCAGATTTGCACATACCCAAGGGATGCCCATCTTTTATGACTCTGCATGCACAGAATTTCATGTGGGTCATGTTGCTCCTGCTAACGGATACAAAATCTGGACTCCAGTGTGCAATGCTATGCAAGCTATGCAGAGTTTCCCCTGACCCTGACTGGGTTCAGTGATCTATAGCCTCTCTCTCTCTCTCTCTCAGTTCCTGCAAGTTCTGGAGTCAGCATTTTCACATCCAGAAATGTGTGGGATTGGTTCATTGGCCCTGAAAGGTCCTCAGTATGTATGTTTCAGCTTGTTGGGTTTCACCCATTTGAGCTGAATTTCTGTGATGATGATGATGATGATGATGATGATGATGATGATGATATAATTTATTATTTATACCCCACCCATCTGGCTGGGCTTCCCCAGCCACTCTGGGCGGCTTCCAACAAAATATTAAAATACCATAATAAATAAAACATTTATTTATTTATTTATTTATTTATTTATTTATTATTATTATTATTATTATTATTATTATTATTATTATTATTACCCCACCCATCTGGCTGGGTTCCCCCAGCCACTCTGGGCAGCTTCCAACAAAACACTAAAATACAATAACCTATTAAACATGTGTATCTGAAGAAGTGTGCATGCACACGAAAGCTCATACCAAGAACTAACTTAGTTGGTCTTTAAGGTGCTACTGGAAGGAATTTTTTTTTTGTTTTGACTATGGCAGACCAACACGGCTACCTATCTGTAACTGGAACTATTAAACATTAAAAGCTTCCCTAAACAGGGCTGCCTTCAGATGTCTTCTAAAAGTCTGGTCATTGTTTTTCTCTTTGACATCTGGTGGGAGGGCGTTCCACAAGGCAGGTGCCACCACTGAGAAGGCCCTCTGCCTGGTTCCCTGTAACTTGGCTTCTCGCAGGGAGGGAACCACCTGAAGGCCCTTGGAGCTGGACCTCGGTGTCTGGGCTGAATTATGGGTGTGGAGACGCTCCTTCAGATATACTGGACCATGATATTTAAAAGACCATTGGCATCAGATAAAATGAAGTCCTTCTGCATGCAGCCTAGTGTTAAACTATGGAACTCACTGCTGCAGGAGGCAGTCATGGCCACCAACCTAGATGGCTTTAAAAGAGGGTTAGAAAAATTCATGGAGAAGGAGGAGACAACCGATGGCTCCTAGCCAGGATGGCTCTGCTCTGCCTCCACGGTCGGAGGAAGCAATGCTTCTGAATGCCAGTTGCTGGAAGCTCCAGGAGATGAGAGGAATCTCGTGCCTGGATCCGGCCTGCGCGTTTCCCACAGGCATCAAAATGATCAAATAACAGCATATAACTCGGAATGTTCTGTTTAAACTGTCTGAACATAAGAAGAGCTTTGCTGCTGGATCAGGCCATTTGGTCAAACACTCTGTTCTCCCAGCAGACGAGGAAATGTCCACAGGACATCCGCTATCAAGACCGGGGTGCAAGAACTCTGTCCGTCTGCAATTCCCACACTGCCTCTGACGCTGGAGGTAGAGCATTGTGACTTCTAGCCAAATAAGTTGGAGTTCTTTTTATTAAATATACCAAGAAAAAAGCACACCAAGAACTCAGGCCAATATAAGTTTCAGCAGTGGGAGTGGTCCCTACTCGCAAATCAATAGTCAATTGTAACAAAGACTAATCCATTCAAAAGTGTGTATTCTGACAAGGATTACAAACTCAAATAGAGATTACAAACTCAAACAGAGATTACAAACTCAAACTCATAAGGATATGTATACACAATAATTTGTTACAGAATTAGAGATAAGAGTTTATGAGTAGAGATAAGTTCATATAGTCAGATTTGACATGAAGATGTTAGTTTCAATCATTGAGCAGAAGTCAGAAGTCAGTTATGGATCAGAAACCGGGACAGGGCCCTGTTTCGATGTATTCATCTTCATTAGCTGGAATCATCGTTACAATTGACTACTGATTTCCGAGTAGGGACCACTCCCACTATGGAAACTTATATTGGCCAGAGTTCTTGGTGTGCTTTTTTCTTGGTATATTTATAGCCAAAGGCAGCTACCTCCACCATGAATTTATCTAATCCCCACTTAAACCCTTCAGAGTTGGCAGCCATCACTGGAACTTGTGGCAGTTTGAGCGGGTGCTTTGCGAAGAAGCACTTTCTCTCGTCTGTCCTGACTCTCCAAAAGGAAACAAAATTATGCTGGCAGATCCATTTCCACACTCTCCTCTCTAAACCTTTGCAAGGGTTACGTTTTTAAAAACTCACCCCATATGCTTTTAAATCTACTGTCATCCACCCAAAGCCTTTGGAAACTTCGGGTTCTGAGGGCAATTGGAGTATTTCTGTGCAAGTGGACAGCATGACAGGAGCTGAAGTAATCTATGAGTGGGTGCAAAGACAGATGGATGGATGAAGGAAGGAAGCACTTCTGGTCTAGGGCATCAGGGGACGGAGCTCTTTGGGGCTTCAGCCGTTTTGAAACCCGTTGCCTGAAGAGCTGCAGAGTGTTGTGAAAATGTTTTGATCCACCTCAGTCTCTATTTGCCTCTCTTCTATTTTGTGGAGCATTCTCTAAGAGGACGATACACAGGCAAGTTCTGTGCTCAGGTATCTGATGGTGTGGTGCCATTTGCAATCCTGGGGTGCCTGTTTTCAACCAAATGCAGAGGGGCTTGGACTAATAGACTCTTTGGGCCCGCTCCTCAATTCCACGTGCTTCGCAAAAGGGCAGCGGAGGGCAAGGAAGCAACTCACCTGGCCAAAGTTCCATGGGATCGAGTAGATGTAATCCTTGGATCCCTGGTAGATCTGGCCATGCTGGGTCAACACGTATTCCACACACTGCTCTTCGCTCTCCAGGAAGACAGAATCCGCTGCGGGGAGAAGATGCCGTCAGAAGAGGAAGGTGGAAAAGGCCTCGGAGGAGAGGGATGGGGGAGAGGCAGTGTGGTGTAGTGGTTAGAGTGATAGTCTAGGACCGGGGTGACCTGGATTCGAATCCCCACTTGGCCATGAACGTTCATGGTGTGACCTTGGAGGCCAGTCATTGCCTCACAGCTTAAACCTACCTCACAGGGCTGTTGTGGGGATTAAATGAGGACTAGAATGTGGTCTAAGCCACAGAGCCTAGGACTTGCCGATCAGAAGGTCTGCCATGGGGTGAGCTCCCATTGCTAGGTCCCTGCGTCTGCCAACCTAGCAGTTCGAAAGCATGTCAGAGTCCAAGTAGATAAATAGGCACCGCTCCGGCGGGAAGGTAAACAGCATTTCCGTGCATCGCTCTGGTTCACCAGAAGCGGTTGTCTGCGGACAAACACCGGCTCCCTTGGCCAGTAAAGCGAGATGAGCACCGCAACCCCAGAATTGTCAGCGACTAGACTTAACTGTCAATGGTCCCTTTACCTTTACCTAGAATCTTTATAGCCCAATTTTTCCTCCCAGGTAAAAGGTAAAGGACCCCTGGATCTTTAAGTCCAGTCAAAGACGACTCTGGGGTTGCGGCGCACATCTCACTTTCAGGTTGAGGGAGCCAGCGTTTGTCCACAGAAAGCTTTCCAGATCACGTGGCCAGCAGGACTAAACCACTTCTGATGCAATGGGACACTATGACAGAAACCCGAGTGCACAGAAACACCATTTAACTTCCCGCCACAGTGGTACCTATTTATCTACTTGCACTGGCGTGCTTTTAAACTGCTAGGTTGGCAGGAGCTGGGACCGAGCAACGAGAGCTCACCCCGTCACAGGGATTCGAACTGCCAAACTGCTTTTTGGCAAGCCCAAGAGGCTCAGTGGTTTAGACCACAGCGCCACCCACATATGTGATTCTAGCCTTCATTTAACCCCCACAACAATCCTGTGAGGTAGGTTGGAGTGAGAAGCAAGCACTGGCCCAAGATCACGCAGTGAGCTTCATGGCTGGGGGGAGAGATTTGGTCCTAGGCGAACACTCTAACCACTGCATTGCACTGTCTCTGGGAAAGCCTAGAAACTGAGAAAGCAGATCCCTTCTGATGTCACCAAGGACAGTGGGATGACCCGGGAGCAGAGCCCCAGTAACACGGCAAAGAATCTTGGAGCAAACATTGCAGATTGCTCCAGCCACTCCTTCAAGTAAACAGAATCTAAATTCAGGTAGGTACCCGTGTTGGTCTGACGCAGTCAAAATAAATAAAAAAATTGTTCAGTAGCACCTTAGAGACCAACTAAGTTTGTTCTGGGTATACGTTTTCGTGTGTATGCACACTTCTTCGAATACCTTCAGATATGCACATGAAAGCTTATACCCAGAGCAAACTTAGTTGGAATCTAAAATAATCCTCCATTTCGCTCTGCTCTGTGTGTCTGTTCCACTTTAGCATCCAAACCCCGTGGGCGCATTTCAGCCTTTGAACACTGACACAGACACAGGTAGTAAGATAACACTCGTCGGCAGCATCATATGGGATACTGAAAAGACGCGACAGAAATGCAAAGCGTCGCCAGCAGTGCTGCCGCCCAGGTCAGGATGTGTAAGACTGCGATAATAAGGGGAGGAACTGTAACGCTTTCAGCGGAGTTTGCTGGGGAATGTGGTCTCCCTGCACTAGAAACACAAAGCCTTGTCTGGGGGAGCAGGAGATGCTGCCCGCCCGTGTAGACAATACTGAGGTAGATAGACCAATGGTCTAACTCTCTCCAAGCCAGCCTCCTTCCAAATGGGTCTGCCTCCTTCTAACTGTCCCAGTCTTCTGCAGCCCTTCGGCCTGAGATCCCTTCAAACTGGAGTTCCTACAGACTGGAACTGGGAGCCTTCTGCACACAGAGCACATGCTCTAATACCACTCCATCCATGGCTGCTTTGCATCTAGA
This sequence comes from Podarcis muralis, assembly GCF_964188315.1. NCBI lineage: Eukaryota > Metazoa > Chordata > Lepidosauria > Squamata > Lacertidae > Podarcis > Podarcis muralis. The sequence continues at coordinate 100,051,792 of NC_135659.1, read as the reverse complement.
AGGTTGGACCGTCAATCTCCAGCAGTTCCAGGCAGGACTGCAAAAGACCCTTGTCCATTGCTGGTCACTGCAAACCAGTCTTTGCCAACCTCGTGTCCTTCTCCAGATGTTTGGGGCGGCAGCATCAGCACGACGGTGCTGGCCAAGGTCAATGGGAGCTGTAGTCAGAAACATCTGGAGGGCACCAGGTTGGTGGGCGCTGAGCCAGATGCGCCTGTGATGACGCAGGCTCCTGCCAAGGCTTGCAGTCGCCTACCTGCGCACCAAGGGTTGAAGAGCAGGACAAATTCGCCCAGGCTGAAGCTGGAGCCCTGATGGTCAGTGGCAGCGTCCATGGTCAGGCGGTAGCGGCCGATCCGGGCGTCAGGAGGGGAGGAGATGGACAGAGTCAGAGAGGTCCCCTCCTGGTGCTCCACGGCTGAGCTCCAGACAGCCTCTTCCAGGGAGCAGGAAAGCGGAAAGAGAGATCTGGTCCCCGATGTCTCGATGGGGCAGGGCCCTGCAGGAGGAGGAAGCAAAACAGGCCGGTGGTCAGAGCTCTCTGCGCATGAACTAGAGATACGGTGCAGAACGCAGCAGCCAGACAGCAAAAGCCGCTTTGCAGTGGAACGGACGCTCCTTCCTTGGGCGATTTTACGCAGAGTTTGGATGGCCATCTGTCAGGGATGCTTGAGCTGAGAGTCCTGTATTGCAGGGGTTGGACTAATAATAATAAATAATAATAATAAATTTTATTTATACCCTGCCCTCCCCAGCCAAGACTGGGCTCAGGGCGGCTAACACCCGATATAAAAACAAACTGATTGAAATACAACTTAAAAACAAGATTAAAATACAACATTAAAACGTTGAAATATTAAAATGCAGCCTCATTTCAATGGAAACTCAAATCAAAAACTTTTGGGGGGATGAAAGTGTCAAGTTTTCACCAAGGCTAACTTTCCAGACTGGTCCTACGTGGGCCAGAAAAAAGCCAGGGAAGTCCCCAAATAGGAGTTCCATCACAGGAGGGGAAAGGAAAAAAGAAAAGAAAAGGGGGAGGGAATCAAATTGATTCTAGATGACTCCTGAGGGTCCCTTTCAAATCAACCATCCTACAGTTCTATGATTTTGTGAAAGGAGATTCCAGTTAAACACCAGAAACAACTTTCTGGTGCTAAGAGCTGCTCAGCTGTGAAACGGATAACCTTAGCCACTCCCAGTTTAAAAGCCATCAGCCATCAGACCCAAAGTGAAGCAGAACCTCTCCCACATGGTACATTTATAGCAGTTTTATGCCACTTTTAACAGATAGGGTTCCCCCCAAAAGAATGATGGGAACTGTAGTTTGCCAAGGGGTTAGACTAGATGACTCTTGAGGTCCCTGTCCAAGTTGACCATTCTACAGTTCTATGATTTTGTGAAAGGAGATTCCAACTAAACCCCGGAAACTACTTTCTGATGGTAAGATGGTAGTTTGCCAAGGCTGGTGGGAGTTATTTGGAGACTCCGATCCACCTCACGGAACTATAGTTCCCATGTTTCCCTGGAAAGAGGGGTTGGACCAGTTGAAGCCTGTGGGGTCGAAGTGCCCCAGAGAAAAGAACCCTGCTGGCTTCACAGGTGGGAGGAAAAAGCCGAATTCAGGGACCAATGGAGTAATATCCGCCCTCCCTTCCCCACAGGTGGGCGGGGTTTGCGGCACCGAGCGAGGCTCACCTGGGCAGGTGCCACCCACCTGCTTGAGCTGGCCTTTGACCCGCCCTTGGCCAGAGAGGACAATGGACGGCCGGCTGGGGGTGGGCGGAAGGCCAAAAGAAAAGAGGCTGACCCTTTGGCTCAAGCCTCTTTTGCTGTTCTTCCTTCCAGGATCAATCCCTCTCGCATTAATTATGCAGTGAGTAAAATTAACAGGGCCATGCGCAACACCATGCGGCAAATTGGTGGGTTCTCTATCCCACATCCCACCATCACAGCAGATAGAGCTGACCTATTCCGGGGGGACGGGGTGCACCTGACCCCACTGGGCAATGACTTCTGGCTCCACGACTTGCGACGAGCCCTTGGGGACTGGATAGATTGCGGGGTTTGATTGGTCCTCGGTTGTGGGACTTGGCGGCGAGGCCCCTTAGGGCCTCGAGTGGTGGTTTTTAGGCCTTTGCAAGGTAGCCTTTAGTCTGACATCAAGTTGGGGGGGATGCATTCATGCTCCCTCCCCATGCGGTGGCGCTTGTAGGGCCCATTAAAGGGCAAAAAGCGGGAGTCCCTGAGCCTAGAACGGCGGCATGTAGGTCAAACTCCCAGCACGAGGTCGGTGGAAGGGCAGGCTGTGTAAGTTTGCGCTTTGCAGTCCCCTCTCACTGGACCTCATCTGCCTGCATATCATCAGCCAGACGGGCTGAGAGGGTTACCTGCCAAGGCCTGTGCCAAGTTTCCCACTTCTGAAGCTCAATAAAGTTGTGGCCAATTTGAACCCATACTCTGGTCTCTTGTCTCATCATCTGGGCTAATGGGGTAGGCACCACAGACAGGGTTTGGCGCGTGGGCCCACAAAAGGCAAAACCTTGACAGACAGCACTGGGTCTCAAGAGCAGGAGAAGTGCGGATGGGCTGAGAGGTTTGTTCCTTTGAGGAGTCTTTATTGGAGAGCGTTTATTTTCAGCATTTTTTCCAGGGTGTGGTTGCTTCGGAAGGAGAAGGTTTTCCTGATGACTGATGAGGCTACCTGAGCTGCGTCTCCTGAGGGTCACAGGATCACGCCCCCAGCCACCGGGGTTGCAAGCTGTTCCACCGCTAAGAGACAACAGGATCGTGGGCTGATGCAGGACTGGACGAGGCCAGCAAAGGAGAGGCGTCCCTGGCGGAACAGATTTATCAAAGCTGTGCTTTGTGCACCAGCCTCGTCATTCCGTGTCAATAAATAGACTTGTGAACCAAGGCACACATTTCGGGTGGCCTCACCCCGCCGGCGGTTTTGCTCCAGCAATCCCACAAGCCCATAAATCTGAGAACAAGCAAGGGAGCATCTTGCCATGTAAGGCGATTCCTCGCCATCTCTTCCTCCCCAGCACAAGTTAACAAGGTGAAATTCAGACAAGGATTGATTCCTCCAGACAGACTCCTTTTATGCAACGTGGGAGCCCTGCGTCTCATAACCGGCAGCGTCCACGTTTTCAAGGCAGCGAGGCATTTATTATCCCACGCGATTTATAAAAGGTATAAGCCGCTGGGATTGCAAAAAAAGCCCAAACACACCTCACACTGGCTTGCAAAAAGTTAAAAGACCGCTAAGAAAAATGAACAGTAATTCGAGGCATGCAAAAAGAACAATTGACTAAGAGCAGATTTAAAACTCGCACAAACTTCCTAAACATCTGGATAGGCATATCTAAGCAAGGATGTTTTCAGCAGGTGCTGGAAAGGGGACAGTGAAGGTATCTGCCAGATATCAAGAGGGGCTGCCTCACTAAAATATCAGTTCCTTGCAAATGTGGAACGGGACTCCCTGTTCCTGAATGGGGTAACTGTGCCCCTGAAGGACCAGGTGCGCAGCCTGGGAGTCATTCTGGACTCACAGCTGTCCATGGAGGCGCAGGTCAATTCTGTGTCCAGGGCAGCTGTCTACCAGCTCCATCTGATATGCAGGATGAGACCCTACCTGCCCGCAGACTGTCTCGCCAGAGAGGTAGGTGCATGCTCTGGTTATCTCTCGCTTGGACTACTGCAATGCGCTCTATGTGGGGCTACCTTTGAAGGTGACCTGGAAACTGCAATTAATCCAGAATGCGGCAGCTAGACTGGTGACTGGGAGCGGCCGCCGGGACCACATAAAACCGGTCCTGAGAGATCTGCATTGGCTCCCAGTACGTTTCTGAGCACAATTCAAAGTGTTGGTGCTGACCTTTAAAGCCCTAAACGGCCTCGGTCCAGTATACCTGAAGGAGCGCCTCCACCTCCATCGTTCTGCCTGGACACTGAGGTCCAACGCTGAGGGCCTTCTGGCGGTTCCCTCGCTGTGAGATGCCAAGTTACAGGGAACCAGGCAGAGGGCCTTCTCAGTGGTGGCACCCACCCTGTGGAACGCCCTCCCACCAGATGTCAAAGAGAAGAACAACGACCAGACTTTTAGAAGACATCTCAAGGCAGCCTTGTTTAGGGAAGCTTTTAATCATAGAATCATAGAGTTGGAAGAGACCACAAGGGCCATCGAGTCCAACCCCCTGCCAAGCAGGAAACACCATCAGAGCACTCCTGACGTATGGTTGTCAAGCCTCTGCTTAAAGACCTCCAAAGAAGGAGACTCCACCACACTCCTTGGCAGCAAATTCCACTGTCGAACAGCTCTTACTGTCAGGAAGTTCTTCCTAATGTTTAGGTGGAATCTTCTTTCTTGTAGTTTGGATCCATTGCTCCGTGTCCGCTTCTCTGGAGCAGCAGAAAACAACCTTTCTCCCTCCTCTATGTGACATCCTTTTATATATTTGAACATGGCTATCATATCACCCCTTAACCTCCTCTTCTCCAGGCTAAACATGCCCAGCTCCCTTAGCCGATCCTCATAAGGCATCGTTTCCAGGCCTTTGACCATTTTGGTTGCCCTCCTCTGGACACGTTCCAGTTTGTCAGTGTCCTTCTTGAACTGTGGTGCCCAGAACTGGACACAGTACTCCAGGTGAGGTCTGACCAGAGCAGAATACAGTGGCACTATTACTTCCCTTGATCTAGATGCTATACTCCTATTGATGCAGCCCAGAATTGCATTGGCTTTTTTAGCTGCCGCGTCACACTGTTGGCTCATGTCAAGTTTGTGGTCAACCAAGACTCCTAGATCCTTTTCACATGTACTGCTCTCAAGCCAGGTGTCACCCATCTTGTATTTGTGCCTCTCATTACTTTACATTTCTCCCTGTTAAAATTCATCTTGTTTGTTTTGGCCCAGTTCTCTAATCTGTCAAGGTCGTTTTGAAGTGTGATCCTGTCCTCTGGGGTGTTAGCCACCCCTCCTTATGTTTAATAGGTTATTGTATTTTAATATTCTGTTGGAAGCTGCCCAGAGTGGCTGGGGAAACTCAGCCAGATCGGCGGGGTATAAATAATAAATAATAAATTATTATTATTATTATTATTATTATTATTATTATTATTATTATGTGCAGCTGCAACAGTTTGAGGAGGTCAGATGGGTGCATATGGGGAAGGGTAAACTGGTCCCAAATTGTGAAGGGATTTATATGGCATAGGAGCTTCCAAAGTCAAAGGTTGATACTCACAAGGGCTGCAACGTTTTAAGAAAGAACCTTGTGCCAATCCTATACCTTGTGCCCAAGGCAGTTGCATAAGTTGCCACAGTTATGGCAGTTAATTATATCCTTTTTTGTGTTGTTAGAGCAACTGATTAGTAGGTTTGTTCTGTTTTGCTGCTGCCTGCCTCCGAGTTAATGAGAGTCTGTTGGAGTTTTAGCCTTAGTGATAAATCTCTGCAGTGCATTACTAAGATAAGTAAGACCTGCCTGCCTTGTACATATGCATTTAATCTAACAAGTGCAAGGACACCGTGAGGAAAAGTTATTATTTAATCTTTAAAAGAGTGTCTTTCGTATTTTTTGTGAGGGGAAAGGGAACCAAGCAAAAGGGTTAAACCGCCCGGCCTCTAGCTTTCACATAAGCTCTGTTAACAGAAATTAAATACAATTGCTAAATAAACTAACCTTTATTAACTTTCAGAAATTATCACAGGAAATGTGACATTCAGCTAATTTGTTTTTCAGAGCTGAAATCCTAGTTCCCACAATTTATATGTGAACAGTAACTTCTTGAACTTGACTTGGGAGCATATCAGCAACCGGTGCAGGTCTCTGAGCACAGGAATTATATGCTGATGGGGGCTGCTAATAATAATAATAATAATAATAATAATAATAATAATAATAATAATAATAATACTCCACTCATCTATAGCACTCCCCTGTCACCAACCATGCTGCAGCATTCTGCTGGCCATGATTGTGCTGTGGTTGAGACAAGCCCTTGGGGGTGACCCAGACCTTCTGGACTATGTACTGGAAAGCCTGCACTGGCTGCCCTTAAATAGCCAGGTTAGAATCATAGAATCCTAGAGTTGGAAGAGACCACAAGGGCCATCGAGTCCAACCCCCTGCCAAGCAGGAAACACCATCAGAGCACTCCTGACATATGGTTGCCAAGCCTCTGCTTAAAGACCTCCAAAGAAGGAGACTCCACCACACTCCTTGGCAGCAAATTCCACTGTCGAACAGCTCTTACTGTCAGGAAGTTCTTCCTAATGTTTAGGTGGAATCTTCTTTCTTGAAGTTTGGATCCATTGCTCCGTGTCCGCTTCTCTGGAGCAGCAGAAAACAACCTTTCTCCCTCCTCTATATGACATCCTTTTATATATTTGAACATGGCTATCATATCACCCCTTAACCTCCTCTTCTCCAGGCTAAACATGCCCAGCTCCCTTAGCCGTTCCTCATAAGGCATCGTTTCCAGGCCTTTGACCATTTTGGTTGCCCTCCTCTGGACACGTTCCAGTTTGTCAGTGTCCTTCTTGAACTGTGGTGCCCAGAACTGGACACAGTACTGGTTGTTTTGAGGGATGGCTGTAAACTTCCACTGGCCAGTGGTCAGAAGGTGAGCTGCCCCGAAGACAGGGCTCCCCTTTCACTCGTCCCCAGAGCTGCTTCTGTCCAGGCGCAGCCCACAAGCGACAGGGAGCCTTGCAAAAAGAGGCCCTGCCCACTTCCGAGGCTCCACCCGAGACGGAGGGGGAGAGAATTCGGCAAGGGGTGAACTGCAGACTCATGCTTCACGCCCGCCCTCCCCGCCCGTCTGCCCACGATGATTCACAGCTTTCACGGAGTGCCAGGGCTGGTCACAGACTTCCGCTCCTGACTGTCTGCTAAACTCGGAATCTGAGAACTGCAGGGCTGAAGGGAGGGACCCTCAAGGGATGTCTAGTCCAACCCCCGGCAATGCAGGAATTTTGGGCAGTTTGTGCCGCAGAAGAGCATCAGAGCAGAGGCAATCGTAGGGGTGGCCCTGGCATTTCCTGATGAGCCCCAGGTCTTCTGTATCTACCTCCTGACATTCCTTTGCTCAGGTGCCACTCAGGTGCTACAGCTCCCATCAGCCCCAGCCAGCGTGAGCCCCTGTCCAAAAGATCTTGAGGGCACCAGGTTGGCGAAGGTTGGGCCAGAGGGCCAGATTTGGGTCAAAGAGGGCCAGATGTGATGAGGGCCGACCAAAGCTGCTGAAGTTGTTGAGCTTTTTTTAGAATTTTACCCCTACGTTGTTGGGCTTTTTAAAGGATTTGGCCCCAAAGTTGTTTATTTAGGATTTTACCCCGGGACATATGCAACTATGGGGCCAAATTAAATTGACTGCCGGGCCCCCCAAACGGACTTTGGACAGCTGCCCCCTGGTTCCAATGTCCCCTCTAGCTCCGGGCATCCTGGGAGCTGAAGGACATTGTAGCTTCATAGGAAAGATCATGGAACGGTAGAATTGGAAGGGGCACCCAAAGGTCCTCTAGACCCACCCACCGCAAAGCAGGAATGGCAGCCAGGGAATCCCTGACAGCCGGCCACCCAACCTCTGCTTCAACACCTCCCAGGAAGGAGAGTCGACCACCTCATGAGGTCAGTGGATCATAGAACGGCAGGGGGGTTGGGAGGGAACCTGAGGGTCATCTAGACCAACCCCCTTGCATTGCAGGACTCCCAGTTCAAGAATCCCCGACAGATGGATGTCCAGCCTCTGCTGAAAAGCCTCCAGCGAAGTCCTGGTTTCCTGGGCTGCTCCTCACCCCCACCCTAGTTGTGGACGGAGTTGGAGTCTGTGTGCGAAAATACACACATGAGCTCACAATGGTGTGCGCAGCCTGCTTGCCCTCCCTCCTTGGAGCAGGGCGGTGTGTGTGTGTGATCCTGCTGGGACACTTGAGCGTGAGAACAAGGCTAGGCTACGGCTTCCTTGAGTCGCCGGAGCCATTACTCAGCCCCCCGGGGAACAGGAGTAGCTGTTTCTCCTCCGCCTTCTTCCCAAACAAGCTCACTGTGTTCTTCCTCCCTCGGACAAACGCAAAGAATTACAGGGTGGGGGAGCGCAAGGCCCTTCTCCATCGGAAACATCCACAGGATCTGTTTATGCGCAACCCTGCGGCCTCACAACAGACTGGACCATCCCACCCCCGGTGGCTCATCAACAAGACCTTCTCTTTGCACAGCGAGGTGGAGGAGGCAGGCACAAAAAGAGGCCCTCCTGTCAGCCTCTCACTGCCCAGACTTCCTGGAACCTGAGGTCTGCCCTGGGGAGAGACAAAGGGCCTTTCACCACCTGGGTGGATAAATCCAGACTGGTACACTTTGCTCTGGGAAGGCTGGGTCCAAACATCAGGGCGTGGGCTGGAGACTCATCTTTCGCACAAAGGTCCCTTATCCTGGGGTCAGGTCTTCCCTGGTGCCCTCGTCGATCAGGGCAGAAGGCTGTCAGGTGAGAGGAGAGCCATCTTCAAATATCTGAAGGACTGTCCCATGGAAGATGGAGCAAGCTGGTTTTCTCCTGCTCTGAAGGGCAGGACCCAATCCAAGGGATTCCAATTGCAAGCAATGAGATTCAGTAATAGGACCACCCTATTCTGTCTGGGTCAGACTACACCTGGAATACAGTGTCCAGTTCTGGGCTCCACAATTTGAGGAGGAGGCTGATAAAGATGATGACCAAGATGATAAAGGGTCTGGAAACCAAGCCTGATGAGGAACGGTTGAGGGAATTGGGTATGTTTAGCCTGGAGATATGATAGCCATCTTCAATTATCTTAAGGGCTCTCATATGGAAGATACCCTTGAGACTGACCCAGAAACTACAGCGGGTGCAGAATGCCACGGCGAGGCTCCTTATGGGGTCCTTGCCGCAGGATCACATTCACCCAGTGCTATACCAGCTGCATTGGCTCCCGGTGGAGTACAGGGTCAGGTTTAAGGTGCTGGTTTTGACCTTTAAAGCCCTATGCGGCCTAGGACCCTCATACCTACGGGACCTCCTCTCCCGGTATGTCCCACGGAGGACCTTACGGTCTTCAAATAAATACATCTTGGAGGTCCCAGGCCACAGGGAGGTTAGGCTGGCCTCAACCAGAGCCAGGGCTTTTTTGGCCGTGGCTCCGATCTGGTGGAACGCTCTGTCCCAAGAGACCAGGGCACTGCAGGACTTGACATCTTTCCGCAGGGCCTGCAAGACGGAGCTGTTCCACCAGGCCTTTGGTCAGGGCACAGCCTGACTCCCTCCTTTGGCAATCCCCACAGAACTCTAGCCCAATGGTTGCCATTAATTTGATTTTGAATTGATTTCAGAATGAATTGATTTTAGAATGCTGTGTTACTTTTATTGTTGTTAGCCGCTCTGAGCCCGCCTGCGGCTGGGGAGGGCGGGATATAAATATTTTTTTATTTATTATTTATTTATTATGGTCCTTTGGCCGGATCCTGCAGGGCTCATCGGATGTTCTTAATCTCTTAAGCAAAACCAGGCAGTGACCTCTTGGCGCTGTGTGCGAATTAAGCCCTGGAGCTGGGGCTGAAGAAGCTGAGACTTGAGCTCCGCTCTGGGTGCTTTGCTTTCTTTGTTTTTTCTGGAAAAGGGAAGGACGAAGTGGGAGTCCTCCTTCCTTGCAAGCCACACAGAGAACTGTGGGAAAGACCAAGCCAGGGGAAAGCTTCCTCCTTTTGTTTCCTGCCCTTGTCCTCCTCAACTCACCACCGGCTGCCTGAGGCTGCGAGATAAAATGGGGTCGGAGACCTCGGGGAGCCTCCATCCCCTCCCCTCCTTCTCCCATCCCAGTCTCAAAAGGGCATGTCGAGGCTTTGCCCTGGGAGAACAAATGGAGCCAGAGGCATTTATTAGGAGCATTTACAGAATCATTGTAGCATTTGGAGGGACACCCAAGAGCCATCTAAACCAACCCCTGCAATGCAGGAATCACAGGTGGGAGCTTAATTTGCAAGCAGGTAATCCATTGGGGGAGGAGGGACGTGGGTGGCGCTGTGGGTTAAACCACAGAGCCTAGGACTTGCCGATCAGAAGGTCGGCGGTTCGAATCCGCGCCACGGGGTGAGCTCCCGTTGCTCGGTCCCTGCTCCTGCCAACCTAGAAGTTCAAAAGCACGTCAAAGTGCAAGTAAATAAATAGGTACCGCTCCAGCGGGAAGGGAAACGGTGTTTCCGTGCGCTACTCTGGTTCGCCAGAAGCGGCTTAGTCCTGCTGGCCACATGACCCAGAAGCTGTACGCCGGCTCCCTCGGCCAGTAAAGCGAAATGAGCGCCGCAACCCCAGAGTCGGCCACGACTGGACCTAATGGTCAGGGGTCCCTTTACCTTTATCTTAATCCATTGGGGGGTGGTAAGTATACTGGTTGCCATTTGATGCTCATGATTTCATGGGGATGCTGCAAATAAACTTGTGTTTATGAGGAGCATCAGTTGCGCATTCAACATCTGTCTGGAAGGACCCCTGTATCAATTAATCCCTGCAAGGAATCATCTAAACTGTTAATCCCCGAAGCAAATTCTCTTTTGCTGCAGAGTTGCTGCAAGGGTGAGGACGACATGCGTCCAGCTTTTCTATTTGTTTTGTTCTTGGACATTATTGCAGGTTATTTCGTGAACCCCACGGCTCTGTCAGGATCTGGTATGGTTTGATGCAAGAGGAGGAAGAGGTGGAGGAGAGGCCCTCCCCTCTCTCCTAACCATAAAACTCAAGGACATACAATGAAGCTGAACACTGGAAGATTCAGGACAGATTAAAGAAAGTCATTATCCACACAGCACATAGTTAAACTATGGAACTCCCTGCCACAGGAGGCGGGTTTAGATGGCCTTAAAAGAGAATTGGCCAAATCCCTGAGGGAGAGGGCTACTGATGGCTACTAGCTGGGATGGCTATGCTGGAAACCTCAGGCTGGGAGAGTGTTGTTCTTGTGCTCAAATCCTGCTTGCAAGTTTCCCACCAACCATCTGGTCAGCCACTGTGAAAAAAGGACGCTGGACAAGACGTGTTATTGCTCTGATCCAGCAGGATCTTTCTATGTTCTTAACAAGACATCTTTGACAAGACATCTTTGTCAAATCGCCATCTCCCCGTCTGAAAGCATTATGTTCAGAGAGGAATGCTTGGGGCTGGATTTCACGTGCTAATTATTTGGCAGGACTCTTCTGCTTTGACAAACTCCAGGAAACAGTAACAGAGCCCTCACACGGGAAAAGAACAGGAACAGCTGGAAGGTATGAATAAAGAGAAATACTGGCTCTTAGAATCACAGAACTGGGGAGCTGGAAGGGTTCCTCAGGGTCATCTAGCCCAACCCACCTGTAATGCAGGAATCTCAGTCAATGAATCCCTGATGGATGGACACCCAACCTCTGCTTAAAAACCTCCAAGGGAGTCCGTTCCACTGTCCAATGGCTCATACCACTAGAAAGTTCTTCCTAATATTTGGTCAGATAATTGGTTCCAGGTATGGTTTTCCCAGTAGTGATGTATGGAGGTGAGAGCTGGACCATAAAGAAGACCGATTGCCAAAGAACTGGTGCTTTTGAATTCTGGTGCTGGAGGAGACTCTGGAGAGCCCCATGGACTGCAAGAAGATCCAACCGATCCATTCTGAAGGAAATCAGCCCTGAGTGCTCACTGGAAGGACAGATCCTGAAGCTGAGGCTCTAAGACTTTGGCCACCTCATGAGAAGAGAAGACTCCCTGGAAAAGACCCTGATGTTGGGAAAGATGGAGGGCACAAGGAGAAGGGGACGACAGATGACGAGATGGTGGGACAGTGTTCTTGAAGCTACCAGCATGAGTTTGACCAAACTGCGGGAGGCAGTGGAAGACAGGAGGGCCTGGCGTGCTCTGGTCCAGGGGGTCACAAAGAGTCGGACACGACTAAACAACTAAACGACTAAACAACAACAAACCTGGATAATTGATTCAGGTCCTCTCCTCCAGAGCCGGAGAAAACGGCAGCACATCAAAGGTCTGAAGATGGCTCTTGTGTCACCTCTCAGTCTCCTCTTTTCCAGGCTAAACATACTCAGCTCCTTCAAATCCCAGCTTCCCAACCAGGGCAAGTCCAGTCCATCATCTTAAAGGTGCCTCTTCCTCCAGCTGCTCCCCGCACAGCTCCCCCCATTCTCGCTGCACAAACCAGATCATTTCTTTCCATTTCTGCTTCCTCCACAAAAGTCCCCCCTTGTTTGCTTTTGCAACACCTCTGAGGTCACCGGCCAAAACGAAATGGGTTTCCAGGGCCTGGCTGCTGCTGCTGCAAAATTCCAGAAGGATGACTCCCTTTTTTCCACCAGCGTTTCCTGAGCCCAACAACAAAGCGAGAGAGAGGACCCTGGCCAGGGACGGAGCCTGAGGTCACCCGTCCTCTGCCATGTTTTCCTTTCCTGGCTGCATTGTCCACAGAAGAACAATAAGGGAAAATTGGCAAAAATAATCAGGAAGAAAGGAAAAAAGGAGGAACCAAGTTGTTGGCTGGTTTTTGATTAAAGTAAGAAGAAGGGTGGCAGGATTGGAATGGAGCAAAAGTGGCCTTGCACAGTTACTTAGTAATAATCATAATAGTAATTTTATTATTTGTACCCCGCCCATCTAACTGGGTTGCCACTCTGGGCAGAGGCAGATGCTAACTCAACTGCCTCAGAAAGCAGTGAAGTCTCCTTCACTGGAGGTTTTTAAACTGAGGTTTTTAAAGGGCTAAAAACCCTTAAGCCTTAAGGCATGTCCATAATCTGTTTTGGGGGCCTAATCCGGCCTACTGGTAGGTTTAACCTGGTAGGTTCAATCCTAAAAAACAACAACTCAACAATCTCAATCCTAAAAAAAGCTGAACAACTTTGGTTGGCCCTCTGGCCGGCCCTCACGGCCCTTCACTTCATCAAATCTGGCCCTCTTTGAAAAAAGTTTGGACCCCACTGCAAGCTTTATTATTATGAGTCTGAGGCTGTTATTTCGGTTTACATCAAGCCCTTCCACCCATTTGGCCGCAGCATTCAAAGCTACTTCACCCCAGTGACATTTCGCCAGAGTCACATTAAAAAGCAGCCTTGAGACTGGGGGAAACATTCAGACCCAGTTCCCAGGCATGAGCCAGCAATGCAGTGTTTCCTTGCTTACACCAGAGAGGGCTGAGGACCAGGATGCGTGTGGTCAAGATCCAGACCTGTGGCGCCCGCATGTCGAGAACGGATTCTCACATTCCTGTAAAATGTCCAGCTCAGTTTAGTGGGCTGAACCTTAAGAGCAGCACTGCCTTAATCCATATTTATTTATTGCATTTATACCCCATCATTTCCCCAACGGGGCTCAAAGCGGAAAACATGGTTCCCCCACCCTCATTTAATCCCAACAACCCTGTGAGGTAGGTAAAGCTGAGAGAGAGGGGATTCGAACCCTGGTCTCCCAGCTCACAGACCAACTCTTTAACTACAGTACCACCACTGGGTCTCTAAAGTCCAACCAGATTTATTTGCTTTATTAATTTATTGCCTGGGAGGTAGGCTAGGCTTAGAGGCAGCAACTGGGCCCAGGTCACCCCGGAAGAGCTTCATGGCCCAGGGGAGAGATTTGAACCCTGGCCTCTCCCAGGTCCCAGTCCAGCACCCTAACCACTACGCAACACTACCTGTCTACTTGCTTGCCACTGATTTTGAGCAACCTGGTGCCCTCCAGACGCTGCAGGACTCCAACTCGCACCAGCCCAGCCTCCCTGGGAGTTGTGGTCTAGCCAAGTCCAGAAGTCAGCACGACGGAGGAGGATGTGTTAGGAGCATCAAGGAGGACTCACCTGTCTCAACGTGGAACGTGAGCTGGTCCACGCCTTCCTGGTACTCCCTCCCGGAAAAGTGCAGCGTGATGGTGAACGGCTGCCCCCTGCGCACGATCAGACGCTCGTTGCCGTTCTCGGAGGTCCGGTGCTCCCGATTGTTGCGCTCGCATTCCAGGTCCCATGTTTCTAGCTGGAGATCTACAAGGACAAAGGAGAAGGTAAGTGCTTCTTCAGGCAGCTCATAGTGAAGCTGTGGAACTCATTGCCACAGGGGTGGCCGCCAACTTTGATGGCTTTGGAAGAGGATCGGACAAATTCAGGGAAGAGGAGAGGGCTATAAGCCACAATGGTGCTGGTTTTGACCTTTAAAGCCTACGCAGCCTAGGACCCACAACATTTTGGAGGTCCCAGGTCGCAAGGTGGTTAGGTTGGTCTCAACTAGGGCCAGGGCCTTTTCAGCACTGGCCCCGACTTGGTGGGACGCTCTTGTCACAAGAGTCTAGGGCCCTGTGGGACTTGACATCTTTCCGCAGGGCCTGCAAGACAGAGCTGTTCCCCCTGGCCTTTGGTCTGGACTCAGTCTGACCCTTATGCTTCCCTCCCCTTATGGTCTTGATCTATGGGCTACTTTTAAAATGAGGCTGCATTTTAAATTGCATTTTAACCTGTATTTTAAATTGGTTCCCCCCCCCCCCATTGTGTTTTTACTGTGATTTTATTGGTGTTAGCCGCCCTGAGCCCGGCTCTGGCCAGGGATGGTGGGGTAATAATAATAATAATAATAATAATAATAATAATAATAATAATAATTGATGGCTCTGCCCAGTCTCCACAGTCAGAGGCTTCTGAATCTCAGGAGGGGAGAGTTGCTCTGGTGCTCGGATCCTGCTTCCAGGTTTCCCAGAAGACGCATCTGGTTGGTCACTGTGAGAAAAGGAGGCTGGATGAGATGGGCCATTGGCCTCATCCAGCAGCCTCTTCTTAACAGTTCCGGTGAATACAGAAGTAGGCTCTAAATTATAGGGATGTACATTAGAATCTTTTTGGGAGAAAAGCAATGACAAAACTAGACAGCATCTTAAAAAGCAGAGACATCACCTTGCCAACAAAGGTCTGTCTAGTTAAAGCTCTGGTTTTCCCAGTAGTGATGTATGGAAGTGAGAGCTGGACCATAAAGAAGGCTGATCGCCGAAGAATTGATGCTTTTGAATTCTGGTGCTGGAGGAGACTCTTGAGAGTCCCATGGACTGCAAGAAGATCAAACCTCTTCATTCTGAAGGAAATCACCCCTGAAGGACAGATCCTGAAGCTGAGGCTCCAAGACTTTGGCCACCTCATGAGAAGAGAAGACTCCCTGGAAAAGACCCTGATGTTGGGAAAGATGGAGGGCACAAGGAGAAGGGGACGACGGAGGACGAGATGGTGGGACAGTGTTCTCAAAGCTACCAGCATGAGTTTGACCAAACTGCGGGAGGCAGTGGAAGACAGGAGTGCCTGGCGTGCTCTGGTCCATGGGGTCACAAAGAGGCGGACACGACTAAACAACAACACATTAGAATCAAACCAGCTTAGGGAACAGGGCTGGGCTGCTGAGGTAGGTGGTGGAACAAGCATCTCTGGAACTCCTCGAGGCAAGATTGAACTATCATAGAATCACAGAATTGTAGAGTTGGAAGGGACCCTGAGGGTCATCCAGCCCACCCCCTGAAATGCAGGAAGCTGATCCAACAGGCTCTTCCCATGTTGTTATCAAAATACAGGTCAGGGAGAGGTGTGGGTGAGGTTTCAACCAAACCACTTGACCATGTCTGTATCTCTCCCACCTTTCCTTTTTTTTAAAAAAAACAAAAGCAGCCTTTGGAGGAACTTTCAGTGGAGAAACTGCAGGGAGGGGTGCATGTGTTTGTGTGGCCTAATCCTTAGGTACTTTCCACGCAGCGGTGGAAATAACTTATATTTTTGGCCAGGGATGTTCCTCTGATGTTCAAGCCTGTGAGCAGCAACAGTGGGAGGATGGGGGCCTCTTTGGAAAGAGCCCTCCCCCCTCTTGCTGGCAGCTGGTTCCGAGTGTTAATCACCCCCTTGCTATTGTTGCTTCCTTTCCAACATGAAACAGACCTCCATCCCCTCTTCACCTTCCTTCGGGGAAATGAACAAAGCGAAGTTTAACAGCTCTCGCTTGCTGGATCGTATTTTTCCAGGAGTTTCAACCTCCTAGACGCACAGTTGTCTGGCAGCTGGGGTGTTTTGCAATGTTGTATTCCCAATTCTGCATCATCATCATTAGTATTAAAATAATAAGAGCTGAAGTAAAAAATTAAAAAGAGCATCTTTAGATGAGACCAAAGGTCCACATAGACTAATGTGTTGTTTCACACACTGTCCAGTCAGATGTCCCTGAGCACAGTCTGTCCTTGGTGAAGACTTGACGTTTTCATCCCCCAAAAAGTTTTTGATTTGAGTTCCTACTGAAATGAGGCTGCATTTTAATGTTGTGTTTTAATCTTGTTTTTAAGTTGTATTTCAATCAATTGTTTTTATACCGGTGTTAGCCGCCCTGAGCCCGGTCTTGGCTGGGGAGGGTGGGGTATAAATAAAATTTAATAATAATAATAGGAAATAGCCATTCTTGCCCTTGTTCCCCAGGATGTGGCTTCCAACTTTGGCCTCATCCAGACCTCCTTGTGTGCCCTGTTTCTAGGTACAGGTCTGGGGGTTTAAAGCTTTGTTTCTGAGTGGATTTTTTTAGGTCCCAGCAGTTTCCCTGGGGAAAACCCACATTTTACTGCTGAACTGGAGCAAACTGCAATCGAGTTTCCTGCAGATTGCTGTTTGCTCCAATTCAGTGGTAAATCGCAACCAAAACAATCCCCCTGTTTGGACATGGAGCTTTAAAGCACTGGCCTGTGTTTGGAAAGCAGGTTGCAAAAGGGAGTCTGGATGAGCCCTTAGTCTGCCCAGAAAGCCACCTTGACTGACAGCTCTTGACAGATCCTTCCCTCGCGCCCACCCTCCTCCATGAATTGGCCACAACTTCATTTCAAGCCAGAAGCTTTCACCAAACCTTGGGGCAGTGAATGTTATTATTTACTTAGTTATTTCATAAAAATTATACACTGCTTGACTGTATTTTTAAAAAGCCATCAAAGTGCTTTACGAAAAGGTAAAACAATAAAATAAAATAAATGTAACCATAGTTTAAAACATAAAAAGCTAAAATACTAAAAGAGGTCAAAATTCACATCAACTTTCTAAGCAGGCTTGTCTAAACAAGAATGTTCTTAAAGGTGAAGGTAAAGGGACCCCTGACCATTAGGTCCAGTCATGGCCGACTCTGGGGTTGCGGCGCTCATCTCGCTTTACTGGCCGAGGGAGCCGGCGTACAGCTTCCGGGTCATGTGGCCAGCATGACTAAGCCGCTTCTGGCAAACCAGAGCAGCGCATGGAAACGCCGTTTCCCTTCCCGCTGAAGTGGTACCTATTTATCTACTTGCACTTTGACGTGCTTTCGAACTGCTAGGTTGGCAGGAGCAGGGACCCAGCAACGGGAGCTCACCCTGTCGCGGGGATTCGAACTGCCAACCTTCTGATCGGCAGGTCCTAGGCTCTGTGGTTTAACCCACAGCGCCACCCGCGTCCCTAAGAATGTTCTTAGCAAGCGCCAAAAGGAATACACTGAAGGTGCCTGCTTGATATCAAGAGGCAAGGAGTTCCAAAGTCTTGGTGCTGCTGCACTGAAAGATGAAATTCTTATAAATGTGGAACCACCAACTGAAGTGGTCTCATGGATGCATGTGGGGGATCTCATAGGTAAACCAAGTTGTTAAGGGCTTTATAGACTAATAGTAACACCTTGAACTTGGCCCAGCAGCAATTTTTCAACTCTTCTTTTGATACTGCTCTTGTCCAGAATTGATTCCAGCTTCCCAGGTCAGATGAACAAAAATGCAAATATGCAGAACGACTGTGAAAAGATAAGCCAGCAGATCTAAAAGAGCTGCAGCCTGAACAAGTAAGAAGCTATTTGCCTGGTACCTAAATAGGATTTGTCTGATAAGGTTTGGTTTCCATTCATCAGTTCTGTGAACAAATGTGAGGCCCAGTTTCTGCCCTTCTTGCCATCTCAAATGCCAGGAGGCCAGAACTGATCAAGTGCCTCTTCCTAATTGCCACGTATGCCACATCAGGCTAGGAACACAAATGGAAAATGGGCATTGGCAACAGACCGCCTCTCCTGGTATGTCCCACAAAGGACCCTAAGGTCTATGAATAATAATAGCTTAAAGGTCCCAGGCCCTAAAGAAGCCAGACTATCCTCCACCAGGGCCAGGGCCTTCTCAGTGATGGCTCCGACCTGGTAGGATGCTCTGTCCCACAAGACCAGGGCCCTGCAGGACTTGATCTCCTTCCGCAGGGTCTGTAAGACAGAGCTATCCTGCCTGGCCTTCAATTTGAATTAGCCTGATCCTCTATTCCCTTTTCCCTTTCCTTTTTTATGAAGAAACCCTTTCTGGGACCCCACATTTAAACTCTTCCCTGGTCTCCTTGCTGGCCCTAGTGGGACCAACTTGGCCAGTTAGCCCTGGCGATCATTTGATGTTTACTGACTGGGGTTCCCCCCCAAAAAATGACTTTTTTTGAATTTTATTGACATTGATACTGCATTTATGTTGTATTTTATGCTCTTTTTATGTTGCATTTTAATCAATGTTTTATATTTGCAATTAGCTGCCCTGAGCCCGGTTTTTAAACCGGGAAGGGCAGAGTACAGATAAAAATTTATTTATTTATTTATTTATTCAGATGCTCCTAGAACAGAGGGCAGCATCTTGAGAAGTAGAGACATCACCTTGCCAACAAAGGTCCGTATAGTTAAAGCCATGGTTTTCCCAGTAGTGATGTATGGAAGTGAGAGCTGGACCATAAAGAAGGCTGATCACTGAAGAATCGATGCTTTTGAATTATGGTGCTGGAGGAGACTCTGGAGAGTCCCATGGACTGCAAGAAGATCAAACCTCTCCATTCTGAAGGAAATCAGCCCTGAGTGCTCACTGGAAGGACAAATCCTGAAGGTGAGGCTCCAAGACTTTGGCCACCTCATGAGAAGAGGAGAAGACTCCCTGGAAAAGACTCTGATGCTGGGAAAGATGGAGGGCACAAGGAGAAGGGGGCGACAGAGGACGAGATGGTTGGGCAGTGTTTTTGAGGTTACCAGCATGAGTTTGACCAAACTGCGGGAGGTAGTGGAGGACAGAGGTGCCTGGTGTGCTCTGGTCCATGGGGTCACGAAGAGCCAGACACGACTAAACGACTAAACAACAACAACAGAACAGAGGGACCCCCCGTCCCCAAACTCTTTCAGGCTTTAGAGGCAACACTGGTACTTAGGATAGCTAAAACTCCTATCTCCTACAATATCTAAGTGGGTTGAGAAAATCTAGTCCCTAGTTACTAGCATCAAACTAACTTGCTACAGAAGAATACATATCAACCAGCCTAGCAGGTTTATGGAGCGACGGGTATTTTTGGTAACGTTTTGGAACGAGTTCAATTATACTGTCCAATTTTAGGCTGCATTCAGCCAGCTGTAACAGGATTTCTTAAAGCTCTTTATGTTTGGTTTATTTTGTTTATCAATAGACGATAAAAAAAAAACACTTTTAAAAAAGCAACGCTAGTACTGTGAATGCATTGCATTGAGTCAAAGGTGTGTTGCAAGAAAAAGTGTTTTCTTATCCGTGTCCTGAAATCGCCTGCCAGTCTAAATGCATGCTAATTAAATGCTTTGTAGCTGAGGACAGTCTTTTCCTTTTGGTCAAAACAGGAGTTGCCCAGGTTGTGGGATCATGGCGAAACCACGGGAAAGCATACAAGGGAATGTCCTCAGAACTTTCTGAACTTTACAATCACCTGCCAGGTACCTCTAATGTAGCTATTCTACAATGCACTCATTTTTCCACCTTACAGGCATAATCCTTACAGGACTTTCCACTGGAATGAACAGGAAATCAGCAAAAGCTCATCCGTGTTCAGTGTGAAAGCCCCGCCTCTGCTGCTTAACCTGTGATGGCACCATCGCACTTTCCATCTGGCGATGGTGGGAATGGAAGAAGGAACCAGCCCTGGCTGGAAGGGAGAAGTATTTCCCCAAATTACTTGTTTTGGGAACAGAGTCTGCCACTCCATTTCCACTTTTCTTTTCCCCTTGACCTTGAAGAAAAGTGTCAGAGGACACAATGCTCTCCATTAGTCAGGGCAGAACAGACCATTCTAGGAAGGAGAGGCAAAGTCATCACTTGTCACCACCAGCAAGGCTAAGAAGGAAGAGGTGCCAAGATTGGGTGGATTCAAGTCACACTCGGCGGGTTGCAAAAAATTAGAACACAATATGAAAAACAGTTTGAAACAACTTCAAATTACAAGCAATAAGGTGGGTCCTTTCGGAGAGGGTACTCTCATCCTCAACTCACTGGGGAAGAAAGCAAGCCAGCTGATTATGGGCCACAACACAAGGTGAAGATACACGCAAGTGACCCCCCCCTTTCTTGTCTGTCTCTTGAGCAACTTCTCATCCAAAACATTATTATTTATTACTTCTTCAATTTATTAGTTCCTCGCTACTTAAAAAGTCTCTATGTGACCTACAAAGCTGAAAGGTAAAGGTAAAGGGACCCCTGACCATTAGGTCCAGTTGTGGACGACTCTGGGGTTGCGGCGCTCATCTCGCTTTATTGGCTGAGGGAGCCGGCGTACAGCTTCCGGGTCATGTGGCCAGTATGACTAAGCTGCTTCTGGCAAACCAGAGCAGCGCACGGAAACTCCGTTTACCTTCCTGCCGGAGTGGTACCTCTTTATCTACTTGCACTTTGACGTGCTTTCAAACTGCTAGGTGGGCAGGAGCAGGGAGCGAACAACAGGAGCTCACCCCGTCACGGGGATTCAAACCGCCGACCTTCTGATCGGCAAGTCCTAGGCTCTGTGGTTTCACCCACAGCGCCACCCGCGTCCCTACAAAGCTTAGATATTATCTAAAAAATATCTTGAAGTATGTCAAGGTCTCTTATATGAAAAAATGGAGCAAGTTTGCTGCTCTACACAGTAGTGGAGGAAGGGAGGGGTGGTGGTGCACACTAAGTCCCCCGGAGGGCTGTTGGGCATCATGGGGGGCTGCAGGTCAGCTGCAGGGTGGTGGAGCCGCTGTTCGTCCCTCAAAAAAGTCCAACAACTTCGGCTGGAGTCCTAAAAAAGGCTCTGCCCCGGGCACCAGTATGTGTGTGTATGTGCTACGCCACTGGCTCTACAAGGGAGAATCCGAACCAAAGGATTCAAATGACAAGAAAGGAGATTCAAAGTAAACATTGGAAAGAACCTTCTGATTGTAAGAGCCATTTAGCAGGAGGACAGACTTAGCTTGGAAGGGGGTAGAGGTTTTCGAACAGAGTGATTCTTTAGCTGTGATTCTGGTGTTGCCCAGGGTTGAACATGAATGACCTTGGGGTACCATCCATCTCTATGGCTCTATGACCGGTCCTGAAAGACCTACATTGGCTCCCAGGACGTTTCCGAGCACAATTCAAAGTGTTGGTGCTGACCTTTAAAGCCCTAAACGGCCTCAGCCCAGTATACCTGAAGAAGCATTTCCACCCCCATCGTTCTGCCCAGACACTGAGGTCCAGCTCCGAGGGCCTTCTGGCGGTTCCCTCCCTGCGAGAAGCCAAGTTACAGGGAATCAGGCAGAGGGCCTTCTCGGTGGTGGCACCCACCCTGTGGAACGCCTTCCCACCATAAGTCAAAGAGATAAATAACTACCAGACTTTTAGAAGACATCTGAAGGCAGCCCTCTTTAGGGAAGCTTTTAATGTTTAATAGGTTATTGTATTTTAGTGTTCTGTTGGAAGCCGCCCAGAGTGGCTGGGGAGGCCCAGCCAGATGGGCAGGGTATAAATAATAAATTATTACCTTCCTACCCTTTGTGGCTTCCAGAAACTGGTACTCAGTAACATCACGGCCTCCAGCCATGAAGGCAGACCACAGCCATTGTGGGTTATAGATTCGATAGCTCTCTCCTCCTCCATGAATTTGTCTCACCCTCTTTTTAAGCTACCCCAGTTGGTGGCCATAGCTGCCTTATGCAGAAAGGAGGTTCCAAAGATTAGCTATGGAAGTACAGGGCAGCACATTGACGGAAGCTGGTTGGCCACTGGGAGAATAGGACGCTGGACTAGACGGGCCATTGGCTTCATCCAGCAGGGCTCATGTTATGTTTATTTTGATTATTATTATGTTTATTATTATTAAAGCTGCTGTTGAGAATTGTCCTCCTGGTTGTGGGCCTCTTTAGTGCCTAGTTCCTGCCTTGCGAGTCAGCCACGCTCTCTTGAACTTCTAACACAGACTCTCACGTGAGCATCCAGCAAAATGAGGCAACCGGTGTTATGTTTTTCACTATTTCCTCTGTGCTGACAGCTCGGAAAGGCGCCAACCTGGATCCGCCAGCAGCAGAGAAGTTGACATCGGCCGTTGTCCTTGTGCAATTGGGCAGCCCACGCTCAGTCAGCGCTCTTTGGGGTCTAGTGAATGTGCAGCGGCTGGCAGTTGTAAATCTACACACAGCTATTACACGCAGGGAAAGAGGAAAGGAAGGGGTCGTGGAAGCAGCCCTTCTGAGAGCACAGATGCTTCTGAAACAATCCTCATTTAGGGAAGGGCTCAGCTCACGGGCTTTGCATGCAAAAGGTCCCTGGGTCAGGGACAGCGTCTCCAAATAGGGCTGCGAGTAACTCCTGCCGGAAACCCCTTACCAGTCGGGGTAGATAATACTGAGCTTTAATTTTTTCATTTCCCACCCTTCACCCCAAAGTCCCAGAGTGGACTACTGCATTAAAAACAATTTAAAACAACTTGCAGCTATAAAATGGCCTCGACCCAGTAGACCTGAAGGAGCATCTCCACCCCCATCGTTCTGCCTGGACACTGAGGTCCAGCGCCGAGGGCCTTCTGGTGGTTCCCTCACTGGGAGAAGTGAGGTTACAAGGAAGCAGGCAGAGGGCCTTCTCGGTGGTGGCGCCCGCCCTGTGGAATGCCCTCCCACCAGATGTCAAGGAAATAAGCAGCTATCTGACTTTTAGAAGACATCTGAAGGCAGCCCTGTTCAGGGAAGTTTTTAATGTTTGATGTTTTATTCTGTTTTAATATTCTATTGGAAGCCGCCCAGAGTGGCTGGGAGACTCGGCTAGATGGGCGAGGTATAAATAATAATAATAATAATAACAACAACAACAACAACAACAACAACAACAACAACAACAACAACAATAATAATTAAAATGAGGTGGGTCCTAAAACCACACACCTCAGGTGTAAAAAGCCAAAGTGAGAAGATGCATCATCAGCAACCTCTGCAGGGTGCACAGTGAAGGTGCTAGGCACACATCCATGGGGAGGGAGCTCTGCAGCTTGGGGGCCACCACAGAGAAGGCCCTCTCCCCCTGGGCCTCTGAAAGTGGAGCGACTACCAAGAGGGCCCCTCTCCGCCCATTGCAGCATTCAAGAGGGTCTGTAGGGAAGGTCCTTCAGGTATTTGGGACCTGAGTAATTCAGGGCTTTAAGCACCAACGTGAATTGCGCCAGGAAATGAAAGGGCAACCTGCTCAGCTCTTTTAAAACAGGGGTTGTGCGAGATCTAAATGGAACCTTGGCTGGAAGTCGGAGTGCTGCATTTTGGACCAACGTGGAGTGAATTGCAATAACCCAGCTTGGAAGTCACCAGAGTGTGCTGTACAGTAGCCAGATGGACCAGAGGTCTGACTCAGAATAAGGAATCTTTCTGTGGTCTATGTTTCTATCTGAATCCCCCCATGCCCAGATTTTGGAGCTCTTTCCAAAGTGGAACAAAATGCCTTAATGATCTGCTATTGCTATTATTATTATTATTATTATTATTATTATAATTATTATCCCATCCCTTTCCCAAACTGGCAGCTTACATAAATTAAAATGACACATGCCAATTTAAAAAAAGCTAAAAACATACCAAAGATAGTCATTAGAAAGAAATTAAACCCTAATAGAATTAAAATAATTTATCTATCTACCTGTCTGGGCAGGTTCATAGGAGGGAATACGGTCTTTCAGATAGCCTGACCTAAGCCATTTTAGGTCTTTGCCCAACTTCTGAATTTGTATAGGACACAAATTGCACTTGTGCCACAACCCTAGGGCTCTCTTTCCGTTTCTCTCTCCCTGCCCACCCAGGCACACTGAGGGCACACAGCAAGAAAGCAAACAGTGTTGTGCCACATGCACAACACCCACATCAATATTCCTGAGGAAAGAGGTTGCACCAGCTTGCAAGGGCCAATGGACTCCTTGGTTAAGCGTCACTGGAAAAGAAGAGGTCTAAAAGCATAGACAACCCCCCCCCATAGAATCGCTGGAAGGTACCCCAGAGGTCATCTAGTCCAACCCCCCTGGAATTCTGGAATTTCAGCAGAAGAATCCCTGACGGGTGTCCCTCCAACCTCTGCTTATAAACCTCTGGTGAAAGAGAGTTTGCACCCCTTTCCAGGTCAATGGCTTCTTCTTTGTCCTTGTAATAAAGTGGAAGGATGGGAGGAAGCCTCCCAAGGGAGAAAACAGAACAGTCCAGCTCAAGAATTGTCACTTTTCACGAGGACTTAACCCTGTGAGGTATGTGAAGCCAAGGGATGGTGCTGGTGTCTGACCACACCGGTGAATTTCACAGCTGAGCTGAGATTTGAACCCAGGGCTTCAGAAATAGCCTTCATGCCCCTTCCAGTGGGAGAGGAGAGGTGGTCTTGCTAATCTCCCCCACAAGGGTTTAGACCAGCTTAGTAAGTTTGCAAAGCAGCTGGGGTCTTGCAAGAGGCTGCGTCATATAAGCTGGCAGCTCAGGTTTTGCAAGGGCCGTTTTCATTTGCCTGAAGAAGAGCTGAGCTAAGCGCTAGGAAAGTGTATTTTTGCAAAATCCTAAGCATTGCTTAGGAGACCTTGGATGAAGATGAAACTGGTCTGTGCAAAAACCAAAGCCAAGAGCCCCTGTTCTTAAGCTGTGGATCTCATGCACCCATCCTCTCCTGAGAGACCCAGCAAGGTTTTCCCTATTAATAACAAGGACATGGAGGAATCGAGAATTAAACTTCAGAGAAGAGTGATGAGGAAGATGAAAGGAAGCCACGACCTGCAAAAGGAATTCTCTACAATTTTCCGCGCTAAAGCAATTATTTGCGTAGACCTGCAGGACGTCCCTTCTGAATCTGCGAATTCTTCCGAAAGCGAAAACCATGGGCAGAAAGCAAGAAAGCGGATTTGTCTCCTTGGCCAATGCGGGGAATAGCTGCAGAAAATATTCAGCTTAAAGACAGGAATTTAATTACAGTGGGGTTTGTGCAGAAAAATATTCCATTGGGCTGTAACTGTTATAAATTCTGGATGTGCAAGAAGCACTCTGAAATAAATATATATATATTTCATTTTCTAACAACTCCCTGCAAACCCTATTCAAACATTCCAACTTTTTCTTCCAAAGTTTCCCTTTTTTGATATTTATTTCTTAACTTAAAAGCAAAAATTATTAAAAATCATTTCAGTATTATACGGATAAATTAATTGCTGCCTGTCCCCAAACTCACATACACCACACACAACTGCTTTAGCTTGTGTTTACCCCAACTTTTCCCAATTGAGAATTTCTTCTTTGTTTAAAAAAAACAAAAACAAGCAGAACATCTTTCAACAACTGAGTGGACACTTTAGGTTCAATGACTAAAAGTAGTGCAGTTTGTTTTGACAAGGTTGCCATTAATAGAGTCGGTGAGTCGACTTGGAACATGCTCGTTCTGGAGTTAGTATGCGCACACACACAAAAATATTGTCCGTATCCTTTTGCAATGATCGTATTACAATTAGGCAAAAGCATTTGCAGAAAGACAGTGAGAAGAAGACAAGATCTCTGCCCTGAGCCAGAGAGAAGAGTCCCCCCTATTCCTTTCTGGGTTTCCTCTCCCTTTTCTTATTTTACCTTCTGCCATGCTGCCCGTCACAGGAGTCCCGCAGTGCCCTTCCTTGGTCTCGCCTCCTGTCTCTGCCTCCTCCTGCTTCTGCAAAAGGAGCTCCTAGCTTAGCTCCCCTGCCTGGCGTCTGTCCACTTATATAGTCATCCAGAGAGTGAACACACACACCCCCAGGCTGGGTGTATGTCTGGCCGTGGCCAAACAAAAGTTGTGGCAGAGGAAGGAGGAGGGGGAGAAATGCAAACACATTTCCAGGGGAAATTAAAGGCTGCACTTGTTGAACTTGAGCATGAATGAGCGGGCTTTTCGGTGACCAAGTCAACTGTGGCACAGCTGGAGGAAGAGCCCCCTCTAGCCGGCCGATCAGCCACATGTTCTCCCTAGGGGACAAGATGCCCCCATTGCTGCCCCCACCTGAAAACTGGGGCTCTTTTGTGGCATTCACAGGGAGGGGTGGGTCTCCTTAAATGCTTTTTATTAGCTTTTCATTTCAAATACGCAAACACAAACATTTCATATCTTTTTACATCTATTTTTCTTTTTCTTTTCTTTATAAAAATTTTATTAGGGTTTTTACATTACAAAATAGAAAAAGAAAAAAGAAAAAATACAAAATAAAAATAGTTAAAAACAATCAATCTTTTCATCACATTATTTTTCATTTACTTGTTTCCCGGACCTCCTCGTACCTCCCTTTTTTGTATTCCAGTTCAATTTATTAGCTCAGCAATTTCTTTCCCTCTTTATTCTACCAAGATCTTTAATCTTAAATTATTATAACATTAAATTTTTACTTATAAAAAACCATTTTTTCATATTCTTTTATACCATTAGCTAGAAACCACTTAATTTCAATCCAACATCATTCTAACATTCATTAATTTTACAGTATCTCTGTAAATAGTCTTTAAATTTCTTCCAGTCTTCTTTCACCGACTCTTCTCCCTGGTCTTGGATTCTGCCAGTCATTTCCGCCAATTCCATGTAGTCCATCACCTTCATCTGCCATTCTTCCAGAGTGGGTAAATCTTGTATCTTCCATTTACATCTATTTTTCTTTATGCTCCGTAGAGCAACTGACTTCCTTTCCTTCCGCAGGTTTTCTTATTCCAATCTCTAATCCTTAGTAATATCTAGACCATGTCATAAGATTTACTTCAGTCCTACTAACGTTTTCAAATTTCTACAGTTCTCACTTATGTAGTCCATGAATTTAATCCATTCTTTTTGATACTCCTGATTACAGATCCCGTGGGTCAGTTTTGCTAATTCGGCATATTCGACCATCTTCGTCTGCCACTCCTTCACAGTTGGTAATTCCGGTATTTTCCCTTTTTGGGCTATCAGGATTCTGGCAGCAGTTGTAGCACACATGAATAATCTTTGGTCCACCTTCTTAATATCCTCCCCTATCAAACCTAGCAAAAAAGCTTCAGGCTTTTTTGGGAAAGTATATTTAAGCATCTTTTTTAATTCATTATAGATCAGTTCCCAATTTTTTTTTTTCATTTTATCACATGTCCACCACATGTGGTAAAAATCACTGTCCTTTTCTTTGCATTTCCAACAGATTTTACTACCCATTTTTGCTAGTTTGACAGGTGTTAAATACCAGCGATATATCGTTTTCATTACATTCTCTTTTAGAGTAGTGCATGCAGTAGAAGAGTTAGGTCTCAATCCTCTTGAGGAACTGCGAGTAAGAGGCAACATGACTGAAGCTTATGAAATTATACCTGGAATTGAGAAAGCAGACGAAGAATTTTCCTTCTCTCCTAACTCTAGAACTCATAGACATCCATGAAGCTGAATCTTGGAAGTTTCAGGACAGAGAAATGAAAGTTGTTCTTCGCACAGGGCAGAATGAAACTGTGGAACTCACTGCTGCAAGAGGCAGAGATGGCCAACCTGGGTGGCTTTAAAGGAAGATTAGGCAAACTCATGGAGGGGAAAGGGCTATTGGCAGTCAGGTTTGCAAGTAGTACATTTGGAAACGATCCGGGGGTCTTAATAAACGACCAGCTGAACATGAGTCAAGATTGTGATGGTGATGATGATTATGATAATAATAATTTTTTTTATATATACCCCGCCCATCTGGCTGAGCTTCCCCAGCCACTCTGGGCAGCTACCAACAAAAGATTAAAAATACATTAAAATATTAGTCATTAAAAACTTCTCTAAAAAGGACTGCCTTCAGATGTATTCTGAATGTCAGATCGTTGTTTATTTCTCTGACATCTGATGGGAGGGCGTTCCACAGGGCAGCAGGAAAAAAGCTAATGCTATTCTAGGCTGCATCAACAGAAGTCTAGTGTCCAGATCAAGGGAATTCATAGTGCCACTCTGTTCTGCTTTGGTCTGACCACACCTGGACTACTGTGTCCAGTTCTGGGCACCACAATTTAAGAAGGAGGTTGACAAACTGGAAGGTGTGCAGAGGGCAACCAAGATGATCCAAGGTCTGGAAACTACCGTAAGCCTTGTGAGGAACGGTTGAGGGAGCTGGTTATGTTTAGCCTGGAAAAGAGGAGACTGAGAGGAGATATGAGAGCCATCTTCAAATATCTCAAGGGCTGTCCCATGCTTGTTCTCTCCTGATCTGGAGGGTAGGACTCGAACCCATGGCTTCATGTTACAAAAAAGGAGATTCTGACTCAACACCAGGAAGAACTTTTTGATACTAAGGGCTGTTCGGCAGTGGAGTGGTCTCCCTTGGGAGGGTGAGGACTCTCCTTCCTTGGAGGTTTTTAAGCAGAGGTTGGATGGTCATTTGTCATGGATGCATTGCAGGGGTTGGACTAGATGACCCTCGGGAACCCTTCCAGCTCTAAAATTCTACGATTCTATGACTGAACAATCACAAGGACATAAGGACACAAGAGCCGGCTGCTGGATGAGACCAATGTCTCATCTAGCCAAGCACCCAAAGCAAGACCTGCAGGCAGGATTCGACCACAAGAGACCTCTCCCCTACTGCAATTTCCAGCAACCAGGATCCAGAAGCATTGCTAGCTCTGACTGTGGCAGCAGAGCCATCATGGCAAAGAGCTGTTGAAAGCCCTCTCCTACTGCGTGGATTTATAAAGCCATCGCTACCTCAAGTGGAAGGGAGTTCCATAGTTTAACTACGCAGTGGATGGAGGACTTTTTCCCTGCCCTGCTTAATTCCATGGCTCGGATCTCTCCAACGACCTTCCCCCTGCTTGCCTCGCCGCATGTGTGCAGAAGCAGCAGCTGCAGCCTTCTTGACTGTCTCCTTTTAAAAAAAAATAATAATAGTTTTTATAAAATTTTACAGTTTTATATTCATCACAAGGACATTATCTCAGAGAAAAAGAAAAATGCAATTCCCATATTCGCCCCCCAACAACTTCCCTCAAATTCCTCTTCCGGTTCTTTACATATTAACTTCTCCTGCTTATTTTCTTATACCTTAATATTGAATTCTTTAAATTGAATATTGTTCTGCTCGTTATTTTCCATTTTTTACACCTTAATCTCTATGTTTGTTTTGTTAATTGTAAGTGTTTACTCAAACCCTGCTAGTGAGTCCACTTCTTTGCAATGTTTCTGGAAGTATAACGTACTAAATAGTTCCCAGTCTTTTTTAAAAAAGTCTCTATTGCCTTTATCGCGTTTCTTCTTGACTGTCTCAAGCTATTTTTAGGTCAACATGTTTGACTTGACAGTTTGCTTAGACAATTGAGGATCTTTAAAACTTTAAAACATGCAGAGAATAATATGTGCTGAGAAACCAGAGAGAGAGGAGCTGAGGGAAGTCTGGGGGTGGGGTGTGAGGGGAGGGGGAAAATGGGGAGAGGAAAAAAATGAGGATGATGTATTTTTGATAAATTGTTACTTGCTGAAATTCCTAATAAAAAATATTTTTTAAAAAACACAACAGTTTGCTTAGACAACCAAGGAGTAAACTGGAGGGTGGTGTGACTTGAAGAATCAGCAGCCGCTTCTGAGAAAAGCTGAGTCAAGAATTCTTCTTCATCTCAGCAGATGCTGTTTGCCTTCCTGTCGCCCCTGCAGTTCACCCTGCTGACATTAAAGCAGAAATACAGACTCATGCAGAGACCCCACGCCCAGGAAGCGCCAGACTCTGTGGTAAATTTCTAGGGCTGATTCTGAAGTCTGGAGTGGGAGGAATCTTATTGCAGTGGGGTCTTGAACTACGCCTTATGAGGAACAGTTGAGGGAGTTGGGGGGAAAGCGATGACAAACCTGGACAGCATCTTTTTTTTCTTTTTTTAAAAATTTTTTTATTCATTTTCCATTACAAGACAATGACAGGAAAAAAACGGGGGGAAAAACAACAACATAAAAAGAAGGAATGAAGTAACAGTCACATATCAAAAGCAAACAAGACCATCAACCAAATCACAACCCCCGAGCCAACCAACACACAAACATTCCCAACAATTAAACAATTGACTTCCCTCCATCTCGGTTTTAGGTTATATGTATATTAAATCTGGACAGCATCTTAAAAAGCAGAAACATCACCTTGCCGACAAAGGTCTGTATAGTTATGGTTTTCCCAGCAGTGATGTATGGAAGTGAGAGCTGGACCATAAAGAAGGCTGAAGGGGGTCATGAAGAGTCGGACACAACTAAATGACTAAACAACAACAACAACCCTGGAAAAGAGGAGACTGAGAGGTGATATGAGTGCCATCTTCCAGTTTCTGAAGGACTGTCCCATGGAAGACGGAGCAAGCTTGTTTTCTCCTGCTCCAGAGGGGAGGACCTG
The DNA here is from genome assembly GCF_964188315.1 of Podarcis muralis. Lineage (NCBI taxonomy): Eukaryota > Metazoa > Chordata > Lepidosauria > Squamata > Lacertidae > Podarcis > Podarcis muralis. Next base: position 100,021,176 of record NC_135659.1, on the reverse strand, counting down.
AACCAACGGCTTCAAATTACAAGGTAAGAGATTCCGACTAAACATCAGGAAGAACTTTCTTATAGTAGTAGTAATACAGTGGTACCTCGGGTTACATACGCTTCAGGTTACAGACACTGCTAACCCAGAAATAGTGCTTCAGGTTAAGAACTTTGCTTCAGGATAAAGAACAGAAATCATGCTCCGGTGGTGCGGCAGCAGCAGGAGGCCCCATTAACTAAAGTGGTGCTTCAGGTTAAGAACAGTTTCAGGTTAAGAATGGACCTCTGGAACGAATTAAGTACTTAACCCGAGGTACCACTGTAATAATAATAAATTTTGATTTATACCCTGCCCTTCCCGGTTCAGAAAATCGGGCTCAGAGCGGCTAACAACAAATTTAAAACACTTAATTGATGCAACAAAAACAGTATAAAACATGAATAACAATAAATTCAGAATTCAAAAATCAATTTAGGGGGGAAAGCCATCCAATAAACATTAGATGATCACCAGGGCTAGCTGGCTAAATTAGTCCTATTTGGGCCAGCGAGGAGACCAGGGGAGAACCAGCTGTGGGATCCCAGAGCAGGTAATCTTCATACAAGGGGAGTGGGAGGGAAGGAAGGGGAATAAAAGATCAGGCTAAGTTCAAATTGAAAGCCAGGCAGAATAGTTCTGTCTTACAGGCCCTGCAGAAGGAAGTTAAATCCTGCAGGGCCCTGGTCTCATGGGACAGAGCATCCCACCAGGTCGGAGCCATCACTGAAAAGGCCCTGGCCCTGGTGGAGGATAATCTTGACTTAGGGCCCAGGACCTCCAAACTATGATTATTCATGGACCTTAAGGTCCTCCGCGGGGCAGACCAGGAGAGGCGGTCCCGTAAATAGTAAGAGCTGTTTGACAGTGGAATGGTCTCCTTCAGAAGGTAGTGGACTCTCCTCCTTTGGAGGTTTTTAAACAGAGGTCAGATGGCCATCTGCCAGGGATACTTTAGCTGTTTTTCCTGCATTGTAGGGGGTTGGACTAGATGACCCCTGGGGTCCCCCCAACTCAATGATTCCTCCAATCCAAGGCTATCAATGACCACTAAGCCGTGATAGCTATGCTCTATAATCCAAGTTCCTGGAAACCACAGGAACGAGAATTGCTTTTGTCCTCAAATCCTGTTTGCAGGTTTCCCACAAGCGCCTGGTCAGTCCTTGTGTAGAGACAGGAGACAGGACTGGATGTGACCTTGGCCTGATCCAGGAAGCTCTTCCCAGTCCTGTTGGAGATGGAATCTGGGGCCTCTTGCAGGCGAAGCAGGTTTTCAGCCCTTGAGCCACAGCAACAAACCCCATCATCCCCAGTCAGGGGCTGTATGACGCTGGGCTGATAGGTGTGGAGCTGCGCTGGGAGGGGGCAAGGGAAGCTGGACTCCAAAACATCTGGAGGGCCCTGGGTTTGGGAAAGCTGCCCTCGTATCTTCCAGATGGACTTTGATTTCAGCTTTTGGGTGCACACTGCAGCATCAGCTGAATGCAGAGCTTCAGGCTCAGACTATATGGTTTCCCAGGAGAGCAGATAGTCTCCTGAATCCTCCATTTTTGCTTTTATTTCTGTAATAAATGAAAATCTGCCCTTATTCCCCCCTTATGGGGGACACAAGAGCCCGTATAGAGTCCTTAAGTGGGTTCCCTATTGGTCAGAGAAAATAACAGAGACCAACCAGAGAATATTGAGAAGCAAAGCAGCTAGTAAGCCTGATCTTTATTGAACTGTTGCAACAGGGTCCTCACTCACCACACGCAGGAGGAGCAGCCCGAACCAGGGTGTGCCTGCCCTTATATAGACATTTTAAATTCCCTCCCTGGAATCCAAGACCACCCCCAGAAACATCATACATACATCACAGAAAAGGCGGTCTACAACAGAAATCTGAGTGCCTTGTTTATCTCCTGTCTGGTAGGTTACCTTTTAATGCTCACTTGATTGGATACCCTGGGGAGCGTGGCCAGTCTTTTGTAATGATAAATACTTAGTTCCTGAGCCAGGTCACAGGCTCACCCTATTCATACACAGACATACCCTTAAGACAGGATTTGTGAAGGAAAAGACAATGGGGAGGCGCTTCCATTTTCCTTGACCTTGCAGAGAAAACATTTGCTCAGTTTGGGAGTCAAAATGGTTCCAGGGCTGTTTTCCTGTGCTGCTTCAGACATGTGGTTTATATATTTTTGTACGTGTTTGCTTGGTACATTTATTATATATATAAGACCTTAATTTTTTTATTTCATTTCCCTAGGAAACTGGAGCTGCCCTTTGCTCCCGCTGCCCTTTGCAAAAGCTTGCCCTGCAGTGCTGCGGCTCCCACCCCTCACTCTGACTTGTCCCACAGAGAGCTTTCAGTCCCTGTGTGTCAACTGTGACTGCTTCACATTCAAAGGCAGCTTCTGCTCCACCCTCCCACCAGTCTGGCACCACCTGAGCAAAGTATTGACATTTGCACAGATATGCCTCAGTGTCCGGCTGAATAGTGTTTGCATTGCTGGGAGCAGATCTTGGCTCTGGCACTCAGAGGGTGTGGGGACCTCGCCATCACCCCACTGAATCATCCTGTGCCCCACAGGGTGTCCTGTCCAGTTTCTTACTCTAACAGCTCAGACATCATGTGCCTCTTGCTTAATCCATGCATATGTTACAAAAATCAGGTTCCCACCAAATTTGACTTTCTTTGGTACTGATAGCCCTCTCAGTTCTTGTGAGAAGAATCATCTTATTTTCTAAATCGAACCTCTTTATGTTTCAATCAGGTAGTGTGGATTTATAGCAGCAAGTTACTCCTTGACTCTGTTTTGTTGTGAAACACTTTGACTACTTAATAAAGTCCTTTAAAAAAATAAATCAGAGCATCTGCATGTACAAAATCCACAAAAACAAAAGCATCCATGCGCACACTACAAAAATCTATTGGGAAAAGGTTTCAGCCATGGCTGAAGCTGGCAGCCAAGCTTGTTTTGGTCCCTGCCTTGTAGAACAACCAGGCGAATGTGCCGCTGGCTTGCCGACGTGTTTTCCTCTCCAGGAGCAGTGTGGACCGGCCCCTCGGCTATGAGATCAGCCAGCAGGCAGCGCCGGCCAAATGTGAAGTGAGCAAAACAGAATGCCTCCATCCCTGCAAAGGATGCAAAAGCCAGCCTGAGCTCTGGCTCTGAAAGGCTCTTTTGTTGCCCCACGCTGAATGCTGAAACGGCCAGATACATGTTGACACACATGGACACCCACCCACAGGGAGACTCCTCAGGCTCCGAAGAGTAGCTGCCTTCCTTCCTAGGGTTGTCTGTCTTCTCCGCAGTGGGCCTTGACTGATCATGACCTGTTACGGCTTCAGGGAGGGTAACAGGTCTTGGCTGTCACCAACAGCCGTCTTCTGCTGGTTTTGGAGTGACACAGCCTTCCCACTGCTTGGCAGGGATAACATTGGCAGCCACCTCCCTCCTCCTGCCTGGAATAGCAGAATAACCTTGCCCAGAATCAGAGAAAAGGTTTATTTGAAGGGGCTTCCAGATTCCAGAACAGCAGTATCATTTGTCAGGGCAAAAAAACAACACCCTGATTTTCACATATACGCTCATGGGTCTGAATGGGCAGTGATGGACCAGGAACGAGACCTTGGGGTCATAGCAGACGGCGCTTCTCATACCTAGGGAGTTATCTTTCCACAAGGGCCAACATTGATGCCGAAATCCAGCATCGCCTGAGCTCTGCGAGTGCGGCTTTCTCCCAATTGAAGTGCAGAGTGTTTGAGGACCAGGACATTCGCAGGGAAACCAAAATGCTTGTTTACAAAGCTATTGTACTACCAACCTTACTGTATTCTTGTGAAACATGGATCACTTATAAACACCATCTCCAACTCCTTGAAAGATTCCATCAACGGTGTCTCCAAAAATTTTTACACCTCACTTGGGAAGACAGGCAAACTAAGATCAGTGTACTGGAAGAAGCAAAGATCACGTGTTGAAGCAATGATTCTTCAACATCAACTTCATTGACTGGTTATGTTGTTTGGATGCCTGACTATCGTCTTCCAAAGCAATTACTCTATTCCGAATGTTATGTACTGAGTTGAATAGGATCCAAACTGCAGCAGTCTGATTGGTCCTAGAACAATAGGATCCAAAAGGCAGCAGTCTGATTGGTCCTAGAACAATAGGATTCAGAATGCAGCAGTCTGATTGGCCCTAGAACAATGCAGCAGTATGATTGGTTGGCAGGAACTACCCAATCATGCTCCAGATAGAAGTGAATCCACAACCTGATTGGCTTACAGTAGAATTCCGGAATTAGCCAATCATGTGCAGCCCATTGTGTAAATAATGTATATAAAGCAGATACTTTGAGGGGACTTTCATTCATTCCTCCTCACCACTATGAGCTGAATAAAGAGCATGAAATCACTTTGCGACTCTGAGTATATTTCACCGAACTTAAAAATGGAAAGAGCAGCCTTTACCAAAGGTGTCATGGAGTTCGAAGACACTCGAACTCTGATCTAGAAGGCTCTGCTTATGTTCCTATGAAAGGGCGTCTGGACTTGAGAACCCCAACATGCTGGCGCTACAGCATGGCACCCCGGCACCTCCTGGGCTCCGCCTGCTCCTTATTCTTATTGGGGCTCAAAGGGGGACAACTCTGCAACACCTGGCCTTTCCACAAAGACCATTATACTGGCTCAGGGGAGAACAGCAACAGAGATTCCTTTGCCGACAGATACATTTTCCTCTGTGGGGCTACTAGCGCTACCCCAGGAGGGAAGTAAAGCTTCCTGGTGTAGGGAAGGGCCCTAACTCAGCATCTGCCTTGCATGCAAAAGGCTACGGGTTCAATCCCCTCTGAAATATCTTGGTAGGGCTGGGAGAAAATCCTGCCTGACACCCCGGAGAGCCAAAGCCAATCAACATAGGCAATACTTAGCTAGATCTGACTCAGTCTAAGGCATCTTTCTCCGTTCTTCTGTCCACTCCAACCAAACCAGAGCCAGTGTGGTGTAGTGGTTAAGAGCGGTAGTCTCATAATCTGGGGAACTGGGTTCGCGTCTCCGCTCCTCCACATGCAGCTGCTGGGTGACCTTGGGCCAGTCACACTTCTCTGAAGTCTCTCAGCCTCACTCACCTCACAGAGTGTTTGTTGTGGGGGAGGAAGGGAAAGGAGATTGTTAGCCGCTTTGAGACTCCTTTGGGTAGTGAGAAAGCGGGATATCAAATCCAAACTCTTCTTCTTCTCCCTCGCAGGGACATTGTTCATTGTAAATATCAGACACCCGCCCCCCGCCCTTGTTTTACGCACAAGGAGAGCCGATACATGGAAAACAGATGTGGCCGACGGTGACCCTGTCAGGTCTCGGCTCAGAACCAGGAAAGTAAACGCATCTTGCTCGCCAGGATGTGCCTTGGGGAAATGGGTGTTAAGGGGAGATTTGCAGAGGGATTTATTTTGGCAGGAGTCCTTTTCATCCTGGAGGCCAAGACCGAGGCGTTGTCTGCAAGGGACCTCAGGTCCTCCTTTCAAGTCTCTCATAACTTCCGTAGGATGTCACACAACAGTGAACGAGGAGGAGGAGGAGGAAGAGGAGGAGAGTCTTGCTGCAAATCCCTCTTTGTTCTGCTGCTGTTGACTTTGGACAGAGCTCAGCGTCACTTCCATCTTCTGCAGAGCCCCACACCTGCTTGGGCTGCCGTTCCAAGAGACTGGCACTAGACTGGCTTCCCAGGCTCAGCTCAAGATTGGCATGTGCGGTCAGGATGATGCCCTGATCCCCTCCCAGTTCTTGGGGTCCTGTAAAGTGGTACCTCTGGTTGCGAACGGGATCTAGTCCGGAGGCCCGTTCGCAACATGAAAAGAGCGCAACCCGCAGCGGCACGTCTGTGCATGCGCGGGTTGCGATTCGCCGTTTCTGTGCATGCACGTGACATCATTCTGCACATGTGGCAAAACCCAGAAGTAACCCTTTCCGGTATTTCCAGGTCGCCGCAGGACGTAACCTAAAAGAACGTAACGTGAAGCGGATTTAAGATGAGGTATGACTGTACTTAGTGGTGGTTACAGTCTAACAGAAGTGGGTGCTGATTTGGCCAGACAAGTTTCTTTGTAAGAAAATGAGTTTACCTGGCCACTCGAGTAGCCTCATCAGCATCCCCAAAGAGGGAGCCAGGTTGCCAGAGCTACAGCTAAGGTGTGAAGCCCTCCAGGCTAATGGGTGGGGTTTTCCTCCACACCCCTCACCCAGCTGCTAGGTAGAAGAGCCAAAGTTTCGGGGTGTGAGCTGAGCTGGAAACAGGTTGGAAGCTGGAGACACAGAGACCTGCTTGTTCTCTGCTGGATCCAAAGCTGTGACGAATGGAGAAGTATGATCTGTTGGGGTGTTAATGTTGTGAGCCCCCCCCCCCAGATTGTTTATAAACTCAAATAAGCCCATATAACACTGAAGACACCATAGTCTACGCTGACCTTCATTCCAAGTAAACCGAACTTGCGTGCCTGGAACACCCCGTCTCTCACCGCTTGCAGATTGTGATGCTGTCGTGTAGCAATGAAATATGAACCAGGATTCACCAGTAAGTTGAAAACCAAGAATTGTCGGCTAAACAGAGACAAATGTGTTTTTTTTAAAAAAATCAAACTAGATGTGTTAATTAGCTGGCAACTGAATGCCAGGGTATATTTTGTGTCATCTAAGACTATTTCCTGCAAATGTTTCCCTGCTCCACTACGGGTGTTAATAAGAGAATCTCAGCAATGATCATCAATCTGATACTTTAAAATGGTGAAACGTGTGTAAACCTAATTTAAGCCCTAATGATCACTGACTGTGCTTTTTTGCACCTCACTGCTATTCAGCTCCCACCTTAAACTTCTCTTTTATATACCTGCCAATGAAGATTTCACTTCATGCATCTGACTAAGTGGGACTGAGTTCCTGAAACCTCATGCTGTAATAAACGTGTTAGCCTTTAAGCTGGGATAAGTATCTTTTGACTGTTTCGGCACGCACGAGATACACTTCCAAATACACACCCAGAGGCAGCTGCTCCCAATCTGCAACGCGTTACTTTCCATACATGTCTGCAATGGACTCCCATCCAAGAAGCGGAAAACCTTGTCATGTCCTAGAATGGTACAGTTGGAAGGGACCCCCAAAGCTCATCTAGTCCAGCCCCCTGCAATGCAGGAATCACAGCTAAAGCATCCCTGACAGATGACCATCCAGCCTCTGCTTAAAAATCTCCAGTGAAGTCCGCCCCACTGCTGAACAGTTCCTGCCCTCAAAAAGCTCTTCCTAATGTTCAGCCGGAATCTCCATTCTTGGCATTTGAATGTATTGGTTTGATTCCTTGCTGGAGCAGCAGAAAACTCTTGCTCCAACTTCTCTTCAGATCTTTGAAGATGGTGACACCTCAGTCTGCTCTTCGCCAAGCTGAACATACCTAACTTCCTCAACAATAGCTGCATTCCGCTCACACCAGACTCGTGAGGTTTGCTCTGCACACCCACACATCTCTTCATCCTGCCTGGCCGCAAGAAAGAAGAACAATCACATTATTCACCGGAGGGTGTAACCTGGAGAGAGCGGATGTGGTCTTGGGAAAGTCCCAAGGGCTGTTCCTGAGGCCACGTGGCTCCAAATCCCCGAGGAATGCTGCTTTGCAATCTCACCAGAAAGCCCTCCAGGTGCCTTCCAGATCCAAACAACAGCAAGCTTCTTTGGCGATCACTCGTAACCGAGTAAGATTGTCTTCCATAAACACGGTTTTAACAATGAGTCCGTAAGTGACTGTGGAGGCCAATTTTGGATCCACACGTCCTTCCACAGTGGGGACATTGGTTTCCAGACGGGAGCTGATCACTCCCACACAGAGCCAGTGTGGTGTAGTGGTTAAGAGCGGTAGTCTCGTAATCTAGGGAACCGGGTTCGCTTCCCTGCTCCTCCACCTGCAGCTGCTGGGTGACCTTGGGCCAGTCACACTTCTCTGAAGTCTCTCAGCCCCACTCACCTCACAGAGTGTTTGTTGTGGGGGAGGAAGGGAAAGGAGAATGTGAGCCGCTTTGAGACTCCTTCGGGTAGTGATAAAGCAGGATATCAAATCCAAACTCTTCTTCTACTGTGTGGATTTGCCAAGCGTGCCTTCCTCCTAGCCTGTTTCTCCCTTCTGTCCTGAGTTCGAGTGTCTTCAAGGCCCATGACACCTTGGTCAAGGCTGTTCTCCAGTTGGAGCACTCGCAGGCCAGTGTTTCCCAATTGTCAGTGTTTATACTACATTTTTAAAGATTTGCCTTGAGACGGTCTTTAAACCTCTTTTGTTGACCACCAGCATTACGCTTTCCCTTTTTAAGTTCGGAATAGAGTAGTTGCTTTGGAAGACGACCATCAGGCATCCGCACAACATGACCAGTCCAGCAAAGTTGATGTTGAAGAATCATTGCTTCAACATTGGTGATCTTTGCTTCTTCCAGTACACTGGCATTAGTTCGCCTGTCTTCCTAAATGATGTGTAAAAATTTTCGGATGCACAACACACATTGTAACATAAATTATCAAAATGATCCAAACCCCCAAATTTATGACACGAGCATAAATTTGACGGCAAATGTGTTTCCGAAGACTTCACCATGGCGATTTTGATCTCCATAGCAACATAACAAACATGACAAGGATTAACACGGATTATCAAGTGAATGCAAACCTGAGTGCGAATTGCTGTAATGACGTTCTTAAGCGCTGCTCTGGTTTCAGACTTTAGGTTTGGGGATATGAACTAAAGAAACATGCATGCAAAACAATGTGCGGAAATAGGGAAAAGAAACTTGACTGATGCAAAGATCTGCAGTATCACAAGCCTGCCTCTTCTCTCCTTTTCCTCTGGAGAAATCAGGTCTTAGCTGTGTTGATAGAGTATTTATTGCCTTGTATAGTGCTGTTTTCCTGCATATCACACCCAGAACTTTCTGGGCAAGAGTCTTGTGGGGTAAATTCCCCTTGGGGTTCAAGTACAAAGGCTCACACCATATTCCCAACTGGTCGAGAGCCAGGGTGGTGTAGTGGTTAAGAGCGGTGGACTCGTAATTTGGGGAACCGGGTTCGCTTCCCCGCTCCTCCACATGCAGCTGCTGGGTGACCTTGGGCCAGTCACACTTCTTTGAAATCTCTCAGCCCCACTCACCTCACAGAGTGTTTGTTGTGGGGGAGGAAGGGAAAGGAGAATGTTAGCCGCTTTGAGACTCCTGAAGGGGAGTGAAAGGCGGGATATCAAATCCAAACTCCTCTTCTTCTTCTCTTCAGACATCATTCAGTGATGCTTCACCAGTCCAAAGAGTCTGCAAGAGCATTTCCATTAGGACACACACTATATGGCAAAAGATACATCATAGTAGCTCCTTTACCCAAATACCATCTGACGCCCCAGCACTCAACCATCTCTCATCCAACCAGTCCTTAAAAACGCTTAAGAAAGCAGTATTTCTCTTATATAACGCTTTTTGTATTCTTTTGTCACTAATAATTTTTTGTGTGTGCACTGGTTGAAGAACTGCACCGCAAAGTTCAGAGAAGTGCAAATTTCAAAGCACAGCTGTGTTCCACTTTGCAAATTGGTTCAAGCAATGCAAACTAGACACGGAGCTGGATTTCTCCCCCAGCCTTAGCCATGCATCTGGTCGGGCTGCTGTGGAATCGGGCAGCAAGGAAAGCAGTGGGTTAACAACGTAAGTGGGTGCGTAAGTATGCCTGGCTTGAAGTCAAACTTCAAGGCCAGCCAGGATGCCTGGATTACTTTCGACCCCCGAGAAGCAACACTCGGCAACGGCAGCGAAGCCTCTGGCACTCAACCAAGCCAGCCGGGGCACCGCAAGCCACTTGTCAATGAGCAGGAGCCTTGGGGATGTAAACGGCTTGGATGCGTGTCCAGGCTGCATGCGAGGGGGCTGGCAGAAAACCCAAATTTCTGACGGCAGATGGAGAGGAGAGAGGCGGAAATCAGAGCACAACGGACACACGCCTGCTTTGTCCCAGTGTCTCCTGTAGATTAAATAGATCAAACTGATTTCATTTCAGCTGTTTGGTTGCTGTTGCCAACGCAGCTCAGGATAAAGAAAGAACAAAACATTGGCAACTGGAAAGAGCTGTTTGCTTTGCATTCGAACTCCTCTAGTCTTAAAAATGTGACACTTGGCTGAGATGGAGATGTGTAGCTCTGAAAGGAGGGGGAGGAAGGAGGGAAAACTCTTAACAGAGGCATTTCTGTTGGTGTGTAACAGCAGGGATCCATCAATCAGTCTTAGCTTTCCACCTTTTCTCCCCTTCCCAATCTTCAGTTCAGTTCTTGCACATCTCTGTATCTTTTTGCAATTTTTCATCAGCATATTAGTGTGCATTCCTGCCATAATACAAATTATTGCATGCAGTTTTGCCTACATTTTGCAAGCACTAGCCCCTATTATAATTCAGTTTGCATGCTAATTTAATGTACATATTCCCCTAACATACTCATTTTTGAGTATGTTGCTTGGCTTGAAAACTGCAAATATGGAGACAATGTACCACTCCCTGTTTATGTTTTCTTAGTAACACAAAAAACCTTAATAAAAACTAATTTTTAAAAAAGAAAGAAAACCGCACTGCAGGATTCAGAGAAGTGCAAATTTGGAAAGACGGCTGTGTTTGCATATTGTTTTGGGAATGGGCAGATTAGGTGATTTTACATTAAAATGAATTTCACACCGAATTTGGAAGCCAGGAGTCATTTTGAATCACGATGGCTGTCTGAAATGTGACTTTGGCATGACTTCACCCGATTCTTGGTGTGATGGGGCCAAATTCACAAACTACACTAATATATACATGTGCCCGCTAGTAAACAATAATAAATGAAGTATCTCAGTAAGTATACGGTAAGATTAAACAGGCCCCAGGTAATTTCATAATAACGTGTAACAATAAAGATACAAAACATAATTCCAAAAAGAGCACAAAAAACCCTCCAGATTAAGTCTTGAACACCATCAAAAGCTCCTACCCCACCCCATCAGTCTCTAGCCAGGACGGCTGTGCTCTGTAGCACTAAGATACATTTACAGCGAGCACGTGTGAATTGGCACATTATTTGCCTTTAAGACGTACTTTTTTCTTAGGTGGGAGAGACCCCATTTCCTGGCAGGGAGAGCAGCGTGGCTCAGCATCAACAGTGGTGAACCATGGCAAAAAAATCTGTAGGAGCAAGGAAGAATGGTGGATGTGCAACCCCTCAGGCTCATCCTTGATTTTGACATCTCTTAAAATAGATGGAGGTAGAACAGTGGACAGGACCTGAAGTAACAACAACAAAAAGAGATTCGAACCAGGGTGTGTCCTGCTTACGAGGATATTCTTCTGTATCAGAGGCGACTAGACTGCTAGTGAGGCCTTTTCCTGCTGTGTCCCTACTCAGGGGTAGTGCCCCTGAATACAGAGGTTCCATTTAACCAGTAGCGTGTTCTGCCAGCTCCCTGTGACACTGCTCAGCAGCCTTGCCTCCTGCTCCTTCATTCTTCACAGTAGTCGTAACTCGAAAGTCAAATAGAATCCATTCTGGAAGTCCATTTGACTTCCAAAACATTCGGAAACCAAGGTGCTAATTCCGATTCACTGCAAAAAGCTCCTTCGGCCAATCAGAAGCTGTGTCAGACATTCGGGTTCCAAAGAATTTTGCAAACCAGAATACTCACTTCTGGGGTTTGCAGCATTCGGGAGCCAAAATGTTTGACTCCCAAGGCGTTCGGCTTCCAAGGGACTATATGCTAGCTGTCATCGCCTCATCTTCTGGCAATGAATTCTGTAGGCTAATTGTGTATTGCACGTGTGTGTCTACTTTTATCTGTTGAGCACCTACTGCCAAGTTGGCTTCACAGGGTGACCCCACGTTGTAACATAATAGAAGGTAGAGGAGTTTGGTTCATGTTTTTATTATGTCTTTTGTTTGTATCTCGTATTTTTATCCTGTGAATCGCCCCGAGATCTTCAGGTGAAGGGTGGTACACATATTTAGTAAGTAAACAGAATATATTCTATCAAATTAAAAAGCTCAAAACGGTTTAGCCTTGTGGGAGCCCTGCTAAGAGTGGAAATACTCACAGGGAGGGAAAGGCACACACCCCCCCCCTTGATGATTGGGGGCTGCCTTTTTTAATGGGTTTTTCAGGTCCATGGATGTCCTTTTTTGAGATGGGGCAACAGGAACTCAGAGCAGCCTGCTGCATTGGGAACACAAGGTACACAACCAGCACTTATGAAGAGGAGGTAGTGCGTTTGTTAACGGGCCTCCTTCCTAATTTGGATCTCTGGTCTCATGTCTCCCTCTTCTGGATCTGTTCAACATGCATCACTTTCTTCCCAAGGCAGTAAATAAATCCTGCTGGTGAAGAAAAGAGAGCCTATGTTTTCTCAACACCTGGAAGAGTTTATTAGAACCGTTTTTCTTTGTTGTATCTAAAGAGAGGAGAAAAGCAAAGCGTTTCTCTTGGAAGAGGAGACCTTGCTGGCTGAACCAGACGGAACCAGGGCTCTGCCCTGACCCCGACTGAGGCCAGATACACCCAGGAAGCCCAAGAGAAGGTTGGGAAGGCCAAGCGCCGGATTTTATGTGGGGGGCAGAAGAGGAGGGCAGAAAGAGACAAGGGGGGAGGGACAGGGAATTGCTGGACTTTACCGGGGTGGGGCAACCTAAACTGAAATCAATGGAAAACGCAAGGAGCCATGTTTTGTTTTTGTTTTTAATTTTTAAATTTTTATTAAGTACAAATTAGAAAACATACATATTTACAACAACAGAAAATACAAAAGGAAGAAAATACATATAACCAAGGAAAAAAAAATAGAGAATACTTTGTCTCTTTTCATATTTACAGTTATTTATACCTCTATAAAATGCTATTCACAATAAAGGAGTGAAATGAAAGATATCGGGAAAAAGAACATAGAAAAAATACAGAAGTAAAAGAAAAAGATCATAGGTGAAAATTTTTAAAAGGAGCCATGTTATGGATTAGTTACACCACCAGTTACATGAAATGTCTAAATCAGATAGAAATTAGCTATGTGGAGAAATCCAGCCACAGGACCCCCTTCCTTCCTTGGTATGCTCTTGGAAACCCGCAGCCAACAGCCCCCCGGTGACAACCCAGGAAGAGCCTGCTATATCAGGCCAATGGCCCTTCCAGTCCAGCATCTTGATGGTTGACTATGGATCAATGGTATAATGCAAGTTGGCAAACAGCGTTATTGGAAAAACAGAGGCAAAAAGTAGAAGCGGCAAGAGGCCAAAAGGAACGACCATTTTTATGCAGCTTGGTCTGATTTTATTGATTACATGAATAACAAGGCATATGGCAGAACAGAATAGTTTACAGCAGTTTGGTGGGCATGAAGTATATATTCTAATTTCCCTTTCTTCTTATACATTAAAATTGTTATTGATACAGAATACATTTTAGTCATGCTCAACAATTTGAGCATACACAATATACATCATTTCCTATCTGTAATGATTATGATATATACTTTAACACAACTTTGTTATCATATTCAGAAACATTTATCGGAGCACATTCCGTTGCTTTAATTCTCATTTTGCGTAACTGTTGCATGTCATATGTCTAAATGTGAGCCACAAAAACACACTTGAGCCCTCTCCCCAGCAATGGGTATTCGGAAGCACTGCTGCTTCTGGCTGTGCAGGCAGAACACAGCTGTCCTGGCTAGCAGCTGATGAGGGAAAAGATCCTGGGGCGCAGATTTACTCTGCTGCCCAGCTCATGGGGCGCCACTTCCCGCAAGTCCCTCCGGTCAGCAAAAGGAGTCTCCAGCCAAGTTAAAGAAACAAAAAAAGCAGTCAGTAGACCTGATCTGTATTTGTTGAAACAAGGTTCAAACACACCAAGAGTAGGAACCCCAAGTATGGGGTTGCGCGAACCTTTTTTGTTAAATCGTTTTTATTAATTTTCCAATAAAAAACATCCAATTAACATATCAAAAAATAATCCGCGAACTTTTAAGACCTCCCCCCATTTCCCATAATACACCTTTCAACAGCATCCCTGATACATCACAAGTATGTCACAAAGCAGGAGTGTTTGGCATGTAGAACAATGAGCCCATCACCCACCTGTTCCATCATCCTTGTTCCTGTCTCCTTTTAAGTACGTGCTTCCCAAGAATAAAAGCATTTACACATCCCGCTAGCTGCAAGGCTTTCCTGTGCTGCTCCTTTGAAAGTATCAGGATTCAATCTACCATCCCGATAGACTTCTGTCTGGGTAAGTGCTGCCCTCGATTGCCTCCTGCCTCCTATTGTGTGGCTAAGTTCACACCTTGTGGAGGGGCAAGGAGTATGTGACCTTATCCTTAAGGGATTATGGAGTAGGAGTCATTAGCCGCTGGAACCAAGGAAATCTGTCAAACCACAGAATTTTGGCGATTATCTGAAGTTTCTACAGTTTTCTATATTAGATAGGCAGAGGAAATAGTACAATATTTGCTTATTGCTCCAATTTTATAGACTGCTTTTGAGCTGCTTTGTTGTTGTCTATGTATGGTGCTTGGGTAAATGGTCATTTCCTGGCCTTAGTTAGAGGCTATGGTGACGACATGGGATTTTGGGGGAGTCATTTAACTGCCCCCATCCCTGGTTTCAGCATATCCATCCACAGCCCTCTCCTCTCCCATGAATCTGTCCAGTCCTTTTAAAGCTGTGAAACTTGGTGGCCACCGCTGCCTACTGTGGAAGGGAGTTCCACAGTTTACCTATGTGGTGCATGAAGGCCTTTCCTTCTATCCACCCTGAATCTTCCAACAATATCATCAGAAGAGATGAACATTCCCTTTATATCCATTTTCACAATAACATGAACCTGCCTTTGCCTGCCTTGGACAAGGGCCTTGCAAATCGAAACAAACAAGACTGGAAATGTACTACATATATGCATGTTGTTGTTATATACTTGAAATAATTTAATTTTTTAAAAATGATATAAAGGAGAGAAAGAATGAATTTCGGGTGGCTGAGCGACATCTGAGGGACTGGTGGCTGCATCTTATAGAATCATAGAGTTGGAATAGACCACAAGGGCCATCGAGTCCAACCCCCTGCCAAGCAGGAAACACCTTTCTACTTGCTTCTGTTGTTTGAAGCGTGGCAGTAATGAGTTGTCCAATGTAATGAGTTATCCAATGTAACCTCAAGTATGGGTAAATTATTAAATTGGTTGTTATATAAAAAGTAAAGAATGAGAATGGGGATGGTTAATGGAGAGTCAGGATGCCCAGATTAGGAAGAGTAGCAGACAGGGAGCCCCTTCTACCCAGAAGCGATGGGATTGTCCTGTGCCTGATTTAGGTTTCCTTTTATGTGAAACTGCCATGCAGATTTGCCAGAGCAGAGCATCTCTGGCAACGGCAGGGGGGTCCCATGACTCAAATGACTTTCCCTAAACGGCTGCAGAGCCCCTTTCAAAGCCTTTGCATTAGTGACCAATTACAGCGGGGGGGGGGGGGAGTATTTGATCCTCTGCTAAATTTGCCCATTTGCCCTCTGACGAAATAATGACCAGAACATAGTTGTAATGGTAGGTTTAGTGTAGCTGTGAGATACAGAATAACAGGAAAACCCCGAGAAAGCTAGAAGAAAAAAGTCAGAGATTGATGTGCATTATAAGTATTTGATCCCTTTGCAAAAGATGACTTAGTACTTGGTGACAAAAGCCTTGTTGGCAATTACAGAGGCCAGACATTTCTTGTTGGTGGCCACCAGGTTTGCACACACCTCAGGAGGCATTTTGTCCCACTCCTCTTTGCGGATCCTCTCCAAGTCAGCAAGATTTTGAGGCTGATGTGTAGCTACTCGCACCTTCAGCTCCCTCCACAGATTTTCAATGGGATTAAGGTCTGGAGACTGGCTAGGCCACTCCAGGACCTTAATGTGCTTCTTCTTGAGCCACTCCTTTAAGGGTGCCTTGGCTGTGTGTTTTGGGTCCTTGTCATGCTGGAATACCCATCCTCGACTCATTTTCAATGCCCTGGCTGAGGGAAGGAGGTGCTCACCCAAGATTTGACAATACACAATCCCATCCATCGTCCCTTTGATGCGGTGAAGGTGTCCTGTCCCCTTAGCAGAAAAAAACGCCCAAAGCATAGTACGTCCCCCTCCATGTTTGATGGTGGGGATGGTGTTCTTGGGGTCTTGGGCAGCATTCCTCCTCCTCCAAACACGGCGAGTTGAGTTGATGTCAAAGAGCTCAATTTTGGTCTCATCTGACCACAACACTTTCACCCACTTCTCCTCTGGGTCATTCAGATGTGCATTGGCAAACTGCAGATGGGCCTGTACATGTGCTGTCTTGAGCAGGGGGACCTTGCGGGCTCTGCAAGATCTCAGTCCTTCACGGCGTAGTGTGCTACCAACTGTTTTCATGGTGACTATGGTCCCAGCTGGGGACACGGGTGGCACTGTGGGTTAAACCACAGAGCCTAGGACTTGCCGATCAGAAGGTTGGCGGTTCGAATCCCCGTGACGGGGTGAGCTCCCGTTGCTCGATCCCTGCTCCTGCCAACCTAGCAGTTCGAAAGCATGTCAAAGTAGATAAATAGGTACCGCTCCAGCGGGAAGGTAAACGGTGTTTCCATGCGCTGCTCTGGTTCACCAGAAGTGGCTTAGTCATGCTGGCAAACATGACCCAGAAGCTGAATGCCGGCTCCCTCGGCCAGTAAAGCGAGATGAGCGCTGCAACCCGAGTTGGTCACGACTGGACCTAATGGTCAGGGGTCCCTTTACCTTTTATAGTCCCAGCTGCCCTGAGATCATTGACAAGTTCCCCCCGTGTAGTTCTGGGCTGCTTCATCACAGTTCTCCTGATCATTGCAACTCCATGAGATGAGATCTTGCATGGAGCCCCAACTGTTGTCACCTTCTCACCAAGCTGCTTGGCAATGGTCTTGTAGCCCAGTCCAGCCTTGGGCAGGTCCACAATCTTGTCCCTGACATCCTTGGACAGCTCTTTGGTCTTGGTCATGGTGCCTACTTTGGAATCTCCTGGATTGATTGTTTCTGTTGACAGGTGTCTTTTGTACAGGTACTGTAAGGAGCTGGGATTACAGGTAAGAACTCTCCCTTACAGCAGGTGCTTCTAATCTCAGCTCGTTACATACAGTGAAGATACCAGGTAGCCTGACATCAATCTCTTCACTTTTGTCTTCTGGGTTTCTGGGGTTTTCCCTGTTGTTATTGTCTCTCACAGCTACAATAAACCTACCTTTAAAATTATGGACTGGTCATTTCTTTGTCAGAGGGCAAACGTGACTGGTAAAGGGATTTGTTCCTTGCTGGGATAATATGGACAAACATCCTTCCAGAAGGCAGAACCTTGGGGCAAGTGGGTTGCACAGCCAGGGCGGACAACTGCTGGCAGAAGGTGGGTGTGGGTTGCGATGGGACTCCCAGGATGGACCTCAAAGTTCTTTTTGTTCCTCTTCATTTACCTGCCCTTCATTGCAAGGTCTGCAACATTAAAGCACAGCATTAACAGTGGTTCCCAAATTGGGGGCCTTGGTGGGATTACCTGGTGGGGAGCTAAGAGCAGGGGGAGACTATTAGACTTTGAAAAGCTGGTTTCATTGGATCCAGTTTATCAGCTTTCTTAAACAAAAGAGCTTTCACTTGATTTTGAATAGATGTGTAATTAATTTTTACTGTTTTTATTTAACTTTATTGAGTTACTATCGTCCTTACTCAGTTGTGCAAACCACTACTGTGAACAATGCATTTCAAAGGGTAACTTAGTGGCTCCAGGGGGTGGATTTTTGGAACCAAGGAGGCGGGGACCCAAAAGTTTGGGAACCACTGTTTATGAACAACTTTTTATGACTAGAGAATCTTCCAAAAAGCAGGAGCAAAACCTGCACACGCATGGGGGCAGCTTCTTAGGGTTATTATTGGGTTTACAATATCTTCCACTTATTGAATTTACAATATCTTCCGTGTTCCCCCAAAAGATATACTACTTACTATTATTTATTACTATTTATATCCCACCTTCCTCCAAGGAGCACAAGGTGGCATATATTGTTCTCCCTTATGCTCACAACATAGGGGACGCAGGTGGCGCTGTGGGTTAAACCACAGAGCCTAGGACTTGCCGATCAGAAGGTCGGCGGTTCGAATCCCCGCGACGGGGTGAGCTCCCGTTGCTCGGTCCCTTTTCCTGCCAACCAACAGTTCGAAAGCAAGTCAAAGTGCAAGTAGATAAATAGGTACCACTCCGGCGGGAAGGTAAACGGCGTTTCTGTGCGCTGCTCTAGCTTGCCAGAAGCGGCTTAGTCATGCTGGCCCCATGACCCGGAAGCTGTACGCCGGCTCCCTCGGCCAAGAAAGTGAGATGAGCGCCGCAACCCCAGAGTCGTCCACAACTGGACCTAATGGTCAGGGGTCCCTTTACCTTTATGCTCACAACAACCCTGTGAGGTAGGTTCAGCTGAGCATTGGAGAATGGCCCAAAGGTCACACCCAGTTAGCTTCATGGCCAGGTGGGGGTACCTGAAAACTGCTCTCTCCCAGAGGTGCTCGTCCGGTGCTGTGACCACTACACCGCACTGTCTCTCTACTTCACCACGACTTCCACAAATAGAGTAATAGGAGAGATAAAAGCCCAATGCAAATGTAAACTGCCTCATTACACAAATTTCTCAACCCAGTGTTGGGTTTTCCACTGGCGCTGAAGTTCACACTTTCCCCTTGCTTCTACTTCCAGCTTTGATCTGCAAACAAGAGAGAGAGACCCAGTCAATAAGATGCAGGATGAGGTCTCCTGGTTTATTGTGCTCTCTGCTCTCTCTGGCAACATTCCCAATACACTTCTCTCTGTCCTGTCCATGGGATTTGTATCATGTTCTCATGCAGTGCAACATGTACCCGCTGCCCCTTCTTTGGTTGGCACCTTCTGTATAGAATGGGGGGCACCTGGCTTGCCAGCAGTACATGTGGAAAGGATCTAGGGGTCTTGGTGGACCACAAGCTGAACATGAGCCAACAGTGTGATGCAGCAGCAAAAAGAGCTAAGGTTATTCTAGGCTGCATCAACAGAAGTCTGGTGTCCAGATCAAGGGAAGTTCTACAGTCCCATTCACGACATGAAATTTATTACGGTCAGAGACCAGCTTGTGAAACACAAATCGAACTACAATCCCAACAGCAAAATGAACATTTAAAACAATATACAACAATGGATTTTAAGTTTAAAAGTGTGATAGGCATATAAACACATTAAAACTTTAAAATAGACTACCTTAGAGAAATGACCCAAAGTCGCCCGTGGATCCGAGTTTGGGAATTTTCTTAAACTAGATTGCATCGGGGTGGTGGTCTGCGCCTACAGATCTGTGCGCCGAATCTGGGTACAACCCGGGTCGTCTTGCGGTCTTTGCCTAACAGGAGAAGATCAAATTTTTGCTTTACCGGGAGGTCAGCAAGCCTCACCAGCAGGGGGTCAATGGTTTCTCTACGTGCCTCATCGTAAAAGGGACATCTAAAAAATATGTGTTCAGGGCATCCTATATCCCCCAATGGACAGGCACAAATTCTCTGGTCATATGGGACTTTTTTAAAGGATCCTTCCAAGACTGGCGAGGGCAGAGCCGAGCTTTCTGGCAAGTGTAAAAGCCCTTCTTGCATTTTTGGATACAAGAAAAAAAAGATATGCTGCTGGAGCAGCGATGTATCTCTCAGTTTCTACAATTTTGTAGTCTGGGCACCTTAAGCAGTCCTGTTGTCTCTCGGCGTCCATAATTCTTTGTCTAACCATTAGTTTTTGCTTGGCCCAAGCCCAGACTTAGAAGGGCTTGGGGGTAAAACCCAGTTTCTGAAGAGTGTTCAGGACTGCTGTCTGCCAGCCTGTAGTCCCACTCTATTCTGCCTTGGTCAGACTAACCCTGGAATGCTGCCCTGTGGGATCAAGGTCTTCACCTGTGGGCAGAAGGGGAGCAAGGAGCAAGCCAGTATATTCTTCTCTAGGGAGGGAGTTCGAAAATTGTCTGAGAGCCCCAGGCTACCACTGAGAAGGCCCTCTCCCACGTCCCCAGCAACCATGCTTGTGAGGGTGGCAGGACCAAGAGAAGGCTCTCCCCTGAAGATCTCAGAGCCCAAACAGGTTTCTATGTGGGAATAAGTTCTTCCAGAGATAGTAATTATGGGATCACTGACCTTTTCCCGCACCAGGATATGCTGTCTGTGATTTTGTGCTGGCAAATGCTTTAACACTGGGGAATCTGCCTTGTTGGTGTCCTGGCCCTTGCTGCTGGGTGAAGAACTCCTCCAGTTTCTGCCAAACTCTTTAATGCACAAATACACAGGAAAGACAGGGGTTAAAGGCACTGCTGGGCACTGTGTGGCCAAACAGGAGCTGAGAGATTGATTGGGCAAGCTACATGCCCCCTGCCCCATACTTCTGAAGTATGCGTCCAGCGGTTTACCAGCTCCATCTGGTAAGCAGGATGAGACCCTACCTGCCCCAGACTGTCTTGCCAGAGTGGTGCATGCTGGTTATCTCCCGCTTGGACTACTGCAATGCGCTCTACGTGGGGCTGCCTTTGAAGGTGACCCAGAAACTACAACTAATCCAGAATGCAGCAACTAGACTGGTAATTGGGAGCAGCCACCGAGACCATATAACACCTGTCCTGAATAACCTACATTGGCTCCCAGTACGTTTCCGAGCACAATTCAAAGTGTTGGTGCTGGCCTTTAAAAAGCTCTAAATGGCATAGGTCCAGTATATCTGAAGGAGCATCTCCACCCCCATCGATCTGCCTGGACATTGAGGTCCAGCACCGAGGGCCTTCTGGCGGTTCCCTCACTGAAAGAAGCCAAGTTACAGGGAACCAGGCAGAGGGCCTTCTCAGTGGTGGCGCCCGCCCTGTGGAAAGCCCTCCCACCAGATGTCAAAGAGAACAACAACTACGAGACTTTTACAAGACATCTGATGACAGCCCTGTTTAGGGAAGCTTTTAATGTTTAATAGACTATTGTCTTTTAATATTCTGTTGGAAGCCTCCCAGAGTGGCTGGGGAAACTCAGCCCAATGGGCGGGGTATAAATAATAAATTATTGTTATTACTATTATGTGGCAGCTGCAAGAGTTTGAAGAGGTCAGATGTGTGTTTGTGGGGAGTGAGGTTGCTCCTTCTGACCTCATCCCTGACCTCCACACATGCAGCAGAAAGTGCGCTGGGCACCTGCTAGCGTAGGGGATACATAGAAAGCCCCCCCCCCCAAGAGCCCCTTCGCATCTCATGTGGGTGGAAGTCAGGGGTAGGACCAGAGAGCGCTCTGCACTTCACCTGCCTCAAAGCTTTTTGGTGAACCTGTTTTGAAGCTGAAGACTGGGTTACCATCTCCTGGTGGCCATAGACAAAGTCTCCCATCATGTGGGTACAATTCAAAAGCCAGAGCAGCCAGCCAGGCCCAGGTTCTGCATACAAGGTTGTCATAGAAACCTAGAGTTAGAAGGGTCCTACCTTTCCCCCCAGGGCATCTCTGATGAATGGCTCAGCGATAGCTAGGAGGCTGCTGTACAGGGATCTGTGGAGAGAAGGAAAGCATCCCAGGCATCCCAGGCTCTCATCAGATGTCAAGGAAATAAACAACTATCTGACTTTCAGAAGACATCTGAAGGCAGCTCTGTTGAGGGAAGTTCTTAATGTTTGATGTTATGTTTTAATTTGTTGGAAGCAGCCCAGAGTGGCTGGGGAAACCCAGTCAGATTGGTGGCATATAAACAATAAAGCATTATTACTATTACTATCACTATTATTATTTAGGCACCAGGCAAAAACATTCCTCTTTACTCAGGCCTTATAGCTATTAAATAATCTATGGCCTGTGAAAGTGTGAGGGAGAAGACTATTATTATGTTATTTTATTATTAGGCTGTCATTATGCTTTTATCGTTGATGTTCTGATGTAATGTTTTTAATGTTGTACACTGTCCTGGGATCTTTTGATAAAGGGTGGTATATAAACTGAACATCAAGCAAACAAACAGCAGCAGTAGCAACGTGAAGAACAGAACAGGGAGCCTGCCCTGATAATGTAAAGCTTAGATGTTTAGAAAGTTGGTGTAATATTTAATTTGTCCCAGCCTATTGTTTACCCTTTGGAACATTTCAAATACTTGCTGTAATAATTTTCAGTGACAATATCACTCTGAGCTCCCCCCCCCTGCAATCAGGCAGCTTATGTATATTTGTTATGAAAATATTTCTTATGCTGGGTCTTTATTTGTGGTAGGAGGTCTTGCAAGAAGGACCCAAGGCCAATAGAATCCTTGCAAGGCAAAGCAATGTACCGTGTTCCCAAGATGAGAAGTGTAGATCTTGCAATTGAAGATACTGATCACCGTCCCCCGAAGAACACCCTGATCTGGTGTGGTGGAGAGACAGGTGTCCTCTACCTTTGCATTGATGGAGGCATCCTTGTTCCTGATGGGAAGCAGAACACAGCACAGGATTTGCAACATGACCAAGATATCAGGGTTAGATCTGAAAAAGCAGGGACTCCATTCTTGCTTATGAGAGGATTTGCTTAATACATTAAAGGAAACGCAAATCTAATACTGTGATTCGTTTCCCTTGACCTGGTTTATGATTCTGTTCGTGATTTCAATTACAGTAGTACCTTGGGTTATGAACTTAATTCGTTCCAGAGGTCCGTTCTTAACCTGAGGCGCACTTTCGCTAATGGGGCCTCCTGCTGTTTGCATCCTGAAGCAAAGTTCTTAACCCAAGGTACTATTTCTGGGTTAGCGGAGTCTGTAACCTGAAGCATATATAACCTGAAGCATATGTAACCCGAGGTACCACTGTATCCAGTCTCAGGCTTCACCTCTATGTTAAGCTGAACAAGCTATAGCAAAATAAGGACAAATATTAATATTTCAGTCTCATTCATAGAGAGACAAGACTCACAGGTCTGTGATGTTGCAATTTTTCAGCACACCTGTCTGCACACAAATTTAGCTAATTTTCTTCTTTCTTTTTTTTAGGAGAACGCAGAGACCATCTTGCTCAGGATTGGTAAGTGATTGCCAAAAACCAATCTGACTATTGTCTAGTAATTCAAATTAACTTTTTGTTAACACTGTGTAGGCCTGATGCTGGTACTTCATACTGGCATCTTGAAGATGGGAGTATTTCAACCCTGACCTTGGGGAGGACCGACAGGGAAATCCTACGCCACCATTAGGTAACACTCCTACACCCAAATAGCTCCAGTGCTACATATCAGCCCAGCTTGTGACAAGGAGCAACGCCTTCATTTTAGAGAGTCTTGCTGTCATCCAATTGTGCTTGCTAAATATATATATTGAGAGCTTCTTACGCATTAGTTACTCTAAGTATTGCTTACAGATGTAGACTTTGCACAGGCAAGTATATCTGGAACACATTTATGCAAAACATAGTAGGTTGAAAATAAACATACATGCATTTGGACAATAATACAGTGGTGCCCCGCAAGACGAATGCCTCGCAAGACGAAAAACTCGCTAGACGAAAGGGTTTTCCGTTTTTTGAGTTGTTCCGCAAGACGAATTTCCTTATGGGCTTGCTTCGCAAGACGAAACGTCTTGTGAGTTTGTTTCCTTTTTCTTAAAGCCGCTAAGCCGTTAATAGCCGTGCTTCACAAGACGAAAAAACCACAAGACGAAGAGACTCACGGAACGGATTAATTTCGTCTTGCGATGCACCACTGTACCTATGCATTAAGTAGGTATATATGGAATTGTCATTGTTAACACTTTCTTTTATGTTGTTCAATTAAACTGTTTTTTTTTTTTTTTAAATACCAATAACAAAACTGCACAGACTGGAAGACTCAGGAAAGATGAAAAGTATTATAGAAGGGGTCCTGAGGCTCATCTAGTCCAACCCCTGCAAGGCAGGAATCACAGGTCAGAAAGAATCACTGAATTGTGGAATTGGAAGGGCTCCCAAAGGATCATCTAGCCCAACCTGCTGTGTGGGGATCTGGCTGACCATGCTGGACTCAGAGGGGCCCCTTTGGCCTGACCCACACAGCCCACGATACAAAAAATGGAAATTTGAAAGAGCTTTAAAAAATAAAAAGGAAACTGTAATTTTCTCATAGAATCATAGAATTGGAAGAGACCACAAGGGCCATCGAGTCCAACCCCCTGCCAAGCAGGAAACACCATCAGAGCACTCCTGACATATGGTTGTCAAGCCTCTGCTTAAAGACCTCCAAAGACGGAGACTCCACCACACTCCTTGGCAGCAAATTCCACTGTCAAACAGCTCTTACTGTCAGGAAGTTCTTCCTAATGTTTAGGTGGAATCTTCTTTCTTGTAGTTTGGATCCATTGCTCCGTGTCCGCTTCTCTGGAGCAGCAGAAAACAGCCTTTCTCCCTCCTCTATGTGACATCCTTTTATATATTTGTACATGGCTATCATGTACAAATATATAAAAGGATGTCACATAGAGGATGTCACATAGAGGAGTCACTCAAGCTGCTTACAGAATTACAATCACATCGACAGTCTTTAAGGCCTCATAATGGCCACTTACCCAGTCCTGTCGTGGGTGGCAGTTGCGGCCCATCGCAATGGGGCCGGATCCCTGGGGGCAATGCTGCAGAGGTGGCTGGCAGTTGGGTGAGAATTCTCCATGGCGACAGAGCAGAATGTTGGGTGTCCCCAGCAGCGTTGGTTTGAATTCTGGCCATTCCGGCCAGGTGGACGGGGCTTGGGAGCAGACCTGAGTGGAGCGGTCTTCCCTCTGGTTCACCCCAGGGCTGTAAAAGGCCAGCTGCCCCGATCCTTGGGACCACAAGGCAGCTGAAGAGCAGAAAGAGGAGTCGGAGCTGTGCGGCAGTTGGAGGCAGAGCGCAGGTGACCCATTCTGTCCATGATTTTTGCCTTCAGGTAACACAACGGGGTGCAGTGGGGGAGAATCACCCCCTGGAATTAGGCGGGGCATGTGTGGGTGGGGGAGAGAGAGACTCCTTTGGAGAGCGGTTCCTGGAAAAGGGCTTTAGAAAAGACTTTTGCAGTTTTCTTGCCCTAGAAACCACGTGGTTGCCTTTTTGGGCCTGGCAGTTGTCCCTCCGATTGCCATTTTGCGCTTCTTCAGGTGTGTTTGTGGGTTGTGTGGGTGTGTGTCTCACTGTTACAGTGGCGCACCCCCTTCCTCTCGTCTCCACAATTATGGGCAGGTGGTCCTTCACCTTATCTGCACTTGTCCCCGTCTGCCCTTAAAAACCAAAGCCTTTGAAGCCATGCACATTAGCAAAGCCCGCCAGTGTGCCTTCAGCAATTATAAGTTCATTTCCTTCTGGCAATGTGTCAGGAAGGGAGGTGTTATTTTCAATTTCACAACGGACCAAATGCACAGTTTTTTTAAGGGGAAGGATTTTACATGAAACGGCTCTCAATTCGTTTCATGTCTGGCAATATGTCCACAGGGGGATGCTATGCTGAACTGCACGTGTGACCTAAGGCACAATAAATCTGTTAGAAAAACTTTTGCCTGGACTTAAAATCAAGAGGACTACACTTGGAATAAATTTGCAGGACAAGCTGTGATTTTGATGCAAAACCATTGAAAAGCTTCACTTTATAGATACACACATAATAAAATATATAAGTAATTTTTTTTAAAAAAATTGCTTTACAGTCAAGACAGACACACAGACTCTGCCTCATCCCTCTGTCCTGTCCGATTATGCCTCCAAGAAAGGTCGCTAATCAGCACCACCAAATAGAACCAAAAAGTGCTTTCTTTAAAAAAATCAAATTGAAATACAATTAAAACCAGCATATTCATTGCAGCATGTCATTAAGCAGGGGGGGGGGGGGATATTTAATGAAGCAGTCGAGTGGCCTTGAGAGGGCTGAGCGGAATGGCTGGATGGACTAGCAGATATGGATACCAGTATCTTGCAGCGCAGCTGAGAAATTGCTACACAACATCCTCAACAGAGCTCAGAACACAGAGTGTGTTCTAGGCCTTTATCACACGTTCGTAGCCCATTGCTAGTTCCTCCCAGTTTCTGTCCAGGAATTTTTGCTTTCAGTAGCCACCACCAATGTTTTTTGGACACAGTTACACATTCTTCCTTGATAAAACTGTTGGGATATTCCGTTCCACCTTAAGGAACAGGCATGATTGTTGTGTGTCACATATCTGTTTACATTTCCCAAAAGATGTTAAATCAAAGATTATGGAGAGCACCCTAGGAATAGGGATTGGCTGTTCAACCAATCTCTCCTGTGTGAGTGTCTGAGGGCCCTGCTCCTTCCTGCCACTCACCACCTGGCCCAGGGCGGGGCCTGAAGCCTCATAAGGACCACTGTGCTCTGCTGCCCAGGAGGACTCACCTGTGTGAGTGTCTGAGGGCCCTGCTCTTGCCACTTACCATCTACCTGGC
This sequence comes from Podarcis muralis, assembly GCF_964188315.1. Taxonomy (NCBI): domain Eukaryota; kingdom Metazoa; phylum Chordata; class Lepidosauria; order Squamata; family Lacertidae; genus Podarcis; species Podarcis muralis. Next base: position 99,994,694 of record NC_135659.1, on the reverse strand, counting down.
CCAGGGCGGGGCCTGAAGCCTCATAAGGACTGCTGCGCTCTGCTGCCCAGGAGGACTCACCTGTGTGAGTGTCTGAGGGCCCTGCTCTTGCCGCTCACCATCTACCTGGCCCAGGGCGGGGCCTGAAGCCTCATAAGGACTGCTGCGCTCTGCTGCCCAGGAGGACTCACCTGTGCGAGTGTCTGAGGGCCCTGCTCTTGCCGCTTACCATCTACCTGGCCCGGGGCAGGGCCTGAAGCCTCATAAGGACTGCTGCGCTCTGCTGCCCAGGAGGACTCTCCTGTGTGAGTGTCTGAGGGCCCTGCTCTTGCCGCTTACCATCTACCTGGCCTGGGGCGGGGCCTGAAGCCTCATAAGGACTGCTGCGCTCTGCTGCCCAGGAGGACTCACCTGTGTGAGTGTCTGAGGGCCCTGCTCTTGCCGCTTACCATCTACCTGGCCCGGGGCGGGGCCTGAAGCCTCACAGGAACTGCTGCACTCTGCTGCCCAGGAAGACTCACCTGTGTGAGTGTCTGAGGGCCCTGCTCCTTCCTGCCACTCACCATCTGGCCCGGGGCGGGGCCTGAAGCCTCATAAGGACTGCTGCGCTCTGCTGCCCAGGAAGACTCACCTGTGTGAGTGTCTGAGGGCCCTGCTCTTGCCGCTTACCATCTACCTGGCCCAGGGCGGAGCCTGAAGCCTCACAGGGACTGCTGCGCTCTGCTGCCCAGGAGGACTCTCCTGTGTGAGTGTCTGAGGGCCCTGCTCCTTCCTGCCACTTACCACCTGGCCCGGGGAGGGGTCTGAAGCCTCATAAGGACTGCTGCGCTCTGCTACCCAGGAGGACTCACCTGTGTGAGTGTCTGAGGGCCCTGCTCCTTCCTGCCACTTACCACCTGGCCTAGGGCAGGGCCTGACAGGCCTCACTAGGACAGCTAATGTTACTGCTGGAGGGGTGCAGAGTGCTTTTAAAATGTTTTTGAAATTTTCTTTTGAATTTTTTGTATGTGGGGTGGGTGGGGGTGGGATGGATGTTTATTGGTCCTGGGAATTTGTTTGATTTTACGTTTTTGTAATTTTTACTGTTTTTTGTTTGTATTGTTTTATTGGTTTGTTTGTTTTTAAAGGTGGTATTTTGTTCTTAAGGGGAGGGGTCAGGGCTGCCAGGGAGTAGGTCCCAGCCAACAAAATGGCTGGGGCATGTTCCACAGGGGGGGATGCACTGGGACAACCGATCTCAGTGATTACGGGTAGGAGGAGGAGTTGCGCTAAGGGATACCCACATGACCTGAAGGTGCTGCTGTGCAATGCCAGGTCAATGATTCATAAGACCACTGCCATCCATGACTTGATCATGGATGGAGGACTTGACCTGGCATGTGTGACAGAGACTTGGTTGGATGAAGCAGATGGGCCTGTCCTTGCCGCTGCTTGTCCACCAGGTTTCTCTTACACATAGCAACCCAGGTCATGTGGGCGGGGAGGGGGGGTTGCAGTGATTTTTAGGAAGTCATTAGTTTGCACTAGGCGTCCTATTGGGAAGACCCAGTTTTCCGAGTGCATGTTCTGGAAGTTGGGCAATAGGAGCAGTACAGGATTCCTTTTGGTGTACCGACCTCCCCGCTGCACCAAGGATTCCCTGCCCGAGCTGCTTCAGGTTGTGGCGGATGTTCTCCTGGAGACACCTAGTTTGGTTGTCCTAGGGGATTTTAACATCCATGCCAACACGACCTTACAAGGGGCCGCTCGGGACTTCGTGGAAAGCATGGCCTCCATGGGGCTGTCCCTGAATAAGTCTGGCCCAACCCATAGCCGTGGACATGCCTTGGACCTGTCTCCTGGATCCTTGCCCATCCTGGCTTATAAAAGATAGCCAGGAAGGGCTGGGCGATGGGCTTCGTGGGGTGGTGAATGTTTCTCTCTGTGAGGGAGCCTTCCCAGACCCGCTGAAAGAGGCGGTTATTAAACCGCTTCTTAAAAAACCATCTTTGGATACGGCCACGATGGCCAACTATCGCCCAGTCTCAAATCTTCCATTCTTGGGCAAGGTGACTGAGCTGGTAGTTGCTAAACAACTCCAGGCACGCCTGGAAGAAGCGTACCATTTGGATCCCTTCGAGTCGGGATTCAGGCCTCATCATGGGACTGAAACTGCCTTGGTCGCACTGGTTGATGATCTCCGGCCGGCTAGGGACAAAGGTGAGAGTTGTTTCCTAGTTCTGCTGCATCTCTCAGCGGCCTTTGACACCATTGACCAAAGCATCCTTCTGGACCGTCTTGAGGGGCTGGGAGCTGGGGGCACTGTCATACAGTGGTTCCGCTCCTTCCTCCTGGGCCCTGTTCAGAAAGTGGTGGTGGGGGGTGAGTGTTCAGACCCCTGGGCTCTCACTTGTGGGGTGCCTCAGGGTTCTGTCCTCTCCCCCATGCTTTTCAACATTTACATGCAGCCACTGGGAGAGATCATCAGGTTTGGGCTGGGTGTTCATCAGTATGCGGATGATACCCAGCTCTACCTCTCTTTTAAATCAGAACCAGTGAAGGCGGTGAAGGTCCTGTGTGAGTGTCTGGAAGCGGTTGGAGGATGGATGGCGGCTAACAGATTGAGGTTAAATCCTGACAAGACAGAAGTACTGTTTTTGGGGGACAGGAGGCGGGCAGGTGTGGAGGATTCCCTGGTCCTGAATGGGGTAACTGTGCCCCTGAAGGACCAGGTGCGCAGCCTGGGAGTCATTTTGGACTCACAGCTGTCCATGGAGGCACAGGTCAAATCTGTATCCAGGGCAGCTGTTTACCAGCTCCATCTGGTACGTAGGCTGAGACCCTATCTGCCTGCGGACTGTCTCGCCAGAGTGGTGCATGCTCTGGTTATCTCCCGCTTGGACTACTGCAATGCGCTCTACGTGGGGCTACCTTTGAAGGTGACCCGGAAACTACAACTAATCCAGAATGCGGCAGCTAGACTGGTGACTGGGAGCGGCCGCCGAGACCATATAACACCGGTCTTGAAAGACCTACATTGGCTCCCAGTACGTTTCCCAGCACAATTCAAAGTGTTGGTGCTGACCTTTAAAGCCCTAAACGGCCTCGGTCCTGTATCCCTGAAGGAGCGTCTCCTCCCCCATCGTTCTGCCCGGACACTGAGGTCCAGCGCCGAGGGCCTTCTGGCGGTTCCCTCACTGCGAGAGGCCAAGTTACAGGGAACCAGGCAGAGGGCCTTCTCGGTAGTGGCGCCCACCCTGTGGAACGCCCTCCCATCAGATGTCAAAGCGATAAACAACTACTTGACATTCAGAAGACATCTGAAGGCAGCCCTGTTCAGGGAAGTTTTTAATCTGTGACATTTCAGTTTATTTTTCATCTTTGTTGGAAGCTGCCCAGAGTGGCTGGGGAAACCCAGCCAGATGGGTGGGGTACAAATAAATTATTATTATTATTATTATTATTATTATTATTATTATTATTATTATTGTTATTATTATTATTATTATTATTATTATTATTATTATTATTATTATTATGGGATAATGCACACAGTGACTTGCGATCTCAATCACACACAGTCTGTAGTCCGCTGGCAGTAGGAGTACAATATGGACATGTCTTTAAGTTAACATCTTACATTAAAAACCTGACAGTACCAAACTATCGGAGGCTTTTCACCAAAGCCAGACTCAACGTCTTTCCTTCTGCAGTGTTGGATGGCAGGTTGAGAGGAGTTCCCTGTCAGGACAAACTTTACTCGTGTGCTCAAGACATCGATTCCATAAAACATTTTGTTGCACTGTGCAAAATATGAGCAAGCCAGGACTGAACTGATACTACCCTTGCTGGTACCTTTCCCGGGAAAATCAGAGGCTCACTATGTCAGGTTCCTATTGGAAGACCGGACAAATGCTAGAACATTAGCCGTGGCAAAGTTTTTATCGGTGGTTGCAAGAACCAATGAGCCCTATATTTTGAACAAAATGCTTGTTTAACCTGGAGGTAGACTGTCGACTTGTGCATTGCTTTGTAATGATTTGTTGGGTCTTTGGACCGTAATAAAGATTGTTGTTGTTGTTTACACTTCAGCACAGCTTGCTGGGAACTTCCGTTTGTGCATAGCTTTTGCTTTATGCTGTCTTGCTTTGGAAACGAAGGAGATCAGACATGTTTCCTTTTGTCCTGATGTACACCGAATAAACTGCTTGTAAATACGCCCACACAGCCTCTCCTGCCACTTCTGTTGTGCATTTACTCTGCTGAGTAGCGTGCCCTGGCTTCTGAAGCTCGCAGATTCATGCTGTCTAAGGACTGGCATTCATCCGGCACACTGGCCGGTGGGCTGGAGTCAGCTGCTGTCCTATGAGATCTCGCCCACTGAATTGCTCAAACTGGATCTAAATGTGGCAAAAAGGTGTATAAATCAAAGGCTGGATGATGCGGAGCTATCATTTGATGTAGATGCTGGGGACCTGCCAATTGCCCCCCTTTCCTTGGTTGCATGCCAACAAAAACTAGTTTCTTGTTTTGCTTGCCAGCATATCGTGCCTTGCGAATTCTCCATTTTCTTTGGGCCTAACATTCATACTATGCATTCGTGACACAACTAAGGTAATTTCTAATAACCTCCAAGATTAAAACTGAAGCCACAAGACAATTAACACCATACAAAAAAACAGAAGTAGAAGAAAATATAGCAACGAAAGGATGAGTATCATCCCTGTATAAATCAACTATAGAGGCACATTTCCCTCCCCAGAATAATTTGAGGGAATGGTGGGGATCAAATAGAGATTTAGAAATTAAGAGGCATGGAATGGACCATGGATCAAAGCTCAGTATAAATCCATTGTGGCAATGACAAGAGAAAGAGGCCTCAAAATCGCACATGGCTGGACTTTAACACCTAGACGTCTAGCTTATATAAAACCCAACAGCTCTGCTATGTGTTGGAGAGGGTGTCCCACTATTGGGACATATGCTAGTGGCCAAAATTGTGGAAACCTTTTGGGAAACGTCTATTTCCGAGGTTTGATGGCTCATAACACCACTTCTTTTTGGAGTAATGCCATAAAATTTTGTATCAGTGAAAAGATGATTTAATGATGGAGTAAATATAGAGGAATTTTGGAACCCTTTGTGGACAACTCCAGCGGAAGCAATAGCAGTTAAAAGGAAAAACATGAAGGGAGAGTGGCCCACCTAGCGGATATTACTAGAATCAGACAAAGACAAGCCAACTTTTAAAAAATACACTGAAATTAGATACCTGTCTGATTGGATACAATATTTCCAACTAAATCAAAAATTGTGTACAGACAAGAAAGAAGGTCTTGCCAAAGAAACTTCCATCTTTGAAAGCGAATTAATATATAATAAGACAAAGTATATATATGACGAATGTATGAGTTTCTTTTAGAGTGGGAAGTGAAAGAGGAGCAGGTAAAAACATCAATAAGGTGGGCGAAAGACTTCGTATATAATATCTATATGGAGCAGTGGGAAAGACTGTGGCGGCAAGGTATCAAATTTACAGCATTGAGGGAAAATACCATGAAGATGGCATCACATCCCGTAAAAACTCGCTAAAATGTACAAAGGTAGTTCACCAACATGTTCGCGATGCAAAAAGGAGATGGGATCTTACTACCACACGTGGTGGACCTGCAAAATTATAAGCAAATTTTGGAATAACATTTGATGAATTTAAGAAATTATTTAAATATACCGTCAAAAAAAGGCCAGAGATTTTCCTATTAGGAATATTGCCAATAGAAATTAAGCAAAACACAAGACCACTGTTTATGTACGCAATCACGGCTGCAAGAATACTTGTAGCCAGAAGTTGGAAATGTGAAACACCACCAACAATAACAGACTGGCAAACACTCATGATAGAGTATTTCCAATTAGCAAAGCTGACGAGAAAAGTCAGGGGAGCCCTAAATCAAGAAGTATATGGAGAATGGAAATTATTTAAGGAATATATGAGACTATATTGCAAAAATGATATCATCCTAGCAGAATTAAATGATACTTGTGTACAATAAATAAATGGAATAAACATCTTAGAGGAATATATGGAAAAAGTTGCAAAATAAACTGCGATAAAATCAAGACAATAGAAAAAGTATAACGAGAATGACGAAGTTTTTCATAGAAGACTTTATTGGATAAGACATGATGCTGTATAAATATTTGGTTTTTTTAATTGGCATTTTCTTGTTACTGGTAAACCTTTTTTTTGTTCTTTGTGCTTAATTCTATTGTACGTACCTGTTTTAATTATCAGTTTTTATCCATCCATTATCCGTGCTTAATCTTGTATTTTATCCAGATGTTTTATCCTATGCTTGTTTCTTTGTCCTTATTTGCTCCAACATTTATCAGTTTTTTTAAAATCGTGCTATTTATATGTTTTTGTTTTTTTTATCCTGGTCTGTGACCGTAATAAAGTTCAACCAGAGATTGTACATACCTTTATTGTATGATTCTATTTTAAATTAATAAAGATGTTATTTTTTTAAAAAAGGAAATATGATTTAATGAAGAATGTAATGCAACAAAGTTGGTTCGATTACCTGTATTCTATCAAACGTTGTATCCAAATAACCAGATAAAGAAAGCACAACTTGCTTAAGTTGATATGTAGTAGCTTTCTTTCATTTGAATGTAGCCAATGAGCATGAGTGCCTAGAGCAGGGGTCAGGAAGGTTTACCTTGCCTGGGTTGGTTCACTCCAGCAGAGATCCCTCTGTGGGCCTGATTGTGTGCGTGCAGGAGTGCGCTTGCCCACGATTTCCAGTGGCTGCGTCAACACATTTTTCAGCGCCTGCGCATCATGCGATTTTCAGCGCGGATCATTGAAAGGACTCTAACTATTCTATCTGTGTCAGAGTTGTGAGTATGTGAGTTAGTGAGACTTTGCAATGTTATTAGTTTTCTTGCTTGTAACTTACTAAAGAAGTGCCTGCTATTTTAGCATGTTTTCTTATGTTTTTAAAATAAAATTTTAAAGAAGATACTGGTTTGTGTGCCTTTCCGGGGGGAAAAGCTAATTCCTAGCCTTACCCTTGGTCGTGCTCTACCGTAGAATTTCTGTCTGCAAGTCAGTAAATACAACTTGTGGAGTGGGGATAACCAGCAATATCGGGGCACAGCCTTCTCCCTGGGTTGTGGCTCTGGGTTCCCCGAAACAGAGGGAGTGGTGGCAGCCTTACCGGTTTGATTTTGTCCTGTTTCTGTAAAAAGTAAACGCGCCCACCAGCCCTGCTCAAGAAACCTGGTCTGGCCGGAGAGCAAAGACAGGTGAGGGAGGAGCGGGCGGCTGGGGGCAACTTTACCACAAATGGCACAAAGAGTTGACTGGTCACCCAGAAAGCGATGTAAAATAGCACTATTAAGTGAACAAGGCTACTATTATGAAGAAATTAGAAGGAAAATTGGTGGAAACTTAACCAAAGGTGGCATTTCTGGATTTTTGAAGAGGTATAAGGAGACTCAGTCACTACAAAATCAGACTGCTAAAGGCAGGAAAAGGTGCACAACAGCCAGGGATGATAGAAGAATTGAGAGACTCTGCCTGGGTGAGCTGCTTGTTCTGTTTTTCTGCTTCAACAATATTTCATTATGCTATCATTTTATGATACTATCATTTTATGTAATTGCATAAAGTATAAAAATTATAAATAAAGCATGTTCTATTTGAAAACAAAAGATTGAAATAGATATATTTCTACCAGCAGGAAGCAGTCAAGATTTTTGTTGAGGGGGGCAGAACCTCAGATTTTTAATGATTTTTACTTATCGGTGTGACGGAAAAGTTTGTTTACTGAGCAAGTTGAGTCACTGAGTGTCCCGTCCCCCCCCCCCCCACATGCCAGCAAATAGTTAAATAGCAACAGCTCCTGATTGGCCAGAGTTCCAAGGGAGGCCGTTGGAGTAAAGGGAGAGTTGTGAGTTGGATTGTGTCCGGAGAGCTGAGGACAGCCAGGAGATGCTCTAAGGCAGGGCTCAGGAAACTTTTGTCAATTTTGGCCTTGCTGGACAACACAAAAACCTTCAAAGCTCAGCCCAGATTTGCGATACATCAGTGAGGATCATGTTTTCTTTACCGGGTTGTCAGAGACATCTTCTAGTCCCCAGCCCCCCAAAACACAACAGGATCGGACTTCCGGTTGATCGAGGGAGCGAATACAAGCGGGATTTCTCTCTGGAGAGGGAATCCAGCTCTTGGAAGGAAAAAGGGGGTACTGCAAGGGCGCTGCAGCCCCCAAAATACCCCTGGAAGGAGATCCAGGGGGCAGGATCCCGGCACGGCCGTTTGGCGATTCCCCCGGCCGCCAGGTAACCTCCTTCCGAGGCGACGAGAGCGGCGGGATAGAAAGGCAGGCAGCGGGATGCCATTTCTATCCTCCAAGAGCGAAGCCCCGAGCTTGTGCGCAGAAGCGATCGGCTCTCAAACAATAAGAATTCGAATTTGAAAGGACTAAAAAGGATATAAAATACAGATTAGAGATCATTCGATGTGGGCGAGGTGGAAAAAAGGTCAGCCTCGTCTGGAATTCTAATTACACACAAGAAGTATTCACAGAACGGGACAAGTTAACTCAAACGGACTTTATTTTGGCGATCTGAATTTTTTGCTTTTTAACGGACTACGATTAATGTTAAGAGATGAAGAGCAGTTAAAAAGTTGGGGGGGTTGGTAGTCTTTTTTGTGAATTTTCTGGGAACGTCAAAAGATCTGCGTAATTTGGAGACTTAGACACCCATCTGAAAAACAATTTACTTTTCATTCAGAAGCAAATCAATCTATGTCTAGAAATGATCAGATATGGATTTCTAATGAACTAACATCAAGAATTCTAAAGATCGAAATACAACCAAAGGTACTTTCGGATCACAATGCAATAAAATGCATATTAAAAGGATTTAAAGAAAAATCTTTCCGATGGAGAATAAATGAAAATCTTTTGGACGATCAGAAAATAGTGGAAAGAGCTCAGAAATGTTGGACAGATTATTTTGTAAATAATGTTAATAAAGGAACAAAAATGAGTACTGTTTGGGATGCTAGTAAAGCGGTGATGAGAGGTTTCTTTATTCAACAAAATGCAATTAAAAATAAATTTAGGGAAAAAGGAAATCTTAAAATAATGGAAAATGAGAAGAAATTAATCACTAGGTCCAATGACAAGAAAGTGAAGCAAAACATAAAAATGTTACAAACTCAATTTGCGATGATAATAAACAAGGAAGTAGAATGGAATATTAAAAGAATGAAACAGAGGAATTTTGAGTTCGCAAACAAATCAGGGAAATGGTTGGCTTGGCAGATTAATAAAAGGAAAGAACAACCGGGTTGTCAGAGACATCTTCTAGTCCCCAGCCCCCCAAAACACAACAGGACCAAACTTGTGCAATGGATGCCTCGGCTTTGCATCCTACTACATCACAGGCGGCCTCAGCTAATCAAATCCTAGATGTTCCCAAACAGGAAATAAACGCTCATTTAAGAAGAGTTTGTAATCCTTGTCAGAATACATACTTTGGAATGTATTAGTTCTTGTCACTATTGACTATAGATTTGTGACTAGGGACCACTCCCACTATTGAAACTTACACTGGCCTGAGTTCTTGGTGTGCTTTTTTCTAAGGCAGGGCTCAGCAAACTTTGTCAATTTTGGCCCTGCTGGACTACACAAAAACCTTCAAAGCTCAGCCCAGAATTGAGATACGTCAGTGAGGATCATGTTTCCTTTACCGGGTTGTCAGAGACATCTTCTAGTCCCCAGCCCCCCAAAACACAACAGGATCAAGCTTCTGCAATGGATGCGTCGGATTTTCATCCTACTACATCACAGGCAGCCTTGGCTAATCAAATTCTAGATGTTCCCAAACAGGAGATAAGTGTTCATTTAACAAGAGGACCGATATCTATTGCCAGAATTTCCACCCTCCCTTCCCCACAGGTGGGCAGGGTTTGCGGCACCGAGCGGTACTCACCTGGGCAGGTGCCTCCCACCCGCTTGGGCCGGCCTTTGATCCACCCTCCGGCCAGGGAGGACAATGGACGGCCGGCCAGGGGTGGGGCTAAGGCCAAAGAAAAGAGGCTGACCCCTGTGACGTTAACATATGAGAGTGCTGGAGGTGAAATAGGTAAACAGGTTACCCAATCAGGACCCAGGGGGTGGAGTCTGAGGGACTATAAAACCAGACTGGGAGGAGCGATGGGGGGAGTTTGTTGGAAGTTGGGTGGTTGGTTGGAGTGGGAGTGAATTGGGATAGAGTTTTTGGGGAGGTTGAGTTAGTGTAGCAAAATAAGCTGAGTCGGGAACAGTTAGGAGCTAGAAGACGAGTAAATATCTGAGAGGTGGTGGGGCGTTTGCCTCCTAGGTGGGTCATAAGGAAAGGGTTGAATAAGTGTGAAGTGTTTGGCCAGTGGGAACCCAAGGGGAGGAGTTAGAGTTGGAGTTGCGTGGAAGTCAGTTGAGAGTTGGGAGTTGGAGAAGGAAGAGGGAGGATAAATCTGTGGGTTGGTCGAGTTGTGTTGTGAGGGAGAGAGAGAAACTGGTAAGAGTCAGACAGTTAGCAGTTATTAGGAAAGGTATAAGACGGTATAGAAACTAAGATTAAGAAACTGACAAGAAAAATTATCTGAAACCATAAACTTGTTAAGGCTTATAAAATAAACTTGCTTATTTGATTTAATATTAACAACTGTCTGGACTCTGTGTGTACCCGAGAGACGGGTCGGTGGCAGCGGGAAAGCAGTCACAGTGGTGGCACAGGGATCAATAGACTGTCAAACGTCCAGGGGCGCTGTGTGATCACCACAGCTGGTTTAGTGAGCGAGAACAGGTAGCGGAAGTTATAGGTCTGGATAGGCACCCCATGATTTTAAATGACTGATACAGTTTATGAAACCGCACACTTCTTAAACTGCAATAAATAAAGAGATGTTTATGTTCCAATTTAGCACTCTCCTGACTCAGTATTGTACCAGGAAGGGCCTGGGTGGTGGCACAGGGATCAATAGACGGTGAAACGTCCGGGGACCCTGTGTGATCACCACAACCCCGTTGTCCAAGCCTCTTTTGGTTTTCTTCCTTCCAGGATCAGGATCATCAGGAGTGTGTCCAGGCGGCCAGATTAAGGTAAATTCTGGCCTGATTGGAAGGGGCATAGCCCCTTTGCCAGGCTAGGCCGCAATTTTGCAGCCTGTATTTTCTGGGCAGGCGCCCAGCTAGGCTGCAGGGGCGGCCTTTTTAGTTTTTGCAGTGGTGGGGGGGGGGCATGGCTCCTCCGCCACCATGGGCCCCAGCTAGGCCACAGGGGGGGGGGCATTTTTGTTTTTGCGGTGGTGGGGGGCTTGGCTCCCCCAGTGCCATGATCCGCTGGCAGAAGGCACCTTGCCAACCCAAGTGGGCGCCGGTTAGGCTGCAGGAGCGGCTGCCTTGCTTTTGCGGCAGCGGGGGGGGGGGGGGAGCATGGCTTTTTGTTTTGCAGCGGTGGGGGGCTTGGCTCCTCCACCGTAGCCATCCACCGCCCTCCAGCTGTAGGCCACATGGCGGCCGTTTCCTTTTGGCGGCGGCGGGGTGGTGGAGAGCAACCTCTGTAAATAATACATGTAAAAGGAAAGTGACCTATACTTTATTACTAAACGAATAGAACAATGTATGCAACAGGTTTAAAATGAATGAAATATGGAAAGGACGGGAGGCCAGAGGCTTTGGAAGAAAATTTAATGTTAGTGTGTTTATACCGTATTATTCCGTCTATAGAATGTCCCCTTGTATAAGACACCCCCATTTTGGGGGACTCAATTTTAAGAAAATGAGGGGAGGTGGCCCAAAGTTGTTGAGCCTCACTCCCCATGCAGCTGCGCGCAAGAAACACTCCCTAGATCATTTCCCATGTGCAGCAGCATTGGGGAAGTGTCAGGGAAGTGTTAGGAGTTTCCAGTTTCCCAGAGGGAGAAAGCATTCCCCAAGGGGGGGAGGAGAGCAGTGAATCTAACAGAAGAGAGCAAGAGGAACAAGAGGGAGGGACCGGCTGTTCCCAGGAAAGGCCAGGCTTCAGTTCTAGCTCAGATTCGGAGGAGGAGAGATACAAGCCAGCTCTAGCCAGGAGGGTAGGAAAAAGAGAGGGAAAGCGAAGGGAAGGGCTCCTTCGCCATTTTGAGAGTGGCTGGACACGGAGAAGCAGAGCTCAGAAGGTATCTGAAAGAAGTGACTCTGAGGAATAATAGTTAAGAACCGTTTATAAGAGTGTTTTGTTAAAACGCAATAAAAAGTTATAAGAGAACAAGCGTCTGTGTGGTGATCTGAAGAGGACGACCAGTCCTGACAGGAAGTTGCGCTCCCGCCAGCCATCTGGGTGGCTAGAGCGCAATCGTCCCCCGGTGCTGCCACCGCACAGGGAGTGCCCGCCACGCACAGCGGCATCAGGGAAGTTGTGCTCCCACCAACAAGCTGGCTGGCGGCGCACAGCTTCTCCCCCCCCCATCCCACTATCCGTGTACTGGGTGACCCATTTTTTGAGTCAAAAAAGCTCGTCCAATACATGGAAAAGTATGGTATTTTTTGTGACTTTGGATGATTTGGTTTATTGATAATGAATTTAAGTTTGTGTTGCACATATGCAAGTATAATAAAGCATAAAAGTTTTTTTTAAAAAAAAAAAGAGCAGGAGGCAAAAGGCAGCACTGCCACGTCTGCCACCATATTATCTTTTCAAAACGGGGGCTTTCTTCATGATTAAACAATTTAAATGGCAAGTCCAAAAGTTAAGCACCTTGGAGTATTGCTAAAATCCATCCCCTAGTCTGCAAGGAAGAGGTGGTGGCGAGGATAGTTATGTGTCAACCCTACAAGCAAGGGATGTAGGGCAACCAGCTCTGCTTCTTTTTGTTATGATGGTGCTCAAACACCAACAGAAAACCCACACACTCGTGTCATTTGTTACAAAAATTTCAAAATAAATTCATACATTCTGACAACAAATCTTCTTAAAATACATCTGACCTCCCGTCGTCTCCATACTTCATTTGGGATTAACTAACTTGTTGCTTAAACCTATCAAATTCTTTCATAATAAAGTATTATTTCTCCTGTGTCCATATTCCTTACTTATTACAGCTCTGACTTCAGGGGCATCCACTCTGAAGAAGAGAGAGATACTTCTTTCCTTCTGTTCTTTCCCATGGTTCCATTCATTGAGCCAAAACCAGCCTTCCAAACTAGGAGGGGATTCATAGTCAAAAGAACCCACGATTGCATCAAATTAAAGATTCCCAAAGATGGAGGGGAATCAGCCCCTAAAGTCTGATACTCTGTATGCATAAGGGATGCATTTAAGGGCTGTAAGCAGGTTTGAAACCCGAATTGCAATATCCAATTGTAATAGTTGCATAATGGGACTGGGAATGTCGTTCCTGCTAGCATGATCTGAACCTTTAACTCAGCCATTGCATAGGCCTCTTGTTGCTGCCACACACCTAAAATCCATCCCCTAGTCTGCAAGGAAGAGGTGGTGGCAAGGATCGTTCTGTGCAAACCAGACACAGCAAGGGATGTAGGGCACCAGCTCTGTTTCAACAAGTGAGAAATGCCATATTGACTTCCATTCTGAAGGAGAGACATTCACTGAGCCAAGTTAAGGAACCAAACCAGCCTTTCAAACTAGGCAGTGGAGAGTAAGTATCCCAGTCACTCGACCTGCCCGACTGACTTCCAAGAGATTTCGACAGCCCTCTGTAAGGAGAGGGTGCGCTCAAACCTGTACGGCTGCAGGCAGCTGGAGGACAGAGCTCCCCCTGGAGCCAAGGGCTTTGGGTTCACTCTAGGAAACTGCAGCAGCAGCATCTCACTGGCAAAGGGAAGGCAAGCCTCTGCGTGAGGTTGCAGAATCCCTGTACCGTAGGGTGGCAGAAGAGGCAAGGACTTTGGGTCTACTCATTGTGCTTTCTGTGACAGAAGAGTTGGTTCCACAAGTGTTTCTTTTTACTTTTTTCTCCTGCCAGCAAATGGTTAGGAAGGAAATTAAGGAAAACTTCAGTTAATAAAGTCTTCAACCCACCAAAGGATTAATGGTTCGGACCGTGAGGAGTAATTTAGTGTGAAACCTATGTAAATTAAAACTACCATTTCTAAGGGGAATTCCCAAGGAAAAAGCAGTATTAAACCACAACAACAAATTAAGAAACGGACTCTGAAGACAAACCTAGATTAGTAAATTATTCCTTGAGAATAACAATAACTTCAGCTTCGGGTTGATCGCGTGCCATCACAGTTGGGGTCTCTTCGTCGGAGACCTCGGTACATCAAAGGCGGGGGAAATTGCTCCAGCGTAGAGGACCCCCAGGAAAAACCTCAAATCGATCATTTTGAGGACATGGGATCTGGCGGGCATCAAAATTGGGCTCCCCCCTCCCTGGCAAGCTCTGTTTTGAGCACCGAGAGCGAGGGGGTTGGAGCTGCGGCGCAATGGATGGAACGCTTCCTTTGATGGTACGAAGCTGCGAAACTGAGGCATTAGCGGTCAATTCTTCCAACACTAAAATCATTTAAGGACTGCACCATGGGTACCTTTTACATTTGGATTAAAATTTGGAACAATCTGGACACGGGTAAAGGAACTTAAAAACGGAAGTCAGTCCCTACCCGCTGAGAGAATGGGAGAAGAGACACGTTGCCAAAGCCAAGTGAAAAGATTCAGAGACTTTTAAACTTCCAAAGACTGAATCTATTAACCCCCCCAAAAGCAGGTCAAGGGGGGAAGAGAATTTAACATTACTGAAATACCTGCAAAAGCTCTTAAAAAGGCTCTTTAAAAGCCAATTGACTCTTTGGAAGCAGTGACCCAGTCAGAGCGGCGAGCAGCCATTGTGATGTAACAATAGAAGGAATGTTTGATGGCCTGGGATTCGGACTCGGAGGCTGAACTTGAGGAATCCCAGCCTGCACAGGAGTCCCCGCCTCCTGAACCAGCTAAGCTGGGGCATGAGCCTGAAGGGTCCTCACCTGTGCTGGATCCTCAGCTGCAGGCATCAGCTGAATCTGCTCTGGCTCCTGAGATGATGGAGGACCCATTGCCTGCAGGTGCTCCACTCTCAGCCCCGTCAGGGGAAGCTGAGGTTGCCTCTGGGTCCGGTAACCCTTCAGCCTCTCCTGAGCTGCAGAGGCTCAGGGCAGAGAGGCGGAGGGAACTGGTTTCTCCCAGGAGGAGTGCTCACCTCCAGGCCAGGAAAGGCGAGTCACCAGAGGATCGGGGCCGCGCTACGCCTTGGGGCAGATAAAAGCCAGCCAGCCCCAGTCCCAGGTTGCGGGAGCAACATTGTTGGTTGCTAGTTCCTGCCTGAACCCTGTCCTGCTCTCCTGTCTGAGCTCCTGACCTCACCCGACTCCCTGCCTTGGACCCCGCTTCAGCTTTGACGGACAGCCTCCATACCGCACCCTTGACCTCGGACTGGACTCGGACCTCGCCGCACGGTTAACCCTCAGGACCAGCACAGAATGCTTGTTACTTTCGTTTCCTACTTGGATACTTTGAAGTTGCTGCAGAGGTCTGAACTGAGACATTTTAACCCTTAAAGTAAAAACTGGCAACATATCTCTGAATTGTTTGAGGAGTGAAAGGGGAAAATAACTAAGAAGGGCAGGTTGGAAAAATTGGGACTGTATTTTAATTGCCTTGACTTGCAAATTGGAGTTTCTGTCTGACGTCCAGCTTATTATTCGTTTTGAAATAAAAGTATCTCTGACCTTGGAAATCTGAGTTGCTAGCGGTGCTATGGCGGATGAGTCTAGGAAAAATGCACAAAGAAAAGACTCTAAAGACCAGGCTTTCCATGAGCAAATACAGGAGTTTTTGAAAGATA
The DNA here is from genome assembly GCF_964188315.1 of Podarcis muralis. Lineage (NCBI taxonomy): Eukaryota > Metazoa > Chordata > Lepidosauria > Squamata > Lacertidae > Podarcis > Podarcis muralis. Next base: position 99,978,850 of record NC_135659.1, on the reverse strand, counting down.
ATAAGCAGGGTTTGCAGAGTCTTGCAACAGAGATCAGAGCTAATACGCTCTGTCTCCAGGAATTTAAAAAGGATTTTGGAATTTTGCGTAAAGAACCCCAAGAGGTTAAATCAGAAGTTGCAGGTTTACAGACAAGAGTATCAGAGATTGAAACAGTTAAACTTTCGGATTTGGAAAAATCACAGAAAGAGACTCAAACAGCAGTAGCTTTTTTACAACTTAAGGAAAGAGACATACCTTTGAGAGAAATAAATATCTGGACCTTACAAGTGCTTTGAGAAGAAAAAGCATCTTCTTTCGATTGGAATTTCCACAAGGCCTTTCATTTAAATACCAGCAAAGGAAATATCAAATTAGGTCAATTGAAGAAAAGCGAAGATTTATGGAAAAGAACGCTAGTGATTTTGGATTTGACACAGGAGCAGGAGTTGGACTAGCCACAGGTGCAGATCCGGGATCAGGACTAGGACTTGGAGCAGGAATTGGACCTCCAGATTTGGACTGAGATAATTTGGCATTATGAATTTTATCTTGGAATGTAAATGGACTCAATTCACGGCCCAAAAGACATAAAATCCAACATGTGTTGACAAACAGAATCTAGATGTGAAATGTTTACAAGAAACTCATGTAATAAGAACCCACAGGAAAATTCTGCAAAATAAAAAATTAGGCCAGGAATTTATTTCTTCAGATAAGGTTAAAAAAAGAGGTGTTGTGATTTATGTTAAAGAGAAATTCAGTCCCCAAATGATCCTTAAGGATGAAGGAGTAATTTAGTGTGAAACCTATGTAAATTAAAACTACCATTTCTAAGAGGAATTCCCAAGGAAAAAACAGGATTAAACCATGACAACAAATTAAGAAACGGATTCCGAAGACAAACCTAGATTAGTAAATTATTCCTTGAGAATAACAATAACTTAAATATATAATACAAATTAGAGCTCAAACCTAAGGACAGATAGACAAACAAATGGGCTCTAAGAGAACGCAAACAATGATCAGCCTAACCTCAGCAACAAATTAAGCAAGAAGGGCGTCGGTGGTAGAGAACGAGGCCAATGTGGAAATTAAAGAGTTAAATTTCTCAATTCGGAAGGACTTCCGGTGAGGCATCATGGCAGAAGCCACGGCAGCGAGCAGCTCCTGAAGCCAGCCAGAATCAATTGGGTTACCTGGCTGGCTCCAGACCGCCGCCGCCGCTGCCAGAACCGACAAGGAACTGGGTGAGCCCGGCCCAGCAACTGAGGGAACCGCCAACCCCTCCCCCTCAGGCCGAGCCGGGAATGAAAGCGAGGACACTCAGCCACCCAGCCGACTGCCCAGGGACGACCGGAGACCGAAGCCGGCAAAGAGAAGAGAGGAGAGGGGAGGGGGAAAAAACAAAACAAAAAGCAAACATGGAGCCCCGACCTTGCAGCTGCCACTATCACCAATGCTGCTGCTGCTGAGAAGGGAAAGGAGGAGAGGTAGGAAAGAGCACCAGGAGGGCAAGGGAAACCGTGAAGACACGCGGCTGAGCCTGACCCAAGCCTCCCCCCCCAACCGCGGCTAGCGCGCCAACAGCAGACAGAGGAAGCAAGAGGAAGGCTGGCTGAAAAATACAATCTCAAACCTGACACTCGAGGTAGACGACCTGGAGAGGGTTCACAGAGCCCTAAAACCTATACTGAAACCCAACGCCCCCCCACGAGACATCATTGTATGCTTCACATGCTACAAAAAGAAAGAAGAGGTATGGAACAACCTCAAACCCAACAACAAGCCTTCGATACAGAGACAACCCCATATTGGCCTTGCAGGATTTATCTCTGGACACCCTAAATCGGAGGAAAAACCTACGCCCATGCACCCAGCGCCTCCAACAAGTAAGGATCAAGTACTGATGGGGCTTCCCCTTCCGCCTTATATTAACAACCAACACAACACACGGCTGCCAACATACCTGAAGCCCTGCAACTGCTGAAGAACCTCGAATGCGACCCTCCACTGGAATGGCAACCGACCGACCCAGCAAGTGACAGTCACAGTAAAGAGGAAAAAGAAGCAATAGAAGCGACACAACAATGCAAGCCAACACATCCAACCACCACCACGCACAGAAGCATCCTGCCAAACATACAGCACAAGGCAACAGACCAGGATCAACCAAACCAACACATCACAGATGGACAACCTGACAACAACCACAGCTGAATGAAGCACCCAGAAAACACCTCAAACTGAAGGACTGGTGATTCCCCCCTTCCTTCCCCCTCCCCCTAGGCCATAAATATAGCCAACACCATCAACACCGCCCCCAGCCCTGCATCTCCACAGAGATACCCACCCCAACGCCAGTCTAGATGACTTCAAACCATATTCCCCACCACCCAACCCATAACCCAAACTTTCAGCACCCCCTCATTCCATACTAAGGAAAAACAACTTCTCCAACCTCAATAAAACAACCCACAAACAGGCTAAAACCTGACACCCAATCAGCACAATGGTGGCACCAGAGCGTACCAACACCCACATTCCCACCCCAACATATTGCTAATAACATTGGCAACACTGCTTATGAACCCTATACCCGACATTGGCGTCACAAAGACGCTTAACGCCATCTCACTGACCACCCCCTATCACAAACGACAGGGAGGATGGCCTACCCCTGAACTAGGCCATCCACACCAGCTGAGACCTAGGACCAACCGGCTAAACGTCAGATGGCCCAAAATACCACTAACAAACACCTATATGACTACATATAGGATACAGTAGCCATTCCCCCCCCACGATATTCAAAAAATGTAAAATTTTCATAACAAGGAATAATTTTTAAAAAATCATTCTTTGTTGAGAAAGCATATCTTTGCAATAATTTTCAACATCAAAAACTTTTGGTTCCATCATGCCCACAAACGGAAAATTCAGGTTTTCTAAACCTAGTTTTTCCACCCAAAAAACTAGGCTACATGTACATTTATAATTTTTTTTTTAGACATTTATAAAATCTTTTGAGTGTTGGTGTATTTTTTCCTGAAATCCTCATCATTTTATTGCGCTCTGTAAAATTTCAGAGATCTGATCATTGGCGATTGAGAAAAAAATTAAAATGTACACAAGGGTATCTTGTGCCGAAGGTCTCAAGAGAGACAGACAACATGGATTGAACGAAACTTCGAAGTGCTATAAAATTAAAACAATTTGAGATAGGGAGGGGGGATTTAAGGGGGTTTCTTTCAACCATAAGGGAAGGGTTTACACCAAATTTCACCAACATCCGAGACTAAGGGTGACATGACCTCATTGAAATGACGTGGAATGACTCCATGAGCGGTTGGTGTCCATATAGGAGAGCGTCAATCCCAGATGAGAAATCAAGTCATGGAGCTACCGTCACACAGATACAGACCTACTTTACACGTTCCTGTGGGTTAATCTGAGAAAATTTGGGATGAGGAGAGATCATGTCAAATTTCTGAACCAAAAAGAAACTACTAGACTTGTTTACCTATTTAAATCCCTGCACCCGGGGGGGTTTGAACAAGGAATTAGATTTCAGTTGTTTTATTTAATTGTTCTGACAAGATGGCTGATGTTTGTGTTCTCTATGCTAGATTTTTGGCACAGTATCTTTAAATTTCCTTGAATTGTATGTGATCCAGTGCACCTGTGGGTTGCTTTCGCAATGCTACTAGGGTTCAGCTAAGAGCACCAGCTTACTACACTTCTAAGTGATTGATGCTCCATGGCTATTTGATATACCTGTGGGGACAATTTATTCAGTATGTATTCATTATCGGTTGTGTATATTCAGGTCTGTCATTTCAATGATGTGGAATGACCCCCTGGTCAGCCATGTAATTGCAACCAATGTGATTTACAAAAAAATATATATGCTAAGTCCTTAGGAGAAATGGAAAGCCGGACTTCCGGTCAGCGCCAGCGATTAATGGCGGATTTCCCTACGAGCTCGAGGGAGTCTGCGGGTTCGGGTCCTGTCGCTACGGCGAAGCAGGGGGCCCTAAAAATCACAGGCGGTGAAGCCTGTGAGCGAGGAGACTCGGCGGGCACCTTTGCGCCCCCCAAAAACTGCGAAGGAGCCTTTTTAAAGGCTTCGGAGCGGCAGCGGGTGAGTGGCGCGGTGCCGAGAGTCGTCTACCCAGTCCGTGGAGTGAAGCCGCATCGCCATAATCAGAGAGCGCTGATTTCTTCCTGAGAATTCGGACACAAAAGTAACTACTCGTGAGTAGGATTAAAGGGCTCAAATTAAGTATTTTGGCATTAGCACGGGAAAGGTACAAAAAGGAAGTCTGCCTTTCCGCTCTGTAGTTAAACTAAAGCAAAGAGACTGTAAAGCTACAACTTGGGAGAGAATTTTTCCCTGAAAAACAGTGACTCCATCGTTAGAAAAGCAGCCCTCCTCCCGTTTGCAGGAGCGGTGGGGGGTGGAAAGTGTACTCTTTATACCTGCATTTAAGGAGTGAATTTAAAAAAAACATCCGCTGTCTTAAACCCTGGGGACGGACTGCCTTGACAGGGAAGCTGAATAGTGGACTGTCAGCACGTTAAGGAAAGACTTTGGAATTGCTTTTAGCACTAACTCTGTGAAAAGATACAGTGTCTCTGGATTGATTTGTATATGAAATAGCATTGAAGATAAACTGAAACTGTGGCTTTTTAGGAGAAAAGGGGGACCTTTAAGGAATATATTTGTTACAAAACTTTAAAGTGAAGTTGAAAGTTTCTCCCCCTAGTGGAGAAAAACCTCCCCCCTCCCCGGCAAGCTCTGTTTTGAGCACCGAGAACGAGGGGGTTGGAGCTGCGGTGCAACGGATGGAACGCTTCCTTTGATGGTACGAAGCTGCGAGACTGAGGCATTAGTGGTCAATTCTTCCAACGCTAAAATCATTTAAGGACTGCACCATGGGTACCTTTTACATTTGGATTAAAATTTGGAACAATCTGGACACGGGTAAAGGAATTTAAAAACGGAAGTCAGTCCCTACCTGCTGAGAGAATGAGAGAGCAGCGACGTTGCTGAAGCTAAGTGAAAAGATTCAGAGACTTAAACTTTCAAAGACTGAATCTATTAAACCCCCCCAAAAAAGCAGGTCAAGGGGGGGAAGAGAATTTAACATTACTGAAATACAGGCGTCAGCTGAGTGAGGACCCATTGCCTGCAGGTGTTCCACTCTCAGCCCTGTCAGGGGAAGGTGAGGTTGCCTCTGGGTCCAGTATCCCTCCAGCCTCTCCTGAGCTCAGGCCCAGGGAAGAAAGAACCAAGTTCTTGCAGGAGGAGTGCTCACCTCCAGGCCAGGAGAGGCGAGTCACCTGAGGATCGGGGCCACCCTATGCCTCAGGGCAGATAAAAGCCAGCCAGCCCTTCCCAAGCTGCAGGAGCAACATTGTTGGTTGCTAGTTCCTGCCTGAACCCTGTCCTGCTCTTCTGCCAGAGTTCCTGACCTCACCCGACTCCCTGCCTTGGACCCCGCTTCAGCTTTGACCGACAGCCTCCATACCGCACCCTCGACCTCGGACTGGGACCTCGCCGCACGGTTAACCCTCAGGACCAGCACAGAATGCTTGTTACTTTCGTTTCCTACTAGGATACTTTGAAGTTGCTGCAGAGGTCTGAACTGAGACATTTTAACCCTTAAAGTAAAAACTGGCAACATATCTCTATCTGAATTGTTTGAGGAGTGAAAGGGGAAAATAAATAAGAAGGGCAGGTTGGAAAAATTGGGACTGTATTTTAATTGCCTTGACTTGCAAATTGGAGTTGCTGTCTGACGTCCAGCTTATTATTCCTGTTTTGAAATAAAAGTACCTCTGACCTTGGAAATCTGAGTTGCTAGCGGTGTTATGGCGGATGAATCTGGGGAAAAGGCACAAACAAGAAAACACTCTAAAGACCAGGCTTTCCATGAGCAAATACTGGCGTTTATGAAAGATAATACGCAGGGTTTGCAGAGTCTTGCAACAGAGGTCAGAGCTAATACGAATTGTCTCCAGGAATTTAAAAAGGATTTTGGAATTTTGCATAAAGACCTCCAAGAGGTTAAATCAGAAGTTGCAGGTTTACAGACAAGAGTATCAGAGATTGAAACAGTTAAAACTTTCGGATTTGGAAAAATCACAGGAGGAGACTCAAACGGCAATATCCGCCCTCCCTTCCCCACAGGTGGGCGGGGTTTGCAGCACCGAGCGAGGCTCACCTGGGTGGGTGCCACCCACCTGCTTGAGCTGGCCTTTGACCCGCCCTTGGCCAGGGAGGACAATGGACGGCCGGCCGGGGGTGGGCCTAAGGCTAAAAGAAAAGAGGCTGATCCTTTGGCTCAAGCCGCTTTTGCTGTTCTTCCTTCCAGGATCAATCCCTCTCGCATTAATTATGCAGTGAGTAAAATTAACAGAGCCATGCGCAACACCATGCGGCAAATTGGTGGGTTCTCTATCCCACATCCCACCATCACAGCAGATAGAGTTGACCTATTCCGGGGGGAATAAGGCTAAAAGAAAGGAGGCCGACTCCTGGGCTCAAGCCTCTTTTGCCGTTCTCCCTTCCAGGATCAGGATCAAGATCAGGAGCGTGTCCAGGCGGCTGGACTGAGGTAAGTAACCAGCCTTCTTTACTTATGCCGGGGGGGGGGGGGGATTTGTCCCTCCACCAAGCTAGGCCGCATTTTGGCATGCTCGGTTAGGCACGTTGCGGCCTTTTTTGGAGCTTTTCCCTGGCAGCAGCGAGGGGGGGGGGGGGGGACGGGGGACGGGACACTGCAAAAGCAATAGTGTCCTGATAACAAGATGAGGAACCAACTGAAATACAGGAAAATATCTTTACTAAGAACAATGAACTGCTGTGGTATTGGCGGAAGCCTTTAAAAACAAAAATTATTGGTTTTCTTTTCTCATAACAAATATTCAATATCATCACTTAGCATTCATTTTCCCTGTTGACTTTCCCCAACTTCCATTTCTGGTTTGTTACACCAAATGTTACACCCTGCTTTTTATACATAACGTTCTGTTATCGCCTGTTATATTTCTTGTTCTCTGTAAATAAACTTGTAAATGTTTATTTAAATCCTGCCAACGAGTCCAAGTTGTTTTGTGGCAGAAGTCTTTATTTGTTGTTTTGTAGGTAGCTTTGTATGTAGTTCTGTGTTTTAATTTAAGAATTGTAAAATATTAGTCTAACAATGAATGATTTACTGTTATTAAAGTTATATATACGTGTATGTATATTTTTTCTCCTTTTCACTTTCAAACTTTTTTCTTCTATATTATATGTTTACTTTTCCTTATTTTTTATTCTTTTATTTACTTAATCTGTTTGATGACTAAGTTTTGTTCTAATTGTTTGTATGCAACATAATTCAATAAAATAAATAAAAGGTTTGGGAGCAAACGGACTGAAATAGCTCCTCAAACCCTTGTTCGGGGTCCCTCCCAACATCTGAACTGTGGGAATAATATTCCACTGTGTGGATTAAGGGTCTAGGATTTAATTTTGATGAAGGATTTAGCAGAAGGAAAAGTAGAAAAGGAAATTGCAATCTTTTTCTTTTTTAGATTAGTATGATTTTTACTTTATATTATGGAGAAAACTTTCAACAAAATCTAGCAAAAAAAAAAGAGACCCCTCAATCTCTGCTTTTCCAGCTACAGGCCTCAGAAAAGTCCCTGCACCCTCAATCGGCTCTTCCACCCTGGCTGCCTCTTCTGGCAGTGTGGTGCAAGGGTTAGACCGCTCTGCTAGGAAATGGATGAGAAACCAGAATGTCAGGGTACCGCTGATCTGGTAGTTGTGGGTCTGGCAAATAACGCATGTGCACAAGCTATATCCGGTGCTCCTCCGACCCGGAAGTGGGCAGCTGTGCAGCGCAGCACCAGTAAGAGCGGGCGGTGGCAGCGGAGGTCGCCACGGGCCGGATAAATGAGTCCCTCGGGCCATATCCGGTCCGCGGGCCTTAGTTTAGGGGACCAAAACCATTTCAACGCTAAGTGAGTTCATTGATGATCTAACAGACAAAATAGAACATTTGATTTCTCATTCTTTCATAGCAAAGTCAGTCTTCCTTCCTTAAAAATTTAGAATAAATCCTTCCATCACACACAGCCGTTATTCTACTAGATTTCAGTGAAAACTTTTCATTCTTGTTTCGCCTTCCTGGGCTTCATCAGTTGTAGATTGCCGTCACCTGTAACTGAAATCAATACTGCGCGTGTCTATATAACCTTACATTGCAACAGTTGTTGTTCACTGCAGAAACCACCATGTCATAAGTTCCATTATCTTGATATACTACATATGGTATGTACACGTATGGTGCAATTGTTTACATTATTCTTATTTGTTACATGTTGAAATACAATATTATATTCATTTATATTATTTAGAACATGTACAACTGATGAAGACCAGGAGGGCGAAACAAGGCATTATTCAGGAAATTCTTGTCAAGATTCTGTGGAACTGTAGTAAGATCCCATTTGGATTTTATGAACATACAAAGACATATGTGGAACAGAAACTAGCAAATATTTGGACTCTATGAATGAACTGATCTATTGGGACTTCAGTTTACTTTGTTGTACTTTACGTGTTGATTATGTGCAAGAGAAATATTTGATACTGTGATAAATACAGAAGAGAATTGTTTATGTGAATGCACAGACAGTTACATTTTGTGTGTTTGTTGAATGCACTTTACGTAATGCTAGGTTTGATGTTTTGCAAGTCATAAAACATAATGCATAATTTTAAATTCTTTAATCTTTAACTTGCTAGGCTTTATAACCTTACTTGTTGGCATTTAAAGTTTCTGATCAAATTTTTTTTAATCATTTCACAATAGGAAATTTTCATAATTTTAAATACCCCCAAGCTAAAAGTCTGCACTTTCAAAAAAACACACACCCCTATAACCAGTATTATGTTAATTTTTAAGATGAACCACTTTGTTTCATTATTTTTTTCTATTTCAGCTATGGGTTGTAGGAAAGTTGTACCCAGTAGCAATTTCCCCCCCACGATGTTCAAAAAATGTAACATTTTCATTATGAGGAATAATTTTTAAAAAATCATTCTTTGTTGAGAAAGAGCATGTCTTTGCAATAATTTTCAACATCAAAAACTTTTGGTTCCATCATGCCCACAAACTGAAAATTCAGGTTTTCTAAACCTAGTTTTTCCACCCAAAAACCTAGGCTACAAGTACATTTATAATTTTTTTTTAGACATTTATAAAATCTTTTGAGTGTTGGTGTATTTTTTCCTGAAATCCTCATCATTTTATTGTGCTCTGTAAAATTTCAGAGATCTGATCATTGGCTATTGAGAAAAAAATTAAAATGTACACAAGGGTATCTTGTGCCGAAGGTCTCAAGAGAGACAGACAACATGGATTGAACGTAACTTCGAAGTGCTATAAAATTAAAACAATTTGAGATGGGGGGCGGGATTTAAGGGGGTTTCTTTCAACCATAAGGGAAGGGTTTACACCAAATTTCACCAACATCCAAGACTGAGGGTGACATGACCTCGTTGAAATGACGTGGAATGACTCCATGAGCGGTCGGTGTCCATATAGGAGAGCGTCGATCCCGCATGAGAAATCAAGTCATGGAGCTACCGCCACGCAGATACAGACATACTTTACACGGTCCTATGGGTTAATCCGAGAAAATTTGGGATGAGGAGAGATCATGTCAAATTTCTGAACCAACAAGAAACTACTAGACTTGTTTACCTATTTAAATCCCTGCACCCAGGGGGGTTTGAACAAGGAATTATATTTCAGTTGTTTTATTTAATTGTTCTGACAAGATGGCTGATGTTTGTGTTCTCTATGCTAGATTTTTGGCACAGTATCTTTCAATTTCCTGGAATTGTATGTGATCCAGTGCACCTGTGGGTTGCTTTCGCAATGCTACTAGGGTTCGGCTAAGAGCACCAGCTTACCACACTTCTAAGTGATTGATGCTCCATGGCTATTTGATATACCTGTGGGGACAATTTATTCGGTATGTATTATCGGTTGTGTATATGCAGGTCTGTCATTTCAATGATGTGGAATGACCCCCTGGTCACATCCATGTAATTGCAACCAATGTGATTTACAAAAAAAATTAAAAATACGCTAAGGGGGTCCTTAGGGGAAATGGAAAGCCAAGCTATATGGTAGCTGGAGTAGCTGCCAGGCTGGCAGCTAGGGGCTGCCGCTGCCGGCTGGCTCAGGTGTTGGGCTGGAAGGGAGTAGGAATGCCGTGTGGGCACTGCTGCTTGGGGGGGGTGGCAGCAGCAGAAAGGGATACCGATAAATGCCACCTTATATGTCTGCAGAGAATTGAGGGGTGCTCCAGAGATCGGGGTGGTCATGACTTGGACCACCACCCAACTTTATTTAGCCTCCTGAGGCTAAATCAAGATGCCTGGAATATTTGCCTGACAGTTCTTCATGGTGGGAGAATAAAAATTATTTGTCAGGGATTTGTGAACCTGGATCTATGGAGGACAAGTGGCTACATAGGATCCAAGCTGGCAGATATTTGCCAGCAGGCCTGCAAGCTGGCCACCCACAAGTGGAGAAGTTGGAGAAATCCTCCTGATAGAGCGAATGTCTTATCTGCGGCAGCGTTTGGACTTGTGGCAGATATTAACTCTACGTGTGGGATTCCTCTGCCAACAGAGAGAATCTGGCTCATTAGGCAGGAAGGAGGCAGTTCTCAGATTCAAGAAGACTTCAGGGGCATCCATTCTGAAGGAGATAAAGAGAGCGAGCCTTTCTTTTCTTCTGTTCTTTCCCAAGGAACACGTGATAACGTTCCAAGTTAAGAAAGCCAACCAGCCTGCATAACTAGGGGGTGGAGGGGGTGCACAGTCAAAAGAACCCATAGATGGCATGAAAAATTTCACCTGGAATATTGTTATCTGTTGAAACTGTCATTGTGGAGTAGGACGTCAATAATTAAAATGACCGTGCTACCAAAGATCTTATTCTTATTGCAAATCTTACCAATAATTAGTGGAGTCAAATGCTTCAAAGATTGGCAAAAAGATCTGGCTAAATTCATCTGGCAAGGTAAAAAACAGAATAAAATTTTAACTATAAACAGAAATCAGACGGGAGGTTTTGCGGTCCTAGACCTCAAACAATACTATGAAGCAACAAGTTTTGTTTGGCCCAAAGAATGCATAATACAGTATTAAAAAATACTAAAATACTTTGGTTGCCAAGGTGGTAGTATTCTATACTGTGAATTCCCCATCCTCAGTCTGAGAAGTTTTGTAGGATAACATGAGGAGTTGTAATTTGTTCGGCCACATAGTAAGATAGTTTGGTAGATGGTGGAGTGGAAGGGTTGAGAATGGGTAGGCTAATTTTGGAAGGGTGATCATTTTGATCGTGGCTATTTTATCTGAGAGAGTGAAGTTAGTATCGTTCCATCACCTCAGGTCTTTGTTAATTTGTCGCTGCGGGGATTTTTAATTAGGGAGGTATAATTTGTTGAGGTTTCTGGATATTTGAACCCCTAGGTATCTGAATTTGGTACAACAGAGTTTTATCTTTATTTTATATATTTCTGGATATGAGAGTGTTGAAACACATTGCCTCAGATTTAGCAATCTTCACTTGTTGGCCTGACACCACTGCGAAAGTGTTGAGTTCTTTGGCTAGGTGATTGCTGTATTAATAGGGTATGGTGTCGTGACCATTAGGCCTGCAAAGAGCCCTAGTTTATGTGTTTTACCTTTTATTTCCACTCCCTTGATATTAGGGGCTGCCCAGAGTTGGATCGCTAGAGGTCCTAGGGCCACGATGAATAGGAAGGGAGGCAGCAGCCTCCCGTTTGTGCCTCTTTGGATTGCTATAGTGTTAAGAGTCCATATTGTTACCGGTATTTGATTTATTTAGAAGTTATCAATGTATGTATTTGTTTACATATGGTCTCTCCCCAGAGTATTTATTAAGTTTAGAAAGGGGAAGGGCCAAGAACATAATAAAAGAAAGACTCAGGGACATTGAAGCCCAAAATGACTTTAATCAACTTCTGATAACTCATAAACGCCTATTCAATCCCCAAAGGCCCCATCTAGCAAACTATCTCAAAGTTCTAGACAACGCTAAACACCGATGGGCATTTTCCAGGGCCCGCTTTAACGCTCTCCCTTCAGCTCTGCTAGAGGGAAGATACAATAAAATACCGATCGAACAAAGATTATGTACCTGTAACAGCGATGAAATCGAAACCATTGGGCATGTCATCTTATACTGCCCATTATATCGAGACTCAAGAAAAGAGCTGATCGAACCGATTCTGAGGAAAATACCTCGCAGTACAGACGACACCTATATCAGACACCTCTTAGCTGACAAAGAGCCCGAAATTAACAGGTCCGTGGCAAAGTACTGTTACATTGCAACAAGAATAAGACGAGCAATGATGTCAACAACGGAGTCCAAATTGTAAACATCGAAGGAACGATAATAAACAGTAGAGACACCTGAATTGAATTTTTAAAACCTTAAAAGTCGAAACCTGGTCATAAATATAAGCACCAATTCTGTGAATTGGCCATATTTCTACTGTTATTTGTAGCACAATACTACTTTTAATGTCATATTTTTTATAAATTGCTTCCTGGTCACTGACCGTATTAAAGATTTTTGATTTGTATTTGTTTTTTATTTGTATATTTTAAAAACTGAATAAAAAAAGCAAAGAAAAACTTCACCTGGAATATTGTCATTTTAACTGTCGGCATTTTTATGCTAAAACCCAAAGCAACAAATAAAGTTTGGTATTTAATATAAGGGTAGTGGCGGTCTTTTGCAGGTGCCCTGCCAAACAGTTTAACAGGAATACAGAAATATGTTTTGATTGAGCAGGAAAATTACGCATACCTCCCAGGGCTGGAAGCTGGGGGAGGCTCCCAGGTGGAAAAGATCACCTTTTGTTGTGTGGAATAAGGGCCTAGAGTTAATTAAAAAGTCCTTCATCAGCATTTCCTTTCCTACTTCTCTCGTTTTCTTTTTCTTTTAAAACTTTAGTAAAAAAGAAGAGAATTAGAGAGTGAGCTCCATCTTTGCTTCTCCAGCCACAGCCCTCAGAAGGGACCCTGGTCCCGAGATCGGCTTTCTCCCTTGCTACCCCTTCTGGCAGTGTGGTGCAGTGGTTAGACCGCTCTGCAAGAAGCCCACGGGGTGCCCCTGGGCAACTGACTAAGAAGTCAAAACGATGAACCCTTTTGCACTATTTGATAAAGTACCATCCGTGCATGCAGGATCTTAGATGTGAGCAGCAGGAGAATGCCAGGTTATTACAAGAGCTAGACAAAACCACTTGCAGAGTCAAGCCTCTGCTTGCGTCCATCTCGCCGAACGTCCGCGGCAAACCTGGAAGTAACCGGCAGGTTTGCCGCGGTCCACACATGGACAGGCGTGGCGATTGCCGTTCGCGCATGCGCAGAAGCGGCGCCTCTACACGCGAGCAGCTTCAAGGTAGGGACGGACCTCCGGAACGGATTACGTTCGTTCCGAGAGGTTCCACTGTATTCATTAAAATCTTTTCTTCTGCACTGCCACCAGCCAACTCCAGATGAACTTTCAAATCCGAGGAAAGTGCGTGTTGGGGTTGTGCCAACCTGAGTTGGTCCAGGATACCTAATGCAATTGAAAGCGGGTGCTGCTGCCGCCCCATATCTAGGGGGCGATGATAGGCAGGGGCGCACTCGAGATATAAGTAACAATCAGACCTTGAAAAGTTGGCATCACTGGACCAAGTCCATCCATTTTGTTGAATTAAACTAAATAAACCAGGAATGGGGGATGTGAGCACAGACAAACTTGTGTCTAAGATATCACGTGTGGGCGTGATGCCTGTTTAAAACCCACTATTTTAATTGCTGTGAAGTTGCTCTGAGCAACGCCGAATGCGCTGGAAAGGCAGGAGATACATATTCTGAATTGAAAAAAATAGTATTTATTTACTTTTCCAGCCTTCTTTTGCTATGCGCGCAGTCACTAAGGTGCGACGTGTGACCAACAGTCGCTTCTGTGATGAGAGAGAGCGCCGATAGGCAAGGGGGCACTGGAGACGTAACTATCAGACTTTGAAAAGTTGGCATCACTGGACCACATCCATCCATTTTGTTGAATTAAACTGAATAGTTTTAATTATATATTGAATGAATATGCAATTGTTACTGTTTTGAATTTCATTGTGTTATTCTCTTCCTTAGTGGGCTGTGCATCGCGAGTGTCGGAGAAGGCCTCTCCCTCCTCAGGCTAATTCCACCTGACCTAGGGGGCGGGGCCCAGGCCCACCTCCATGACAGCTTTAAGGACACTGGTGCTGCTGCAGCAAATGTTAAAGATGTTATATATATATTTTAAGGTGTTTTAAAGGTGCTTTTATTGTTTACTTTGTTGTACCACCGTGAATGGTGGTTTTTATCTATGTATTTTTGTTTTGTTCCGTCTTGTTTTGTTTTGGGGCTGGACATTGAGTGGGGTGGGGATTGGTTTTGTTTGGGCATAATTGTTTTTGGTTGGTTTTGTTTTTTTATTTTGTAAATGGAGGTTAGTATGAGGCTTGGGATTGCTACCGTGGAGGGGCGAGGGAGGTATGGCGGTGGGGGCAGATGTTATAGGCGAAGGGGATCGAGATACGGATATGCTCGTACCCCTTCCAATCTGCGCCCCATCCCAAGAGACGAGGGTAGGGTGAGCAAGGATTACTCACCTCCATCACTGGTGCTGTGCAATGCCAGGTGTAGTAAAGTAGACATATTTACACCTGGCTTTCTGGGTGTGAACCTTCCCCCCCCCCCCCCAGTGATGTTATCTGTCCTTGAAGTGCTTGGGAATGGAGATCTGGTTAATTTCCACGAAAGGGAGGACTATCCCTTGATTGGGGTTCGAACCTAAAATTGACCCAGCTGCAAAAGAGTAAATTGGTTAATTAGGACTTATGATTGGCTAGAAAGTTACGACGCCAAGTAAGAATTTTGGGATAAAAGATCAAGAGAATTGTTGGCTCTTTGCTCTTTGCCATCGCTCTGCACCCAGCAAAGATGCCCGGTTATTGTTTCACCTAATAGCCGTCGTTTCGTCTTTTGAAATGGAAATTTTCAAACACTACCATTGTGCGGATGCATGAAAGGACTCTGACTATCCTAACTGTGTGTTTTGTGAGTATGTTAAGTTAGTTAGACTATGCAATGTTTTTATTTTCTTGCTTGTAAGTTTCATAAGAAAGTGCCTGTTGGTTTCAACATGTTTTCTGTTATTCTTTTAAAATAAATTTTTAAAGAAGAACCTGTTTGGTATCTGTGCCTTTTCCGAGGGAATAGCTAAATCCTTGCCTTCCGCTTAGTTACGCTCTACCGTAAGAACTTCTGTCTGCAAGTCTGTGGATTCAGCTTGTGGAGGGGGGAATTGCCAGGTTAACGGGACACTTCCTTCTCCCTGGGTTGTGGCTCTGGGTTCCCCTACCGGTGTTATTTCGGCCTATGTTTCCGAAAAGGTAAACCTCGCTGGCCAGTGTGCTCCAGAAACCTGATCTGGCCGGAGAGCAAAGACAGGTGAGGGAGGGGCAGCTGGGGGCGAAGGACCTTTACCTTTACTACATGGTGGCAGCGGCGGGATAGAACTTCCCTGCGGAAAAGCACTGTAACGTTTTAAAAGTTTGGCACATATCTTCTGTGGCTTACAAGCGGTTTATTGTTTTGTGTAGAGATAGTTAGGATGGAGCAAAGTATGGAACAATCTTTGAGAACTATTGATCAATGGGGGGAAATGGGAGAAGCTAGTTCCCTGCCGGTGGAAACCAACCCCATGAGGACTCCAAGTCCTAGTGAAAAGTCTGCGTCCTGGTTTTCCGATGGGTCCCAGGAGGAGCTGGTAGATTCCAGCATCCCAGAGACGGTCCGGAAGGGTCAGCAAGAGACCTGCCGTGTGGAAGGAGGGAGGGCTGCGTCAGAGTACCAAACCCTAACACCTCGTGAGGAGGTGCACGCAGAGGCAGCTTCTGCACGTCCTAGGGAAAATTTTCCTGTTTACACAGAGTCTGGAGAGATGGATTTCTCGGAGGGACTTGATGTGGAGTGGATACGAGATCCAGAGGACGGTGGATTCCGTTCCCGAGAGAAGTGTCCAAAAGTGGGCCAGGCTATTCAGATGACACCGCAGTACAGCCGGATGGCGTGTGACTACCAAGGTTTGCCGCGGCAGCGACAAGTGATGACGGGGAGAGATTACAGCCGAGAGGCATGCGCGCCGGATGTGCGCAGGAAGGTGGGACAGCCTTCGCTTAGCCCGGGAAAGGTCTACTCGCCCGTCAATGCTCAACAAGTGTGCGTGCCAGTACGCCGGTACGTAGCAGAGGAGGAGGAGGAAGAGTTTTTTCAAAGACCTCAACGTGAATGCGCGGCGGCGGAACAGCGACGCCCGGATGGGTGGATGCCGCCCAGCAGAGCTCCAAGGTATGAACCTGTCCCTGTGAGGGGGGGAAACCAACGCCAACCATCCCCTCCAGGACTGACTTTAAATAATCTTAATTGGAGGGTGTTTCAGAAATATCAACCTCCTACTGATGTACTGTGTTACCTAAATCTTTTTGAAGTGACTTGCAAGGACATGGGGGTCGCTCCGGAACTTTATATGGTGGTTTTGCGCTCCCTGGTCTGTGGGGATTTGGCAGACCTGATGGGAAACCTTCCCCAAGATGACTTAAATAACTATGAGAAATTTAAAAAACTAGTTATGCGGCGGCTTGGATTACACCCTGAGCAATATAGAAAAGCCTTTCGGAAGGTGGAGAAAGGTGGGCTCACTGACAACATAGCCGTATTCTCTGCAAAGATGGCTCAGAATTTTGAACTGTGGCTTGCAGCCGAGGGGGCTCGGGATGCGAAGGATATCAAGCAGCTCCTGTTGATTGAGCAGTTGATGCGGTCACTGTCCCCTGAAATTGCTAGCTTGGTTGCGGACCAAAAACCACGAACTTTGGAGGAAGCCACTTCTCTGGCTGAGTCTTTCAGGGTTAATCGCGCCCACTGGGCTACTAAAGGGGGGAATAATACGAATAGACCTATGATTGGGTCTGGAAGATCCGCCCCCCCCATCAAGGAACCTAGCCGAGGTGTTCCTACACCTGCTAAAGACTTTGCTGCAACAGGGGGAGAGCGTTCTAAACTGTCCCCTACGTCTGGACTGTGTTTCTTGTGTAAAAAGCCGGGACACATGAAAGCAGCTTGTCCCCAGCTTGGAAATAAAAAGCCTACCATCCTCACGTCCACCCCCGCTGTGCGGATGACACAGCGGCCAGAGGAAGACTGGGAGGAGGAGCAGCTAAAATCCGGAGTGGAGCAGAGTTTGGCTCTGAAGGAGGAGGGTGGGGCAACACCTAAAGCTGAAACACCTGCTGTTCCAATAACTGCTGTTAATGTGGGGCCGGTGAGTGCGGGGAGTAATTTTAAAAACCCCATGTGAACTGGGCGAAGTTGGAGTTTTCTGCCCCTATTGAAGTCAATAAAACTGTTGTGGAATCGTATCGGGACACTGGCTCAGATATTACAAGCGTGTCTAGAGATCTGGTCTTGCCTAGCCAGATGCAGGCAAAGCCCCTGAAAATTAGTCCGTACGGGGTAGAAGAAATTTTTCAGCAATAGTCCCCCTTAAATACAGAGGCTATAGCGGGGACCATTTGGTGATTGTTCATGACCCACAAGTTTGCAAAAGCCCCGTCTTGGTTGGGAACGATCTTGGGTTTCAAGTTTACTTGCAACAACAAACCAAGGTGAATCCGGTAACTGTAGTAACCCCCCCCCACCCCAAGTCAGGCAGGGACAGACTCTGTTGAGCCTGAGACGGGGTTGGGTGGAAAACCTGGAGGGGAGGGAGAGTTAGCAATCTTGGATGTGGAACCCACAAAGGACTTTGAGGCCCCTGTCGAACTGGGGGATTTGGGTGAGTTTGCCGCTGAACAACAAACAGACCCCTCCCTGCAGGAGTGTCGGGAGGCGGTTGGGGCTTCCCTGCGGGGGGGGTGAAGAGGGCCCAATTTGTGTATAAAAAAGGACTTTTGTATCGGCAATTTGTACCAAAAAAGGTGAAGGACAAAGACTTTGTTTTACAACTAGTGGTTCCAGAAAAGAAGCGGTCAACGGTTCTCAGTTTAGCACATGAGGATGGCCTAGCAGGCCATATGGGACTACAAAAGACTTTAGAGAGGCTGACTCGTTACTTTTACTGGCCTGATGTATATCAAACAACTAAAGCATATGTGCGTTCTTGTGTAATATGTCAAAAGGTGGGAAATGACCGTGACAATCTGCCTAATGAGTTGCAAAGTGTCCCCTTAGAAGCAAATGTTTTGGAAAAGTGGGGAATTGATTTAGTGGGACCCCTACCAAAGACCCACTCAGGAAAGCAATTTCTGTGTATAATAATTGATTATGCATCTCGTTATGTCTGGGGGACAAGTTTAGCTAACACTTCTGCTAATAATTTGGTGAAAGCCTTGATTTCTGCCTTTTGCTCTTTAGGGATTCCTAAAGTTTTGGTGAGCGACTGCTGCAAGACAATATGGAGTAACAGAATAGATGGTTCAGGACTGGAAAGCAAATGAGAAAGCATTAAAGAGTGTGCCAAGGGGTAAGTGTGCATTAAGAAGAGGCACCCCACATTGGCCAGAACTCGAAAAACACACAGCAGACACGGTGAATGAGCATCGCCCAAACGGTTATGTAGTGACACAAAAACGGTTATGTAGTGACACAAACGGTTATGTAGTGCCCCAAAATTACCTGCACATCTTGATAACAAAGTAAATAGTTTCGGGATGAAGCAAGATGGCGACGAAGGTAGCAGCCTAGTTAACTTCGTCTGCCTTTAGATTAAGTTTTAAGTAGTTTTAAGCAGTTTTTTTTTAACCCCCTCTGGGCTTTTATTGCTTTATTGCTTTAGATTAAGTTTCAAGTAGTTTTTTTTTTTTTAACCCTCTCTGGGCTTTTATTGCTTTATTGTTTTATCACCTGATTCGAGCTTCAGCCTTGCTGCCTTGCCGCTCCCCCCGCTGTGCATTTGGTGCTGTGGAGCTGAGTAATCTCCTGAAACAAGTGATTTGGGAAGGGAAGAGGTCTGGCCTGACTCCCCTGCCGTGAAGGGACCCCCGTCACTGGAAAGGAAAAAACTCAAGGTGGGTGATCGGAAACACCGGGAAAAAAAGGGTTGAAGCAAGTCCCCTTCGAGTCCCGTCTGTGTGAGTAAGACCGTCTTCAGCAAAGCAGGCTGATAAGGAGGCTTGGCTTGGAAAATAATTACCATCCTTCACCTTATATCAATTAACCCCCAGCTTCTATCAGCTTTTATCAGTAAAAGGACACTGGGAGCTGACGGAAGAGCTCTCAAACCTTCCTCCCTTTTCCAGCTCCACCAAAGAAACATACTGAGAATCAGTGCTCGCTGATGAGCTAAGCAGGAGAAAGCTGCAGGAGAAAGCTGCAGATATCCCCCTATTCATCCATCGCTGCTTCAAGACAATATGGAGTAACAGAAGAGATAGTTCAGGACTGGAAAGCAAATGAAAAAGCATTAAAGAGTGTGCCAAGGGGTAAGTGTGCCTTAAGAAGAGGCACCCCACATTGGCCAGAACTCGAAAAACATGCAGCAGACACGGTGAATGAGCATCACCCAAACGGTTATGTAGTGACACAAAATAAAATATGTTTGTTTGCATTTCAGTGGGCCAAGATCACAGCAACAGATTTAAGGCCACTGTATCCTGGTGTACTAGATTCATGGGAAGGCATAATATGGTACTGAGGCAAAAGACAAAAACTGCCCCAAAATTACCTGCACATCTTGATAGCAAAGTAAATAGTTTCTACCAATACGTAATACAACAGCGCACTAAACATGGCTATGCATTAAGTAGTATTGGAAATATGGATGAAACTTCAATGAATTTTCATATGGATGGAAATAAAACTGTCCATCAAAAAGGTGAAAAAACAATTTTAACTAAAACAACAGGACAGGAGGAGTCCAGTTTTATAGTGGTACTAGGATGCACTGTTGAAAGAATCATTCTGCACAGAAACATGTTTGTACCTTTAAGAACAGTTTATGTGAGCTTTGGGCTAATTGGTTGCAGCTGGCCATGGCTACAAAAGGAGAAAAGCTGCAGTTTGTACTCTGCCTGCAAGAAAAACACCCAGAAGCTTTGCTGTTTGTTGTTTTATAATAAAGTCTTTATTTAAGTTTGGTTTTACACCTGTCTCATGGTGTCACAGTCTCTGTCTTATGCCACTAGTGAAAAACCCCCTCTAACATGCACAGCTGATGGCGCTAAACGGAGACCAATGATTATTTTAAAAAACAATGCCGAAACTCAAGTTCCCTGTTGGTTGTTTTGTACATGTGAATGAAAAAGTCTCTATGAAGGAGAAGGGGTAAAGCTATGGCTTGATAATGTATGGAGCAGGCGACCAGGTGGACTTACTCAAAAATGTTGTCTACTGATGTGGGTTATGCTCAGGGCTCATATATGAAAAGAGAAAGAAAATGCTTGTATAAAGTACTTCTTGACTGTGCATTTGAGTGTGACTACAGTTCTTGTCATCTGCCACCAGGGAACCTTTGCTAGACACTTTGGGAAGCGGTTAAGGTTGGTAACCTCTAATATCGATCAAGGTCCTAAGTGGGGGTGGATCATAAGAACATTTTTTCTCCTTTTGAAACAACCTGAGACAATAAGGATTTAAAAGCTATGAACTAAATCAGGAGTCCAAACTGCTCCTGTAGTGAAGTTAGGAAATCCTAGTATCTCCAAACTTTGGTTCCTGCAGGAGTGAAGAATTGTGTGGGAGAGTTAAAACTGTGGGCTCCTGGGGAATGTGTATCTGGTTTCCTTAATTGTAGAACTCTGTCTTTGAAGGTGTGAATCAAAAGGCTATCAGGCAATTTGCAGCTCAGAGAGCCTGATATGTCTCTGGGAATGAAGGGGGAGTCTTTGATCCGCAAGGTCTCTGAGACTAAACAGAGTTCAGCTTTCCGAGTCTCCAGACAATCAAGTTATTGTCTCCGCATACAGCCATTGGCAAATTGGTAATTAAAGACCTGATTGGTCCCTAAACCATTTATCCACATGGGATTCTCAGGAATAAAGGTCTGGGGAATTGAGATGCAAATTGCAGACCAACTTGCCATGAAAATTCTCTTGCTAGGCAGACCACCTTGCCCTGGTGTTTGTGCCTGAGGGCCCTTGACCAGCTAAGAAATCTTACGGACTTGCTCTGCTTTGAACTACTGTCATTTTGTGAGCATGTTTTTAGTCAGTTATACTGTGCAACTTTTTTATGTTCTTGTTTGTAACTTTTAAGAAATGTGCAAGCTTTGATTTTCTGAGTGACCTTTTCAATAAACTTGGAAAAGGACTTTTGCCTTTTTGAATTCTGTACCTTTGCCCGGAGAAGCTAAACCAGCGCCTGGCCACTTCGGACACCTACTGGTTTTACCTGTTGGATTTCTGTCTGCATCACAGTACAGTGACAGAGTTGGGCAATCCGGTAAAAGGGGATTTTCCTCCTTGGACTCTTTTCAAGGGTTGGCCCAGGAAAAGAGGTGGTGGCAGCTTTCTACTGTTTGGCTTGTGCCTTAAAACCCCTTGCGTCCTGTCCGTCTCCCTGCTAGGTCCTGCCAACTGGTGGGGGGGTGGATAGTGTCCTACGAACCACAACAGCTGCCTATCAAATTCCGTTGCCCGCTGCCCCACATTCCTTTTTATCACCAAAATTTCAATATCATTGCCCTCCAAGAGACATGGGTGGCGGAAAATCCAACATTGAAAGGGTATTATTCATACACAGTTAAGGCTGTCCCAGGCAGACTCAAAGGGGTGTTGTGTACTTTGATCTCGCTATGCCTAAATGCCACTTGCAAGAAGTTGCACCCCCTAGATCAACTAGCAATGGCCTTACTTAGATCATGCGGAAGGTGTAGTGTCGGGAGACATTCTGCACAGAAACATGTGTACCTTTAAGAAGTTTCTGTAAGTTCTGGGTTAATTGGTTGCAGCTGGCCGTGGCTACAAAATGGAAAAAGCTGCCATTTGTACTCTGCCTGCAGGAAAAACACCCACAAGCATTTCTGTTTGTTATTTTGTAATAAAACCTTTATTTAAGTTTGGTTTTACACCTGTCTCGTGGAGTCAGTTTCTGTTCTCTGCCACCAGTTGAAAATCCCCCTCCAATATGTAGTTTGTTAGTTATAAATGTTTATATTCCTCCAACTAGCAAAAATATTGATATCGAGAGTAAGTGGAAAAGACTGGAAACCTATGTTAGGTCACTGCTATTGGATTACCCCGGGGGCAAAGGCCCTGTTGGTGGGTGACCTAAATGCAAGGTTAGGGGGCCAGACAACTCTAGTTTAGCAGTTAAATACAGGTATAAAATTGGGTTCCCTGAGGTGTCTGGCCCAGAAGTTCTTCAGCAACCAAAGCTATCAAAAGACTAACACTCAAATTATGCTGGTGCCTTGCCTCTTCAAATTTCCACGGCAGTTAAATTTGTACATACTAAATGGCTGCACTAGGGGCGATATTCCTGGGGAATACACGTTCATGTCAGCACAAAAACCAGTACAATTGACTGCAAGCTGGCTGATAGCGATTTACTAGCAAAAACGGACATTACAAGTGCTCCCATACGTAGAGGGGGATCATTTCCCTCTACATCTGCAGGTGTCCCTTAAAAACAAGTTATTTTTTCTCAAAACTGTTTATCCCGCAGAGATTACTTTAGAGCACCCCTGCGTTTGACACCAAATTGAAGGAGATTCTAGCTTCTGAAAAGCTGCTCACACTTACAAACGGTTCTGTGAACAATTCCAACCCAGAAGACCCACTTTTGGAGTGCTTGTTACAACGTATAAAGCCCCATCTCTTCAATATATCTGAGAAAAGGCCAACTAAACCGTTAACAGTAAATAAACCTTGGTTTGATCACATTTGTATTCAGGCTAAGAAAGCTTTGCAAAACGCCTACAGAGCCGCCCTGACATCTGATAACTGTCAGGCAGCAAGCCTCTCTCTCAGAACCTGCCTTAAAGAATATAAAGCCCATCAAAGTCTACAGCAGAAAATGCTGGTCGGAACCAATTACTGCCCAGTGGCCCAAATTGGCTGTTCTGGCCATCTAATTTCTTCTCCTAATCCTAGGTGAGGACTAATATCCACTCAGACCCCTCCAAGTGCATCCGTGTCCAAAGGTTTGATAGAAATTTGAGAACCATGCCATGGTTTGAGTATTTAATGTTTGTCCTCATTGCCACTTTAGATGCTTCCAGGGAAATGGCTTGCCTTTTCTCTTGGGGGCATCAGAACAAGGGCACCCCTTCCTCTGCCTTCGTAACAACTTTGCGCACACAGGACCTTCAGAATTAGTTCAGGAAAAGATTAAACCAATCACCATACAATTGCAAACAGAGCATCCTTGGACAGCCGCTTCACAACATATATTCCTTAAAAATCATGGTTGAACTCACATGCCACACTTCTGATTTTCCCTAGCACTAACCCTCACTGCTTATTCTTGCTTTGCATTTCAGCAAGTCAAACAAAGTCTATGCAACCACAGACATACATGGACCCACACTCAACATACAAGCACGCACACTCCAAAACGATAAGCTTCACTGCAGGCTTAACAGAAGCTGGATAAAACAGCATCTCACTCCTTTCACAACTTTGCTCATTGTTCACACTCCAAGAAGTGCCCATAACACATACCTGACCCGAAATTCTCTTGGGAGGCAACTTAGAAGAATGGAAAGAAGGGGCCATTTTTCCTAAACCTATACTGGAAGCCAAATACTACCTCAAAGGCTGATTCACCAAATTCACAGCAGGAGTAACAAGGGTTAAAAACAGAGAAGGGTCCACAACTAAATGAAGCCTTGCAAAAGTGCAACTAACCACTTCACATGGACCCTAAAGTAGCAAACTGCACCACCTGGAAATGATTGGTCAAATGAGAGGGAAAATAACCTTTTTAAAGAAAGCTTGCTCAGGAGTAAATTTACCCATTGAGAAGGGAGGGTGTGGACAGATGCCTCAAAGGCCAAAACCTTTTAGAGAAAAAGACACTTGAGCAGCCCAGACCTTAAAAGGGCTAGACTGAACTCATTTAAAATCAAAGCTCCCAAAGACATTAAACCTTGTTCCCCCTGGTCCAAAGCAGGTCACCAGATCAGTCTGGGCTGATCTGATGGAAACCTTTTGACGATCATTTATTCGAAATAAATCAAAGTCAGAACTCAAACCTCAGATAGGCAATGCCTGCACATGCAAGTTCCACCTTTTAACAACCAATTTACTCACTTTCTTTAATCATACAGTCAGAGTTCGAGAATTTCCTTTATGCCCTTCAAGAAGATATAATTAAAGGAAAGTCGCCTGTTTTACTCAGCGTCTCAAGCCCACTCCACGACTTCATAACTTTAAATATCTCCCCTCACCCAGCTCAAAGATATATCAATTCTATTTCGATTGCTTGCTCTGTAAATTGATTAAGAGCAGCCCGTAGGTACATTCATAAATGGATTTATGCCAATTAATTTTCATTGTAATTCACTCTGCATTAGAATGGCATTTTTTGTTGTTGCTGGTAATTTATTAACCCCACAAAATGCATCTTGGAAATAAAAGTGCAGCTTTTCAGCAGTTTCGCCTTAAAATAGAAGGAAATGAACTTCGCGTGAGCGCGCTCTCTCTCTCTCTCGCCCACAAAAGCCCTGCATAATCCAAAACTGAAGGCAAAAATTACCTGCACAGCCGTCGCCGGACGCCGTGGGGAGAAGCACCGCAATGACCCTTCTCTGCCGATCTTCGAGCCGCTCTGCAGTCCCGGGGAGCGCTGCACGTGGCCTTTTATAGCAAAGGGGCGGACCAGAGTGAAGCCCGCTCCCTCCAGGTCCGCTCCCAAGCCCCGCCCCCTTGGCCGGGTCGGATTGGCCAGAATTCAAACCAGGTTTGCAAAAGCGGGAAGAAGAGGCGAGGCAGGTGGAGGAAAGGGGATGGATTTGAAAGGATCCAAGGGATCATCTGCCCTCCCTTCTCTCCAAGGCCCTGGATGGGCTGTAAAACGGCTCGAAGCAGAAATGCTTGCAGCTGGGGCAGAAGAGCGTCTCTTTCCAAATTATTTGTTTTCTGCTGAATTGCAGAGTCCGGGGCGCCTGGCAGTGCTTTCTAACTTAAGTTCAAGGAGCAAGGAGCTGCTTCCTAGAGTGCATCTTCTTTTTACATTTTGCAATCCCCTGTGGCTTCCACCAGTAAAAGTTCATTTTGCAAGCCTTTCTTCTCCACCCCGCCCCATCCGCTTGTGCCCAATCCCAAGCATGCCTACTTGGACGTAAGCCCCATTAAGGTCTGTTGGATTTACTCCCAGGTAAAGGTGCATGCAGTCTCTGCTAGGCTTTTTATTAATTTTTCTGTTTTATAATTTAAAATACTCATTTTGCATCCCTAAGATTTCAGTGGCTTTCCTTCTCTTTCCATGGTTCATTTTACATATACATCTCTGCACATTTTACAAAAACTATAGCAATCAGTATTCCATTATTGCATCCATCAAAATAAAGCCAGTGTTTTCAGCTGTGCACAATTATTTCCCATATATCCAATAAACGTCTTGCAATCTTCTTTTAATGTGTGTTCTTGTTCTCTTATTCTATATGTTAGGTCTGCAAGTTGTGCATATTCTGTCAATTTAAGTTGCCATTCTTCTTTGGTTGAGACCTCGCTTGTTTTCTATTTTGGGGCTAACGAAACACCAGCCGCAGGTGTCGCATACATAAATAATCATTTCTGACACCTGGGAATTTCAGTCTGAATTATCCCCAACAGAAAGGACTGGTTTTTGGGGGCAAGTACTTATTAACATTTTTTTCAATCTATTATAGATCATTTCCCAATACTCTTTTACTCATTTATATGTCCATTCACTATCTGTGAATCATTTTCAGTTGGTTCTCCTTCAAAGAATAACATGCTGTAAATTTCAAGTCACTTTTCCAGAGTTTTTCTAGGCTTTGCAAAATTAGCTAGTGGTCTCTACCCCACCCCCTCCCCTCCCTCCCACCCTCCCCAGCAAAATCCCAAACATGTCTACTTGGAAGTAAAGGTGCATGCTGCTGCCTCTGCTAGGCTTAGGTACTGGGCAAAGCAAGCAAATTTGCTCCAGCGGGGACTGGAGGCTGTTGTTTCGGGGGTCCTTAAAAGTTACATGAACTCCATTGGGCTGGTGCTGTGAATAAGTGTGTTAAGCTTTTTCATTAACCCCTTTTGACGTTGCAAATAAATCTTTCTGTTAGACTTTTAAAGCACTGCAAGCCTTTGAGTATGATGGCACTGCATATGTTTTATGTGTGTCATCATCGTGTGTGTTTTGTTTGTGTGGTGTGTTTGTGTATGCAAAGGTAAACTTTATATCATATATAGACTGGCACCTCCCTCCCCCCCCCCCCCGCTTGCAGAGTTAGTTTCCCTTTAACAGATGTATGGCAGGCAGAAATTCAGCAGGTCAGAACCAGCCTTTAAATGCCCACTTTTAACTGATTTAAAGGGTGGCAAATCCCTCACTGACTTGAGTGGGACAGCATATGTATAAGATTTCAGACTTGAACACCCTTGTATTTGAGATTGGTGGAGCTCACATTTTGAGCCACGTTTGCTTGCTTTAAAGTAAGTCCCACTAGAGCAGCTCAGCCAGCCTGGCTCTTTATTCCATTAGCGGTGAGCATGGATGCGGGGTGCAGGAATGGCACTGATGTAAATTAAAGGTAAAGGGACCCCTGACCATTAGGTCCAGTCGTGGCCGACTCTGGGGTTGCGGCGCTCATCTCGCTTTATTGGCTGAGGGAGCCGGCGTACAGCTTCCGGGTCATGTGGCCAGCAGGACTAAGCCGCTTCTGGCGAACCAGAGCAGTGCATGGAAGCTCCGTTTACCTTCCCGCCGGAGTGGTACCTATTTATCTACTTGCACTTTGACGTGCTTTCGAACTGCTAGGTTGGCAGGAGCAGGGACCGAGCAACGGGAGCTCACCCCGTCGTCGTGGGGATTCGAACCACCGACTTTCTGATCGGCAAGCCCCAGGCTCTGTGGTTTAACCCACAGCGCCACCCACATCCCTTGATGTAAATTAGAAGGTCCTTATTTTCATCCGACAAATGTTGAAGGGTATGTGTACTCTGTTCATTACCTCCCCGCCCCTCAGCCATAAATATTATTATTATTTATTAAAAGGCTCTCTGTGTCTTTAAAAGCTTTGCAACAGGCAGGCATGCAACAGGTAGAGTCCTTATGTGTGTGTCTCCCTGCCCCCCGTAATAACAGGATACTGGACTAGATGGGCCTGATCCAACACCAGTCTTTTCTTAAAATGCAATACATGTGCCGGAGGCATAAGGGGTTCAATACTGGGCTGCAATACTTTCCTCACCCCGGGCCTTGGCAACTCACCTGATGCCACCGCTCAATTAAATTCCCCGCAGAGTTTTTCTCCAAGGTGCCCAGAGGGAGGTGCCCAGTTGCTGTGCGATGGCACCGATCCCCTGGAGAGTCAGCGACAGGAGTGAGCGGCTGCCTGGCCTCCCTTTGCCTAGAGCTCAGCATCTGGGGCAAGGCCATTGGAACCCGGCAGGGTCTTCTCTGGGGGCTTCTGGGCAGAGCCGGCTTGCACAGCCCGCGGGAGGAGGAGAGCAGGGCTCCCTGGACAATACAGGCAGGATTTGCAGAAGCCTTTCCAGCTTCAGAGGTGAGTGGCAGCACCCTTCTTCATTGCACCAGGCACTGCAGCACAGTGTGCCCAGAAGGTGCCACCCAGACACTGGCAGATAGCTGTCAACATTTCCCTTTTTTTAAGGGAAATTCCCTTATTCCGAATAGGATTCCTTGCAAGAAAAGGGAAAAGTTGACAGCTATGCATTGGCAGCAGCAGGAAGGGAAAAGCTGGCCAGTTTTGTTTGCTAGGTTGCTCCTTCCTTTGCCGAATGACTCTACAAATTTGAGGAAAGTTGCTTGCTTGCTGTTCCTTTAAAAGCCACCCATCAGTTAGTCTGTCCCAATACAGTAGTACCTCAGGTTACAGATGCTTCAGGTTACTGACGCTTCAGGTTACAGACTCCGCTAACCCAGAAATAGTACCTCGGGTTAAGAACTTTGCTTCAGGATGAGAACAGAAATTGCGGCGTGGCGGCAGCGGGAGGCCCCATTACCTAAAGTGGTACCTCAGGTTAAGAACAGTTTCAGGTTAAGAACAGACCTCCAGAACAAATTAAGTTCTTAACCCGAGGTACCACTGTATCTCCACCTTGGCTCTGGGCCCTCCCACCTGCTGGCTGTGGGGAGACCAAAATGGGGGGCATCTCTCAGGAACTCCCTACAAATAGTGGGATGAAGGGGCTGCCCATGAAATGAGGGGACTCTGCCTGTGCCTGAGGGACCCCCTTGGCCAAGGGCTCCTTCTCACCTGGAGGTATCTTGGGACCCCCAAGAGTCACCTAGTCAACAGGTGTGGAGAAAATCCTCTTTTCAAGGAAGGGAGGACTAGAATTAAGAGGGGGCTGAATATGCAGACATTAATACACAGCCGTCCTTTGGAATTTACACTCCCCCCAGTTTTTGCAGTGCAGTCCTCTGGCCAAGAAATTTGTACAAGTAGATAGATATTAAGATAAAGTGAAAATAACCTAGGAAAGCATGTTATGGGAGGAGAAATTGCTTTGCAAAACTGTCCGTGTTAGGAAGAATTGCACGCAACCATGTGTGTATCCAGAGAAATGTACACTGAACTGTTGATGGATTTTTCTGGGGACTTGCCCCCCCCCCCCCCCGGATCCCGAATGCAGGGAAATGAGAAACAGAGAAATGGGCAGCAGGTTCCCTCCTTCCTCCTTCCGGCTCCGAGTCCTGCGATTCTAAGCAGCCATAACTGGGGTTGGGGCTCAGGTGCGAGATGAGGGCAAATGCACATCCTTCTCCTCAGGGACACCATTGCTCAAGCCGGGCTGCCAAGGGACTCCTTTTCCCAGCAGCGCCTGATCCTGGCCTCTCCCCTCCTCTCTCTGGGCTCTGTGATAGGATTCCTGCCTTGGGATCCCTTCTAGCTCTCCTCTGGCCAGAGAAGGAAGCCTCTGAGCTTAGTCTGAGGGGAAACAGATCCCCCCCATTCTGTTCTGTAGGGGAGGGACCCGCCTCGCAGGGCTGGTTTTGGCTGCCTCAAACTTCTCTGAGTAGCCCCAAAGTTGGCTTTTCCAGAAGGTGGGGGACCCACAAACCTCCCCAATCCCCTTCCATCTCGTCCAGGAAACTGGCGGCTTCCCCCACCGTTTTCAGCTTTTTATCCCAGATGTGAGGAGACATGTTTAAAGAACTGTTCCCAAACTATCCGTTGCTTCAGTTCCTCCAGCGCCTGACCCTTCCTTCCCTCAGCCAGGCTCTTGAGGCCAGAACATAACTGGGCAGAAGTTCCCCCAGGTTTCCTCTTAATTTCTCCAAAATGTTTTCCTGCTCTGCTCAGTCGTGAGCCCCAGTCAAACTCTCCCTCATTCTTTAAAGAGTCCACAATTGGCGGTTTCCTCATCCCTCATTTCTGAGTAAATCTCCCTCAGGAGATCCTTCATTCTGGCCTCATCCAGAAGCTCTGAATTTGGTTCTCTCTAAACTGAACAAAAATGCTTCTATATCATCTCCTTTTTGAAATTTTGTTTGTTCCACTGAGGTAACTTCCCCACTTCTCTGTGGAACCAGACATTCTGCTCTAAGCTCTATTTTTTGCATTTCAAGATTATACATTTCTTCTTCACATTCTGCCTTTCTCTCCCTTTCTCTGTCAGCTGCCTGTGTTTTCACTAACTGAATCGGCTTGTTCTTGTTCTGCTTGTGTTTTGACCTTTCTTTCTTTCTTTCTTTCTTTCTTTCTTTCTTTCTTTCTTTCTTTCTTATCCTCTGCCTTGTATTTTGGCTAACTGAATCTGTTTTTCTGCTTCTATTCTGCTTTCCATTTCAAGTTCTATCTCCTGACCAGAATTTCCCTCAGAAATCGCTCCTTCAGACTGAGCTTCTCCCTGACTGCCTCCTCTTGCCTTGGAGGTTTATGAGAAGGTGCCATTTCCTGACAGGAATTTCCCCTCACAGAATAGTCCTGCTAATGTCTTAATTTGTTTACAATTTGTTTGTAAATACTCAGTATATATATATATATATACCTAAGCTGTAACAACTATACAATTAAGCTTAAGAAACTGAAGTGAAATAACCAAAAATAACCTAGTTTAGCAGCCTGTAACATCCACTAGGTTTGATAGATCTAAAAAAAGTTAATAGTTCCTTTTTATTTACCAACTTTGTTCTGTAAAATAAATTCTTTCATCTGTTAAACATCTCCCTAAGTCTCCAAGTATCAAAGAATTTTATTCAGAAAAAATTAAGATGGAGCTCTCCACAACTGGTGGAGCGTCACAATAGGAAATAAAATCCCATAAGCAAAAGAAAGTGTTTTAGATTTGTAAAAACCAGTTTCTAAAAGAAAAAAAGAGGGTAAATTAATGGAACTGCTGGAAGAGGCGGAGGGAAGTTGAGGATTGATAGGTGAGAATTTTGTTTTTGAAATGTTTATTTTTAAAAAATGAAAATTATATATGTGTGTGTGTGTTGATTTACAATTGTTTATTTATATATATATATATATATATATATATATATTTGCTTTCGTAGATTTTCACGGGTACAGGAATGCAGGTTTTGGTGTCCTCGGGTGTCTTCCCGTGTAAAAGATGGGGTGTCTAGGCGACGTTTCGACGAGGTCTCACTCGTCATCTTCAGGCTGGTGCTTTCGGCTTCTTGTTACTGGAACAGAGCAGGATCTCAGTGTTTGAGTTCCTATAAATACTGTTGAGGAGGTGTGGTGTATAGCCTCCAATGTTCTGGGCAGAGAGGAAGTTCCCAGGCTAGTGTGCCTTTTCTTCTTTTGTTCCTTAATTACTTGAGGGATATCTTGAGTGATTTCTTGAGTGATATCCTGAGTACCACTTAGGTGGGTCATTAGGTGTGGATTAGTTGCTAAGGCCTTTGTGTCTTGACCTCTTGAACTTTGTGAAGAGTTTTTCTGAGAAGATGGCTGTACTGCACTTAGTTGTGCTCTGGCTTGGCTTCGTGTATAGGGGCGAGCTGTGGTTTTGTGGCCTGTGCCAGCCAGATCTGTGTAGGGATTGCAGGGGGGTGCAGCATCCGGAGGTGCCACCATGGTTTGGCTACTGGATGGTGTCTGTAATTTATCTGTGGAGAGGGTCTGGGTTTGGGTCTGGTGTGGTTGATTGGTGATGGCGTTCTGTGTGCCTCTGGCTCTGGTGTCAGTTTTTGTGGGGAGGGCTAATTTCCAGATGTCTGGCAAGCGGGATGTGTCGTCACGCTTGTTCATGTTGTGAGGGTGTTTCTCTATCTCGATGGCTTCCATGATTATTCTCTTGTGGTGATGTTCCATGTTAAAGAGCAATTTGGAATCTGCAAAATTAATTTCGTGTCCTGTTTCTTTCATGTGTTGGAAAAGAGAGGAAGTTTTTTCTTCTTTTTTGACGGCATTCTTGTGTTCTGCAATACGTGCATTTATTCGTCTGTTTGTTTGTCCAATGTACGTGGCTGGGCAGACTTTGCAGGGTATTTCATAGTACTGTCATAAACAAACAGTACATAACATATCAGACAGGATCCTCACCTCAACTGAAACCAAAGTACTCTCCAAAGGTTTCAACTTTGCAGTCGCCCCGAGACGCATCCCCACGGAAAACATCATATGCGGAGTCGAAGCTAGCCTAACCAAAATCAACCCAGATGAAGCCAATAAAATCAGACTTGAAGTCACCAACATCCTCTGCTCCAGCAAACCACCCAGAAGCAATTTACACAAAGAAGAACAGAAAGCACTCACCAACCTGAGGAAAGACAACAACATAATCATTCTCCCAGCAGACAAAGGTAATGCCACTGTTGTGATGAACACATCGGACTACCAAGCAAAACTATCAAATCTACTCCAAGACCCTACCTATCAACCTATAAAAACAGATCCCACCACCTATCTGGAAAAAACCACCAAATCCAAAATAAAAGCCTCTCCTATCAGTGAAGAAATCCAGCTAAGAATCATCCCCAGAGAAAAATCATCCAGATGCCCCAAACTCTACGGCCTCCCCAAGATACACAAAGAAGGAACACCACTCAGACCAATAGTCAGCTCCATAGGCTCACCTCTACAAAATCTCGCTAAATTTCTCGCCAAGCAACTTCAGCCCTATGCAGAATCCATCTCTTCACACGTTCCAAACTCCTTCCAGTTCATAGAAACAATAAAGAAGCAAAACCTACATCCCAATGACCTACTTGTGAGCTTCGATGTTGTATCTCTCTTCACACAAGTGCCCATTAATGAAGCCTTGACAGCCATTCAAAACAAATACAATCCCCCCGAATACATCTTGGACCTGACCAACCACTGCCTAACCAACACGTACTTCATCCACAATGGACAAAGATACAAACAGATAGAAGGAGCACCTATGGGATCACCCCTCTCACCGGTCATCGCAAACCTGTACATGGAACACTTTGAAACCAATGCTTTAGACAAGTCAGAACACAAACCCAAACTTTGGCTCAGATATGTTGACGACACCTTTGTAATTTGGCCACACGGGAAAGAAAAACTGGATAGCTTCCTCACACATCTCAACAGCCTACACCCCAAAATACAATTCACTATGGAAATAGAAGCCAACAACCAACTTCCCTTCCTTGACGTCCTAATCTACAAAAAACCTGATGGCTCCCTAGGACACACTATCTACCGGAAAAAAACACACACCAACCGCTACTTACATGCACAATCACACCACCACCCTGCACAAATAAACTCCGTAGCCAAGACTCTCATCTCCAGAACCAAACGCCTGGCTGACAAAGACCACCTGACAACTGAGTTACAGAATCTCTCAAATGTGTTAATTGCCAATGGATACCAGCAAAACAGGGTTATGAAGCTAATCCAAAAAGAAACACCCCCCAAAAACCAAGACACAGAAGAAAACAATGGCATGGCCCTCCTTCCTTATATCAAGGGCACTACAGATAAAATTAGCAAAATCCTCCATAAACACAATATCAAAACAGCCTTTTGCACCAACCAAAAAATAGCCAATATCCTCAGAAACCCCAAGGATAAAATCCAGTTGGAAAACCAAGGGGTCTATGAAATACCCTGCAAAGTCTGCCCAGCCACGTACATTGGACAAACAAACAGACGAATAAATGCACGTATTGCAGAACACAAGAATGCCGTCAAAAAAGAAGAAAAAACTTCCTCTCTTTTCCAACACATGAAAGAAACAGGACACGAAATTAATTTTGCAGATTCCAAATTGCTCTTTAACATGGAACATCACCACAAGAGAATAATCATGGAAGCCATCGAGATAGAGAAACACCCTCACAACATGAACAAGCGTGACGACACATCCCGCTTGCCAGACATCTGGAAATTAGCCCTCCCCACAAAAACTGACACCAGAGCCAGAGGCACACAGAACACCATCACCAATCAACCACACCAGACCCAAACCCAGACCCTCTCCACAGATAAATTACAGACACCATCCAGTAGCCAAACCATGGTGGCACCTCCGGATGCTGCACCCCCCTGAAATCCCTACACAGATCTGGCTGGCACAGGCCACAAAACCACAGCTCGCCCCTATACACGAAGCCAAGCCAGAGCACAACTAAGTGCAGTACAGCCATCTTCTCAGAAAAACTCTTCACAAAGTTCAAGAGGTCAAGACACAAAGGCCTTAGCAACTAATCCACACCTAATGACCCACCTAAGTGGTACTCAGGATATCACTCAAGAAATCACTCAAGATATCCCTCAAGTAATTAAGGAACAAAAGAAGAAAAGGCACACTAGCCTGGGAACTTCCTCTCTGCCCAGAACATTGGAGGCTATACACCACACCTCCTCAACAGTATTTATAGGAACTCAAACACTGAGATCCTGCTCTGTTCCAGTAACAAGAAGCCGAAAGCACCAGCCTGAAGATGACGAGTGAGACCTCGTCGAAACGTCGCCTAGACACCCCATCTTTTACACGGGAAGACACCCGAAGACACCAAAACCTGCATATATATATATATATATATATATATATATACACACACACACACACACACACACACACACACACACAATAAACATTATATAATGGGTTTAATGTCATGCTGGGAATTTTTCTGCAGCTGCGATCAGAGGCGGAGATGATCCGGGCGTGGGGATTTCTCTTCTTCTGGGGTCTCCTGAGACTGACTTGGGGACATGAAGGCCAAGGGGCCTTTCTGAGGATCAGGAAGAAGTACCTGGAGGAAGGTAACCTTGTTGAATGGTCACTGCAAAATGTGAAGGTTCATTATTGTTGTGTATGTCTTTAAGGGTCAGGGCAAATAACGAGACCCAGCTTTACAGCTGTGAAACATAGCAGGTGCTGCTAGGTTGTGTTAATTAAGCTGGGTCAGCATTTCGGCATAGTATATAAGGAGCAGCACCTAGCTCTCCCATTAGCCTGGGGGATGGGTTGGTGGTTAGGTCTGGTTTGTTGATGATGTATTTAGTGTATAAGGAGTTTTTGTTATTAAAACCTTGTTAAAGTTATTTTTGAGTTCCTTGTTATGCATGGTCTCCCCAGCAAGCTCTCTGCAACGCTACTAAGCTGCAAATAGCCAACAAACCTCACAATCCTTGCAGTTAGCAGGGTGAGGCAGGTGTTTGGGTCTCATCTTCCCCATTTTGCACAAGATACATGCATGTCGTGAATTAGGTAGGCTGAACTTCTTTGGCCTATGTTCCATCTCTTCGCTGTGATTTCTGCATTACGGGGTGTGTGGGGTGTGGACTAGACGGCTCTTTGGGGCCCTTCCAATTCTACACTTCTATGATTCAAATAAATAAATACAAACTAGGACTAACATATTCTAAAAACTGGTCCTTGCTTACCTCTCCATTACAGCACTGTTTTGATATATTTTTAAATAATAATAAAAAATAATGTAGCATGAGAAAAGCAATGATCCTAAATCTCAGCATTTTTTACAGTCAATAAATGCCTGAGTTCTTTGACTTTTTATTCACTATCTCTAAAGCACAGTCACTGATGGATCAAACTGCAATTCTTTCAGAGCTTGGGAGATGTCTGGTCAGTTCTGACATGGGAGAAGAGTTAACCCATTTGGTAGGGGAACTCAGCCCTCAACCACCCCCTGACTCTGGAAAGCCCTTCTTTGGACACATCCCATATCTGCCACCCAGGTAGGATCTGTGCAAATTGGGAGCCCCATTTGAAACAGGAACTCTGGAAGAGCACAGTAACGCTTATGTGCAGGTCCCATTCCATTTAATAGGGTGTGTTCAAGAGAATCTCTTTTATTGAGGACTCCCTTCTTCATGCGAGGGATGCGGGTGGCGCTGTGGGTTAAACTACAGAGCCTAGGACTTGCTGATCAGAAGGTCGGCGGTTTGAATCCCTGCGACGGGGTGAGCTCCCATTGCTCAGTCCCAGTTCCTGCCAACCTAGCAGTTCGAAAGCATGTCAAAGTGCAAGTAAATAAATAGGTACCGCTCCGGCGGGAAGGTAGACGGTGTTTCCATGTGCTGCTCTGGTTCGCCAGAAGCAGCTTTGTCATGCTGGCCACATGACCCGGAAAAACTGTCTGTGGACAAATGTCGGCTCCCTTGGCCAGTTAAGCGAGTTGAGCACCACAACCCCAGAATCGGCCACGACTGGACCTAATGGTCAGGGGTCCCTTTGCCTTTACCTTACCCTTCTTCATGGGGTACCAGAAATATCCAGCCCACAGTTTTAGGCACCTCCCCATTTAACTCAAGCCCCCACTAGTTGAGTCGCCTTTTGTTGTCTTTGCAGAATAACGGTGGAGACCCCGTATCACCCAGCTATTGATATAACAATGCGATCAGAAGATTCAGTGAACCTCCATTGGATAGTGGTATTTGGCGTCTATTTAGAATAGTAAGTTCTTTTTCAGCATCTTCTTTTCAGGAAATAGCCTTGAAGACCAGCAGTGAAAACTCTGCAGTTCTATAAGTCTATGATATTTGGGAGCATCCAAGCAATCTTGCTGTTAGAGATGAACTCTGTTGACCCCCCAAAGAGGTCAAATCTGTGTGAGCAGATCTGTGTCTTCTTATAGATCGTTCTAAGCCAGTTTGGATGCCTTTTTGGCTGGAATGGGTGGTGGAAATTTTCAGATAAACAAATAGATGAAGTATGATGCCATTAGGATAGAAAACCCCATCGGTAGCATGGAACCTATTGCTCCCACAGGAGGCACTGTTATACAGTGGTTCCGCTCCTTCCGCCTGGGCCGTGTTCAGAAAGTGGGGCGGGGATGGGTGTTCAGACCCCTGGGCCCTCACTTATGGGGTGCCTCAGGGTACCATCCTCTCCCCCATGCTTTTTACATCTATATGAAGCCACTGGGAGAGATCATTAGGGGGTTTGGGCTGGATGTTCATCAGAATGTGGATGACACCCAGCTCTACCTCTCCTTTAAATCAGAATCAATGAAGGTCCTGTATGAGTGTCTGGAGGCAGTTGGAGGATGGATGGCAGCTAATAGATTGAGGTTGAATTCTGACAAGACAGAAGTACTCTTTTGGGGGGACAGGGTGTGGG
The DNA here is from genome assembly GCF_964188315.1 of Podarcis muralis. Classification (NCBI taxonomy): domain Eukaryota; kingdom Metazoa; phylum Chordata; class Lepidosauria; order Squamata; family Lacertidae; genus Podarcis; species Podarcis muralis. Next base: position 99,942,058 of record NC_135659.1, on the reverse strand, counting down.
TGGGTGTGGGGGACTCCCTGGTCCTGAATGGGGTAACCGTGCCCTAAAAGACCAGGTGCACAGCCTGCGAGTCAGTTTGGACTCACAGCTGTCCATGGAGGTGCAGGTCAATTCTGTGTCCAGGGCAGCTGTCTACCCGTTCCATCTGGTACGCAGGCTGAGACCCTACCTGCCCACAGACTGTCTCACCAGAGTGGTGCATGCTCTAGTTATCTCCCGCTTCGACTACTGCAATGCGCTCTATGTGGGGCTACCTATGTGGGGCTGACCTGGAAACTACAACTAATCCAGAATGCGGCAGCTAGACTGGTGACTGGGAGCAGCCACCGAGACCACATAATACCATTCCTGAAAGACCAACATTGGCTCCCAGTACGTTTCCGGGCACAATTCAAAGTGTTGGTCCAACTTTGAGGGCCTTCTGGCTGTTCCCTCACTGAGAGAAGTGAGGTTACAGGGAGCCAGGCAGAGAGCCTTCTTGGTAGTGGCACCCGCCCTGTGGAAAGCCCTCCCATCAGATGTCAAGGAAATAAACAACTATCTGACTTTTAGAAGACAGCTGGAGGCAATCCTGTTTAGGGAAGTTTTTGATGTTTTATCTTGTTTTTAATACTCTGTTGGGAGCTGTCCAGAGTGGCCGGGGAAACCCATTCAGATGGGCATGTTATTAATAATAAATTCTTATTCTTATTCTTACCACAGTACCACCAACTTGGGTGACTTTAAAAACAGATTAGATTAGACAAGTACATGGAGGAAAGGGCTCTCAATGACTGCTAGCCAGGATGGCTGTTCTCTCCTGCCCAGGCAGCAATGCTTCTGAACACCTGTTGCTGGAAACCCCAGGAGGCAAGAGAGCTCTTGTGTTCAGATCTTCCTTGTGGCTTTCTCATCTGGTTGGCCACTGTGAGAACAGGATTCTGGGGCCAGTGGCCTGATCCAGCAGGCTGTTCTTAGGTTCTTAGGTAGGCTAAAACCAGCACTTTGTGTTTTCAGGGCGTGATACAAATGCAATGTATCCTTTCCTTCCATCTAGTTCCTTTGATCCTTTGGGCAAAGAGGTGGAGATTCAAGTCACAAAGGACTTCTCAACTGTCATGACCCTGAACAGCAGTGGATTTCAGATGAAGAGCTGCCGCTCCTGCGGTGGTTGGTCAGATATCAAAACCTGGTACAAGTAAGTAGCAGACAGAACATTTTCCTTGGGCGGGTGACAGGGGAAGAAGAGAAACAGCCAAGCAATTCACTCAGGGCAAAGAATGGCAGGCTAGACCATGTAAATGAATGTAGTGTTCCGGCATTCCTGATGGTTGGCAAATGATTTCAAGTGATTTCAAGTCATCAATCTGACCAGGTTTTTGTTTTGTTTTGTTTACTGTTTAACCTACCTGATCAAAACAAATTAAAAGCAGAGTTTTCTGGTTCTTTGTTTGATCCGAAGCATTTCATTCCGCCAATGTGCTCCAAGGATTGGGGGGGGGGGGGGGGAGAGGGAGGGAGAGAGAGAGAGAGAGAGAGAGAGAGAGAGAGAGAGAGAGAGAGAGAGAGGATGTCTACCAGCCCTGGATCTCACCAAGGTATTTCTCCTCCTGCCCTCACCAGAATGAGAAAGGCAAGCCTTGGGTTTTGGCCATTCTGTTGGCACATACTCTCCCTCTCTCATCCTCATTGAACTGCACTGTAAACAACAATCCATAGTCTTTTTGATAGTTCCTCTGGAGCTCTTTGTTACTGGATTTTCAGCAGTTGCCTTCTGGGCCAGATTTTAAAGACTTGCTGGAAAGCTTTTTATTCTGTCAAGCCAATGCAAGCAATTAAGGGTAAACCCCCAACCAAGGCTTTATTGATATTTGCTTTTAATTTCTATTTGCTTTTAACTCGTTTTTCACTTTTTATGATTTCATTGTCTAGTTTTACATTTCTAGATTGTTGTGGATCGCTGTAGTATTTTTTTTATGATACGGCAGTGTGTGCGTTTGTATGCACTGGGTTTTTGTTTTTTTTACTGTCTTCCAAGGGCTTGGGATGGCACTGTCAGAATTCCTGCTCCGAGACTGCAGTCATGGGATTGTTGTCTTTCACATGACGGTGTATGTTTTGACTCCACAGAGTGGGAAGTGAAGAAGACAGGATGTTTGTGTTACTGTGTTCCATAAAGTGGGACTATTGTCCTTTGTTCTTTCTCTTTCCTTCTGATGTTAGAGAGAAAGGGAACCATGTTGCAGTGCTCTATGTGTGTTTACATGTAAATAAAGTAGATTAGCCAAAATGCTGAGTTGCTGAGTTCTGTTACGCAAACTGCGAAGACTCTGTGGATCCCTAAGTGTGCTGATGTCTGTTGGCATCAGTCGCTGTGATGTCCGGGCAGAAGAAAGCTTTTGAAGCTCCCGAACGATCGACCAGGAGGGAGAGAACATGCCAGTCAAGCATGTGTCTCTGCTAGGGTCCTACTCGAGAGTAGGACGACACCCTAACAGGCACTGCTAGGATGCACCTTTTCATTTAAATTGCAGGCAGCTGTTCTAACTTCTGCAAGCTTTTCGCATCTCTTTCCCATTTTTATCACTCATCAGATCTTCCAGCACTTCGATAGAGGGTGTCACGCCAATGGTACAGATTGCTCTGGGGGAAAGACTGATCCCTGTTTTGGATGAAAAGGTTGGTCTTATCCTGCTGGAGCTGAGGTTGAAATGTACATAGGGATCTGACTGCTGATGTTAAGCGAATTGATTTTGATGCTGTTCTTGGTGCTACCGGTGTTCATAGAATTGTAGAGTTGGGGGGAATCTCAAAGGTCATCTAATCCAACCCCCTTGTAATGCATCCTTTGCTTAAAAACCTCTGAACCCATCACTTCCCAAGGGAGTCCATTCCACTGTCAAACAACTCTTCCCATCAGGAAGTTCTTCCTGATGTTTAGCTGCAGTCTCAACCATTGGTTTGAGTCCTCTCCGCCAGAGCAGGAGAAAGCAAGCTTGCCTGCCATATCACCTCTCAGTCTTCTCCAGGCTGTTGTTGTTGTTTAGTCGTTTAGTCGTGTCCGACTCTTCGTGACCCCATGGACCAGAGCATGCTAGGCACCTCTGTCCTCCACTACCTCCCGCAGTTTGGTCAAACTCATGCTGGTAACCTCGAAAACACTATCCAACCATCTCGTCCTCTGTTGCCCCCTTCTCCTTGTGCCCTCCATCTTTCCCAGCATCAGTGTCTTCTCCAGGGAGTCTTCTCTTCTCATGAGGTGGCCAAAGTACTGGAGCCTCAGCTTCACGATCTGTCCTTCCAGTGAGCTTCTCCAGGCTAAACAGACCCAACTCCCCCAGCTGTTCCTCATAAGGCTTGGTTTCCAGGCTTGTGCTTTCACTCTCACTTTGCTTTTCTGGCTTTATATTTCAGAGCTGTGGCCTCTTGCAGTCTGCCCTGTCCAGGCCTGGAGGTTGCCTTCTGAGCCAGACTCTGTGTAAGTGGCTTCCTTCTTTTGCACATTCCTTTAAGAAATGCTAAGGCAAATCAGGGAGAAGCTACTTCAAACAGATTCTTCTGATGCTGGTTTAGTTGATATTTTAAACACACAGAGGGGGAGTAAATGAAATATGCACATTCCCCAAATTTGAGCTAAATGACTATGGATGCCATTAGGTTTGGGAGAGAAACAGTGCCTTCAATATATCCCCCCTGCTTTTATTAGACATCATGTTTGAAGACCAGAATTGCAAAACTTCAAAATTCCAATACTGTTCCTTTGATGCTGTAACTGGTCCTGTGGACTTCCCCACTCATTCAGCTGAAGGCGCTGATCTTTGTGTGCATGCCATTGCATGGGAGGAAAGAGTCTCCCCATTGAAATGAATGGGGAAGTCCATAGCAAGGATTCTTTCAATAGAATGGGCAACTGGGAAGATTTCCTAAAAGACAGGGGAGGTTGGTGCAGGTGATGCATTTTCCAGGAGCTCTGAGGCCACGGGGTAAAGACATTTGCTCCTTAGTTAAAGAGTATGAACACTGAATGAGTCTCCTCGCTTGAGAGGCAGTGTGGTGTAGTGGGTAGAGTGTCAGAAGAGGAACTGGGAGGCCAGGGTTCAGATCCCAACTCGGCCACAAAGCTCTCACTGAGTGACCTTGAGGGCCAGGCACTACCTCTCAGATTAACCAACCTCACAGTGTTGTGGGGATTAAATGAGGAGAGGAAGAGTCACGGATGACACCTTGAGTTCTTTGGCGAAAACGTGGGATACAGATGCAATAAATAAATATATAAATTCTTGGCTTCCCTGCAGTTGACTTGTCACCTCTTGGGATCCAGTACTTTCTCGAGAGCTTCCTTCTGAGAAACGACACTCTCATCCTCGAGCTGCGTGTAAGTACGGTACCAACCAGCGCCATGCACTCCTGCTTCTCTGAAAAGGGATTCCGGGGGCCAAGGGCTTGCCTACACTCTCTGCCCTGGTGACTATTCATCAGGCTTCAAAAGTTTTTGTTCCCAATCAGGAGGAACACCATCTCAACCCGAAAAGTAGTTAGGGACCTGCAATGGCACTCCGCGGCCATGGTGGTGGCTCAACTATGACCCTATCTGGAGAGGAATAACTGGGCTACAGTAATCTAACCTCAAGGTTGGCGTGTGGCAATGCGCTGTATGTGAGTGGCCTTTGGAAACCATTCAGAAACTTCATACATGCAGCAGCCTTTGAAAATAATTTGGGAAGCTTCAGTTCCTGCAGAATGCGGCTGCCCAACTGTTGAGCTGAACAGATCATACAGCGCAGTGGCTGACCAGACGCCCCAATGGGAAACCAGCAAGCAGGATTCAAGCACATAAGCCCCCTCTCCCCTCCTGTGTTTCCCTGCAACTGGGATTCCGAATTATTGCTTGCCTTCAGCTGTGCAGGCAGGGCATAGCCATGGTGGCTAATAGCCATTCACGGCCCTCTCCTCTGTGAATTTTGTCCAGTCCTCTTCTAAAGCTGTATAGATTGGTGGCTCCCACTGCGTCCTGCAGGAGCGATTTCCATAGTTCAACTATGTATTTCTTTTGATGCTGCTGCCAGGTCTCAGAAGAAGAAGGAAAGCCGGACGGCAGAGCAGAAGAGGCCGACGGTGGAGCAAAAGAGAGGCTTGACAGCCTCTTGGATTCTCTTCCTAAAATGCACAAGGAAGCTGTCACTGACATTGCCATGGCGATGAAGCAGCTGGACTGGAACTTTGCCCAACTCCTACAACCTATAAAGCCCATCATTCTGGATAAGAACCACAAAATGGTGAGTGGGGCCAAACCCTGGTCCAAGTGGAAACTCTGCAGGGGGTGCGTCCCCTGTACCCCAGACCTGTGCCCTCTCCCATGGCATGTTGGCAGCACCCAGTGGCCTGCATGGAGCACTAGTTGGCATATTAGGTCACATGTTGAGTCACATCAAGCTGCACATGTGATTTGGAGCCCAAAGGAGCTGGGACTCAAGGCCAGAGTGTGGCTCTGGCAAATGGAGACTAGCTGTGTGGAGGGCAGGGACAGAGAGAAGAAGAGTGAATAGATGCTGGTTCAATGCCATCCGTTGGGATTTTCCATTGCCTGGCTGCTCCCTCCCGAGAGAAGCCAGACTGGCTCCCTCCTTGTTGTCCTCCCATTGGCCTTTGGGAACTAACTGTTTTGAAGGAAAGAACGGGTGCTGTGATGTTTTTATTGCAATTATCTGTAGGTTTTAATAGATCACACAGGCAGACACATATATAATTCTAATCAGTGTTTAATTGCTTTTTAATGATTAGTGTTTTTTCTCTGTTTTTAGTTGTTTCTATTTTATCTGTTAGCCACTTTGAGTCCTTGCCTGGGAAGAAGGCAGGATACAGTGGAACAGTTTCAGGTTAAGAACGGACCTCCAGAACGAATTAAGTTCTTAACCTGAGGTAAAGTAAAGGTAAAGGGACCCCTGGCCATTAGGTCCAGTCGTGGCCGACTCTGGGGTTGCGCCGCTCATCTCGCTTTACTGGCCGAGGGAGCCGGCGTACAGCTTCTGGGTCATGTGGCCAGCAGGACTAAGCCGCTTCTGGTGAACCAGAACAGCGCACGGAAACACCGTTTACCTTCCTGCCGGAGCGGTACCTATTTATCTACTTGCACTTTGAGTAGCTAGGTTGGCAGGAGCAGGGTCTGAGCAACTGGAGCTCACCCCGTCGCGGGGATTCGAACCGCCGACCTTCTGATCAGCAAGTCCTAGGCTCTGTGGTTTAACCCACAGCGCCACCCGCGTCCCTTTAACCTGAGGTACCACTGTATAATTAAATATAATAATGAACATCATAATAATAATTACTTGTCATTTCATATACCTCCCAGGGCTTTTGCATGTTGGAAAGTGTTCAGCCTCTGCTTCCAGGGCAAGTTTCTGATGAGGTGAGTGGCTTTTTATCTGCTGAACCCTCCTTTCCCTCTTGCCTGGTCTTACTTGTATAATGGTAAGTACGTCTACTCAGAATCAGCATGGAATAAATTCCCCCTTGGGAGTTGAAGGATAGAGGCTCACACCAAACTCCCAGTCAGTCAGATTTTATTCAGCAATGCATTACAGTACAGAGTCCAAAGGGCCTGTGAGAGCATCTCCAGTAGAACACACACGGTGTGGCATAGGAGCCAAGTCCTAGGGGCTGGGGTCCCTCTCCCCCCCTAAAATATTTGAGGGCCACCCCTCAAAGTTGGGGGGGGGGGGATTCCCATTGAAATATTGTGTATGTGCCGTGCCATGTGATGGATTATGTGGGGTGGGGCTTACCTGGCCCCCCCTATATTTTATTCGACACCCCTGCTGTGTGGGAAATGTACATCATCTTAGCTGCTCATCCTCTCACCCAATTAGCTTCTGCTCTTTCAGGACCTCACCATCTCTTCATCCAACTACAGTCCTTGAAATGCACGTTTACTCAGCCCATTTTCATGGTACCTTTCAAAACCCTCCTTGTACCTTATCTGGAGTTGTTACATCCCATTTTATTCAAGGGGATTTCCTACTCAGAGTGAAGTGATGGACATGAGACAGGTCTTGGTAATGCAGGTGAGCTGTGCGGAAGCACGCTGGCAAGGAAGCTCCAAGCAAGCTGCCGGCTAGTTCTGCAGAGGCTCCTTTTATTAGCAGAAGTCAACAATTGGAAACAGTAGTGAGACCACCCTGAACTTAACGTATTTCCATCTAAGCACATTTTCAGCGTTAGCAAATACACGTGTCAGCAGGTGTTTCCCTCAAAGTTTTCTCCCGATACTTGATGACGTCTGCGTCCCCCGTCATGCTCCAGCCAAGTGATATGTCTAGCAAACAAATTGTGAGAGGACAAAAGGTCAGGGGGAAAACCCTGTTTTCTAGCCATGAAGGCAAAAGGTCAGGGAAAGCGGGCATAACGCTCCTTGACATACTGTTGCACATCTGGTGCGAGGTTTGCCTTCGCAAAGCAAAGCGTTATCTCTACACAGAGGACATGGTTGGAACTGCTCTGTTATTTCCCAGTGGAAACACAGGTGCCCAGATATATGAGGAAGGCATTTCTGAATTATTTCAGGCTGTGCCAACATCATCCTGGATGTTTTAGGGAGGTTGTTTCCTTTGCTTTGCATTTTAAATTGTTATCTACACACTCATCATTTGTGCCCTCATTCCTGTATTTAAACCAAATCTGTGCAGGAGTTAGAAAACTATGTGATGAACTTAACCGCTCATGAACCACCTCGATTCTATAGCGACTTTGGCATACTTTACGTGATTCATCTATTGAAGTTGGAGACGTTTAATGCTGAGGGGATCTCCGTCTGGAGACTAGATGAAGTAAGTTTCGGCCCAGCTCTCTCTGCAGAGCCTTGTGCAGGAGAACTTCCCAGGGGATGGTGTCCATCAGCATCATCTCTCTCTGCTGAACGGTTCTTCTTTTGTTTCCTTTCATGGCAGACTTACTATGCACCAGCTGATACTTTGATTGCAGACAACAAGCTGAAGGTCTCATTGTCTCTAGAAAGGTAAGACCAGACCACTTGCCTTGTTGTCACATACTTTGCTCACACAAGCAGGATGGTGCTAGCAGTGCCAATGCATCATTTTTGCTAAGTAGATAGTCTAATGTTATGTTTCTTATTTTCTTTCTGTTCGTCATCTGCCGTAAAGTGTAAATGCAGCTAGAGACATGGTTCACAACTAAGATACAGCACAGTCTGCAGGGCAACAGTTGGTGTGGATCTAATACTTGGTTCCTGAACAGGGCTAGCCAGTTGACTACAGAACCATAGAATCAAGGAAATGTAGACTTGGGTGGGTGCAGAATGCTGTGGCCAGATTGCTGGTGGGGGCATCTGAGCGACAACATGTGGTGCCACTGTTAAAACATCTGCACTGGCTGCAGTGGCGGAGCTTCAAGCTCCAGCACCAGGGGGGGCAGGGGGCGGAGAGCAGGCGGGGGCGGGGCTGGCGCGCGTCCTAGGGGCGTGATGCCCAGCGCAGGTGGGGGGACAGCCGCGATGACACCCCATGGGGATTGAACTGCCACGGGCAGTGCGCTCCCCCCCGCACTCCTCTTCCTCCGCCACTGACTGGCTGCCCATCTGCTACTGAGCCAGGTTCAAGGTCCTTGTATTAACTTACAAAGCCCTGAACAACTTAGCTCCAAGTCACCTTAAGGTAAAGGTAAAGGTACCCCTGCCCGTACGGGCCAGTCTTGCCAGACTCTGGGGTTGTGCGCCCATCTCACTCAAGAGGCCGGGGGCCAGCGCTGTCCGGAGACACTTCCGGGTCACGTGGCCAGCGTGACATCGCTGCTCTGGCGAGCCAGAGCCACACACGGAAACGCCGTTTACCTTCCCGCTAGTAAGCGGTCCCTATTTATCTACTTGCACCCAGGAGTGCTTTCGAACTGCTAGGTTGGCAGGCGCTGGGACCGAACGACGGGAGCGCACCCCGCCGCAGGGATTCGAACTGCCGACCTTTTGATCGGCAAGCCCTAGGCGCTGAGGCTTTTACCCACAGCGCCACCTGCGTCCCTCCAAGTCACCTTAGGGACTACCTAAGGCCTTGGGATCTCAGCTTGATATCACTGCAATCAGCTTCTTGGGGCTCCTGGCAGATGCTGTTCACCGAAACCTTACGGTATGCCGAGTCTAACATGTGGTTTCCTTATTTTCAGTGGATTTCTTCAAACACATATGAGGGGTGTAAGTTCTTCCTTATGTTTCAGTTTATGTGATCATACTAGAGGCTGCATCCCTGTTCACATTGCTTGCCATCCCCACATATCCCGCCTCCACCTGCTTGCAACCCCTCTCTCTTTGCACCTTACCCCCAGAACCCCTTCCCCTTACAGCTCACCCCCAACCACCCCTGCCCTCCCTTTGCATTTTGCCATTCCTGCCCCCCCCCCGCCACCAGGGGCAACAGGAGGAGTGTGTGAAAGCTTGCATACTTGGGTTGTTAGTAGACCACAAGCATAACAGGAGCCAGTAGTGTGGGGCAGCAGCAAAAGAAGCGAATGCAATAATTCAACAGAAGTCTAGTGTCCGGATTGAGGGAAGTCATAGTACTTGCCTTGGAGTCCTGCTCTCACAGTGGCCAACCGGATCCCTGTGGGAAACCCACAAGCAGGATTCAAGCTCCAGAGCACTCTCCCCTCGAGCGGATTCCTTGAAGGATCCCCTGCATTCCCCTCATTCTGTGGAACTTCCCTGGAGTAGGAGACAGGGGCTTCTGATGTGTGGGGCACGACCCACCTCAAATAATTCTCCACAATCCTCTTGGAATGCTACAGCGCCAGTCAGTGGGGTTTGCACAGTTGTTGTTGTTGTTTAGTCGTGTCCACCTCTTCGTGACCCGCTGGACCAGAGCATGCCAGGCACTCCTGTCTTCCACTGCCTCCCGCAGTTTGGTCAAACTCATGTTCGTAGCTTCGAGAACACTGTCCAACCATCTCTTCCTCTGTCATCCCCTTCTCCTTGTGCCCTCCGTCTTTCCCAACATCAGGGTCTTTTCCAGGGAGTCTTCTCTTCTCCTGAGGTGGCCAAAGTCTTGGAGCCTCAGCTTCAGGATCTGTCCTTCCAGTGAGCACTCAGGGCTGATTTCCTTCAGAATGGAGAGGTTTGATCTTCTTGCAGTCCATGGGACTCTCCAGAGTCTCCTCCAGCACCAGAATTCAAAAGCATCAATTCTTCGGCGATCAGCCTTCTTTATGGTCCAGCTCTCACTTCCATACATCAGTAGCCCCATTTAAATTTCTGGGCGTGTGAAATAAACAACCATTAGACAATCCACCACAGAACAGTCCTTGTGCTGACTCCCCATGCAAACCACCCTGATTGCATTGCTGCAGGGTCCTCGCTCCAGGTGCTTTTGCTTCTGGGCTGTTTCTTGGACTTTGGTAATGACATTTCTTCATCCCAAAACAGGACCTATCTAACGTAGTTGGCATGCTGGAAACCTTACTGGAATTTGAGGATCCTGTTGCATTGTTGGGTAAGAATTGGTCCAGTTTTGTGAGGGGTGGGCACTCGCTTCAGAGGAACTTTGACAGGTGGTGGGTACAGTTGTGTTAGGGACAGTCCCACATCTGTTAGGGTTGTGATGATTTTGCTCTGTTCAAAGAACAAATCTAATTGTCTAATTTCTGTGTAGCAGAAACTGAGTCCAATAGCTATTTTTTCCAGCCAGGTTCATTCTATAACTGCCATGTTAAAGGGACAGTTAACCTGCCACTTCAAATATGCGCTCAGAAATTTTTTATTTGAGGGAGATAGTTTAGAAAGGTTAGACATCTTCAGGAAAATATTTGATAAATTATATGCCCCAAATCCATGCATTGCAATTTTGATTCAACACAGTTAACTATCATTAAAGCAAAATAATTTTGGCAGCATCTAATATCATTATTTTTAAAAAGCATATCTAGAGAGAAGTCACACAGACAAATGATAAAAACCTAAATGATGGAAAAAGGAGTTTGACTCACCTCTGAATATGCTAAACGTATTAACATTAAAAGTAGCACTCACTATGAACAGAACTTGTTCAAGTAATCTATAATGGCGATTTGAATTAGTCATGTCAATTCTGTGTGTGTGTGTGTGTGTGTGTGTGTGTGTGTGTGTGTGTGTGTGTGACAGCGTGTGTCTGAGCAATAGCATATAGCTGAGCAGTTTCAAGATCAGCCAATTCTAGGAGGGCAGCTTCCATGGGCGTTAGTCCAAATGCAATGGGTCATTTCATTAGGGACAAACCTGAAATTGTGGGGCAGCAGACACAGTAAATGACATTAGACAGAGGAAGGGGTTGGCAGGCAGAGCAACACAAGGTCCCTGCTGCAGAGTTTCCAGATGGTCACATGCCAGTCCAGAGAGGTCACCTTCTGTTTGCCCAAATGCGGATTGTGCTTCTTTTCTTCAGACAATCTGGAGCAGGAGTTCCTGCTGCCGCTGGCTCCAGGCGTGGGTGATGTGGTGAGAATGAAAACCAGCTGTACAAAGGTGAGTCCTTTGGGGTTTTCCATGTTTCAGGATGTAGGTTTTGAGCTCCTCAGGGCCTTCTCGGTGGCTGCTCCCAGTCTCTGGAGATGCCTCCCTGAAGAAGCCGCCCTGGCTCCCTCCTTATTCTCCTTTTGCCGGCAGGTGAAACCTTTCTTGTTCCAAAAGGCTGTTGGGAACTGACTCCTTTTAATGAAAGGGGGGTGCAGTGCAGTTTTTGTGACAGTGATCTGTATGTTTTCAATAGATTTCTTATGTATAAACATAGTTTCAATTTTATCAATGTTTAATTGTTATTTAATGATGTTTTTCTTGTGTTTTTAGTGGTTCGTATTTTTATCTGTATGCTGTCTTGAGTCCTCTCAGGGGAGAAGGTGGGGTATAAAATACATATATCATAGAAGCAGTAATACGTAGTCCTGGGGTGTAGGGGGAAAAGCTCAAAATTGGAGCCACTTTTTCAGAGCATAGCTTTGTGCCCCAAGGACCTTACAATCTAAAACTCACACAGGGGACAATCTAAAAGCCCACACTGGCAGGTATGGAAAGGGATACTCAGAGGAGGAACATGTGTTTATATCAGCTACTCAGAGTGAGGTGGATGAGCTACTGGAGAGAGAGAGAGAGAGAGAGAGAGAGAGAGAGAGAGAGAGTTCTGGGGTACAGAAGTAGTGCTCTGTCAAAAGCAATGGCAAGCTCAGGCTGGAGACCCCCGTAAGAGAGGGCTCAGGTGTTGTTTCAGAGGCAGCCCATCCTCAGACTGAGCCTTAAGTTGGGAGGTGCAGTTCCGCTGTAGCTGGTGGCTCCACCTGCGCGGAGACGAGTGTCTTCATTGAAAGGAGCCTGGTTGGCTTGAAGAGTTGTGCAGAGAAGTGGGAAGCCTGTGCTTCTCCCAGGACTGCTGAGCCCTCTGAGGAAGAGGTGGGCTCCATGCCACCCTTGGGTTGGAGGTGGGCTAGCAGAATGGGCTTCTCTTGCACAAGAGCTCCTGGTTTCATATGGACAACTGGACAAACTCCCTCTCCCACTCATTCCCTGAAGGAGGGGCGACTGACCCAGAGTCAGGAATGGGAAATGTGGCACCGAAGTCCACATGGGGTTGAGGGATGTTGCCTGTGGCCAACGGGCAGAGATAGAAGAGCAAAAGACACGTTTATGAGGGACCCAGGAGGAAACCAAGGAAGCGTTTCCCCTGGGAAGGGGCTAAAAGATATCCGGCAGCTCAGAAAAGAGCCAGCCAATGTCAGGTCACGGAATCTGGCAGCGTAAAAGGAGTGAAGGTAGCAAGGAGGATCAACTGTGCTGAAGGCTGCAGAGAAATCCCTTAGCACTGGGTTTGGGAGACGGAGGGGGAGCAGCAGCTTGGAGAGGTCAAAAAGCAGAATTAGAAAAAGTTTAATGGTCCCAGTTCAGGAATTGGGAGGCACGTTTTGAACTCTTCCTTTTTCTTCAACCTAGGAATACCTTTTGATTTCTCTCATCCCCAAGTAATGATGTCCTCTGGAGCCCTGCATGAAAAACCAAGTGGTTGGAATTGTGCCTTACTATTTCCTCTAAATTTGGATCCAGCTCCTTCTGTTGCACCAACCATGCACTGGGGGGGGGGGCAGAAAATGCTGTTCCCAGCCTTGGAGTGACTAGTATTCCCATAGTCAAGTAGCATGCAAGAAATAAAATTGCTTTAAACTTCTGAGTTGTGGCAAAAGGCAATGTGCACAACCCATGTGTGGGACTTGTGTTTGCGTGTTTGCAAACCCCTTTGGAACAGATGGGAGCCACACAAGGATTCCTGAACAGGCTTTGCACAGCTCCCATTCATTTCAAGGAAGCTTGAGCGAGAGAGCTTTCAAGTGGTTTGTGTCTTTCAAGGGCTCTGCATAGCTTCTAGCCAAGATGGCTATGCTTTGCCTTCACAGCGGGAGGGAAGAGGGGGTCTTGTGCTCCAATCCTGCTCCCTGGTTTCCCACAGGCAACTGTTTGGCCACTGTGGGAGCAGGATGCTGGACTAAATGGGCCATTGGCCTAATCCAGCTTTCTCTTTGACATTCTTCTGGTGTCTTCTGTTGATGGATGAACTGAGCATGGAGCTCCTTGGATGGGTTTATGTCTCCCATTCCTCCTGTATTCCAAGCATCATCCTGTGCATCGTGTCCAGCAAAATATACTGCTTGTCTGACTATCTTGTCTCCCCCTCACTTTCTTCCATGAAGGATTTCCTACCCAAAATGTCAGCATTGCTATTTCCCCTTCATGAAGGTTTGCTGCAATAAAGTCCTCTTTCGGCGTTAATACGCCTTTTGCTTCCTCTGCATACTTATTTATTTATATTCAACGGATTTATGAACCACTTCACAATGTAGAGTTATTAAAGCTGTGTACAATAAAAGAGAAAATGAAGTAGAAACAAAACAGAGGAGAAAATGTAGACTCTAAAAGCCAATTTGATCATACCTACAATTGTGCAGTTAAAGGTAAAGGTAAAGGTACCCCTGTCCGTACAGGCCAGTCTTGCCAGACTCTGGGGTTGTGCGCCCATCTCACTCAAGAGGCCGAGGGCCAGCGCTGTCTGGAGACACTTCCGGGTCACGTGGCCAGCGTGATGAAGCTGCATCTGGTGAGCCAGAGCCACACACGGAAACGCCGTTTACCTTCCCGCCAGTAAGCGGTCCCTATTTATCTACTTGCACTTTGACATGCTTTCAAACTGCTAGGTTGGCAGGTGCTGGGACCGAGCGACGGGAGCGCACCCCGCCACGGGGATTCAAACCACCGACCTTTCGATCTGCAAGCCCTAGGCGCTGAGGCTTTTACCCACAGCGCCACCCGCGTCCCCTACAATTATACAGTTAAGATTATACAAAAGGATTAGGGAAGCCTCCTTAAACAAAAAAGTATTTACCGTATTTTTCGCACCATAGGACGCACTTTTTCCCTCCCAAAAAGCAAGGGAAAATGTGTGTGCGTCCTATGGAGCGAATGCAGGCTTTCACTGAAGCCTGGAGAGTGAGAGGGGTCGGTGCGCACCGACCCCTCTCGCTCTCCAGGCTTCAGGAAGCTATCCGCTAGCCGTGGGAGACCCAGCTCTCCCACGGCTAGCGGACCGCTGCGCTAATCCAGAAGCTTGGGGCGTGCGGAGCACAGCGCGCCCCAAGCTTCTGGGTGCCGGCAAGGTCTCGCTAGCCCTGGGAGAGCCCCGCGACGTTGCGTGGCTCTCCGAGGGCTAGCAAAGCGCCGCGCTAATCCCGAAGCTTGGGGCGCACGGAGCTCAGCGCGCCCCAAGCTTCTGGGTGCCGGCAAGGTCTCGCTAGCCCTGGGAGAGCCCCGCGACGTTGCGTGGCTCTCCCAGGGCTAGCGAAGCGCCGCGCTAATCCAGAAGCTTGGGGCTTCGGGATTAGCGCTCCGCTCAGCCTGCTTCCCGGAGCGCCAGGCGCCCTGAAAGCAGAGCTCCAGGCGCTTCGGGAACACATCCGCAGCATGGGGAGCCTTGCAGGAATTCCCCACAGGGCTCCCCACGCTGCGGATAGCAGCCTGCTGCCTGGCGGGTGGGGCGCCCTGAAGCAGAGCGCCCCTCGCGCCAGGCAGACATCCGCAGAGTGGGGAGGCTTGCAGGAGTTCCCGACAAGGCTCCCCACGCTGCGGATAGCAGCCTGCTGCCTGGCGGGTGGGGCGCCCTGAAGCAGAGCGCCCCTCGCGCCAGGCAGACATCCGCAGAGTGGGGAGGCTTGCAGGAGTTCCCGACAAGGCTCCCCACGCTGCGGATAGCAGCCTGCTGCCTGGCGGGTGGGGCGCCCTGAAGCAGAGCGCCCCTCGCGCCAGGCAGACATCCGCAGAGTGGGGAGGCTTGCAGGAGTTCCTGACAAGGCTCCCCACGCTGCGGATAGCAGCCTGCTGCCTGGCGGGTGGGGCGCCCTGAAGCAGAGCTCCCCGCCCGCCAGACAGACATCGGCCAGCCCCACAAGCTTGGGGGACAGCAGGGAGGCGCAGCGCCACTATCCCGCTGTTCCTCGACCTGGTTCGGTTTCCCTGACCTGCTTTTGGGGGGGAAATAAAGGGGAAATTTTTTTCCTTTATTTCCCCCCAAAAAAACTAGGTGCGTCCTATGGTCCGGTGCGTCCAATCGTGCGAAAAATACGGTAATAAGTGCTCAAACATCAAGATGGCAGAAGCCTGTCCAGTCGCTCCTTATAATGGTTCCAGAGGGCAGGGTCTGCAACACTAAAAGCCCAGTTTCAAATTGCAAGCAAAGCATTGCCTCTGGGGCACGTGGGACTCTCAGCGGTGCCCTATCTGAGGAGGGCAGTTTCTGGACACGGATTTCTGGGGTGAGGCAATGTTACTTCTCAGGCTACCAGTTTACCAAAATTTATCTCTGCCTATGCCATCATTCTGATGCTCCTACTGGCTCTAGGATCTCACTGGTGTAAAACACCCTCCATTGTCCACCATGACCGTTTCTGAATCCATTGCTGAACCCGGATTTAATCTCAATCACATCTATAGTCCCATCTCAGTGGAAATCAACATAAATACCTATTGAACTGCTGTTTATCTGAACAGTCATTAGGGTTTACCAGTGTGAAAATTATTCCAAAAACATGGCAGGATCCGAGACCAGGGAGAAGAGTCGGTGGAAGAAGATTGGAAGAAATTTAAAGACTATCTACAGAAATATTGTAAAATTAATGAATGATAGAATGATGTTGGATAGCAATTAAGGGGTTTCCAGCTGTAATGCTCTAAGAGAATATGAAAAAAGGGTTATAAATGGGTTAAAATTTAATGGTAAGGATTTGCTGAACCAATAAATTGAAGCGGAATACAAAAAAGGGAGGTATGAGGAGGTCCGGGAAATAAGTTAAAGGAAAATAAGTAACAGAAAATATTTGTGTTTTTAACTGTTTTTATTTTGTATTTTTCTATTCTCTTTATCATTTTAACTGTATTATTCTAAAAAAGCTTAATAAACATTTCATTAAAAAAAAAGAAAGAAAATTATTCCAAAAACAGGGAGGGGCCCTTTTCCGGGGAAGAACCCCCACCCCACCCTGCTGCCTGGAAGACCAAGCAGAAGAAGCAGAAGAGAGGGCGACATTCTGCATTGCGTCTGGGCTCTCCTCTCTCCTCTTTCTGCATCGCCATTAACCGTAGCGAACGTCTGCTCCAAAGAGCAAGAAATCCTGG
Source organism: Podarcis muralis (assembly GCF_964188315.1). Classification (NCBI taxonomy): domain Eukaryota; kingdom Metazoa; phylum Chordata; class Lepidosauria; order Squamata; family Lacertidae; genus Podarcis; species Podarcis muralis. The sequence goes on along the minus strand of NC_135659.1, from coordinate 99,925,407 downwards.
GGAGAGATCAGAAGGCAGAATTAGGAACAGAGGAAGCTGCCTTATACAGAGTCAGGCCATTGGTCCCTCTAGCCAGTGCCGTCACATTGCCCCCAAGATCGGGGGCTGCAGCATGTGTGATGTCATGTGCACATCATGTGATGTCACACCGGTTTTCCTGACACCAAGCAGGCTGGTGAAGCCTCCTGTGACGTTGCTCTGGGCCGCCTCAATTTTGGGAGGGCTGGAACCCTTGCAAAGAAATATCGAGGGGTCGGAAGACAGCTCTGCCGCCTAGAATTGGCCTGCCTGCCTCTAGCTTAGCAGTGTCTGCACTGACTGGAAGCAATGGCTCTCCATGATTTCAGGCAGGAGTTTCTCCCAGCCCCGCCTGGAGACGCCAGCGAGGATTGAACCTGCAACCTTCCACTTGCGAGACAGACACACTACCCCTGGGCTATGGCCCTTGCAGCTGAGTCTTCCTCTGGCCAACAGCAGGACAACAAAATCCTGGCATCCAAACACAAACTGTCCAGGATGCCTACCTCCTGGGACATGTGCTCTGCAAGCAGGGCTGTTTGTTTTATTTAATATTTCCTAAAAATTTATACACTGCTTGAGTGTAAAACAACAGCAACCTTCCAAGCAGTTTGCAAAATAAGATAAAGCAAGAAAATTATCACAAATTTGCAGATGACACCAAACTGGGAGGGGTGGCTAACACCCCAGAGGACAGGATCACACTTCAAAACGACCTTGACAGATTAGAGAACTGGGCCAAAACAAACAAGATGAACTTTAACAGGGAGAAATGAAAAGTATTGCACTTGGGCAAAAAAAATGAGAGGCACAAATACAAGATGGGGGACACCTGGCTTGAGAGCAGTACATGTGAAAAGGATCTAGGAGTCTTGGTTGACCACAAACTTGACATGAGCCAACAGTGTGACGCGGCAGCTAAAAAAGCCAATGCAATTCTGGGCTGCATCAATAGGAGTATAGCATCTAGATCAAGGGAAGTAATAGTGCCACTGTATTCTGCTCTGGTCAGACCTCACCTGGAGTACTGTGTCCAGTTCTGGGCACCACAGTTCAAGAAGGACACTGACAAACTGGAACGTGTCCAGAGGAGGGCAACCAAAATGGTCAAAGGCCTGGAAACGATGCCTTATGAGGAACGGCTAAGGGAGCTGGGCATGTTTAGCCTGGAGAAGAGGAGGTTAAGGGGTGATATGATAGCCATGTTCAAATATATAAAAGGATGTCATATAGAGGAGGGAGAAAGGTTGTTTTCTGCTGCTCCAGAGAAGCGGACACGGAGCAATGGATCCAAACTACAAGAAAGAAGATTCCACCTAAACATTAGGAAGAACTTCCTGACAGTAAGAGCTGTTCGACAGTGGAATTTGCTGCCAAGGAGTGTGGTGGAGTCTCCTTCTTTGGAGGTCTTTAAGCAGAGGCTTGACAACCATATGTCAGGAGTGCTCTGATGGTGTTTCCTGCTTGGCAGGGGGTTGGACTCGATGGCCCTTGTGGTCTCTTCCAACTCTATGATTCTATGAACCACAATTCAAGAGTTTTGAAAAGTTAAAAGAACAATAGACTAAAAACAGATCTGAGCTCACCTCAGATTTCTAAACATCTGGGTAGCCTTGTCTAAGCAAGAATGTTTTAAGCAGGCGCAAGAAAGAGTAAAGTGTCAAGAGGCAGGAAATTCCAAAGTGAAATAACTGAGTTCTTGCAAATGTGGAAGGGGTATTATGGGATGCCTGCTGGGCCAAGTGAGGGCTGCCTCAATGTGGGCTTCACCTGCTCCTTCAGGGAGCTTTCCCCACAATTCGTTTTTAGCCTCAAAATGCAGGAAGCTTCCCTGAGTACCCAGAGCTTCTTTGGCGACAGGGCTAATGCATCACCCACCTGGCGAAGCTGCAGGAAGGCACTGGAGAGCTCCACGTGGTCCGGGAGAGGGAGGGGGAACCCCTCGGCCAGTCGCGCTGGAAGGTAAAATTTATCTTGCACTTACAAAAATATTGTAAAGAAGTAGACTCACGGGCAGGGTTTGATTAAACATTTACAATTACAAGGAAACAAGTATAAAAGTTAAGATATAATAATGGGGAATGAATAAAGGGAAAGATGTAATTTGGGGGGGAAATGGTACAAAAAGAATACAACAATATTTAATTAAAATATTGCAAAATTAAGGTAGAATAAGATGGGCAGGAGAAGCAGAAGAGGAAGTTGAGGGAAGTCATGGGAGAGGGGTGGGGGACTGGGGTTGGGATTTATAGATTTTCCTTGTGATAATAATGATTGTGTTGAATATAAAATTGTAAAAGTCAATAAAAACTATTTTTTCAAAAAAAGGGAGATAAAATTAACCAAGGTCATAGAATCACAGAATTGTAGAGTTGCAAGGGACACCCAAAGGTCCTCTAGACCAACCCCCTGCAATGCAACTAAAGCATCCCTGGCAGATGGCCACCCAACCTCTGCTTAAACACCTCCAACGAAGGACAGTCCAGCACCTTCCAAGGGAGTCTGTTCAACCGCCAAACAGATGTGGCACATTGAGTGAACACAGTCTCCATTTCGGATTTGTATTATGTGCTTTCCCACACCAGAGCTATATGAATCCCTCCCAATTATGAAAAGAGTCTAAAGATGTTCTGCAAATTGCAAAACTATATATAAGAGATTTCCCCCCCTCTGCCAGACCTGAGGAGCCACCGGCAGCTACTCAGCTCTATGAGAGTCCTGCTCTGCCATCTGAACTTATTCAGGTGTGCAGCCATAAAAACTAGAAACTTGCTTTAAACTATGGAAAAGAAACCTGGCCTCCACTCAGTGGTGGAGGTGCACCATTAGCACAACCTCTTATTTATTCATTTATTGCATTTCTGTGCATCTATCTCTCCAAGGACCTCAAGATTATTCTGCTCTTAATTTCACCTCCTCAACAACCCCGCAGGGTAGGTTAAGCCAAAAGGGACTGACTGGCCCAAGGTCACCATCCAGTGAGTTTCGGGGCCCAGTGGGTATCTGAACCCTGGTCTCTCCCGGGTGCTGTAACCACTACACCACCACTGCCCCTCATCCTGGCCTCTTGCCTGCAACAGGGGAAGTGTGCATTTGCCCTGCAGTTTCCCCCGCTGCTCCCGGTTGTCCCCTCACTCTGAAGTGCTCTGGGAGCACCCCAATGTTGAACTTGGGATGCTGGACATTCGTCACCTAGTAACTGAAAGTAGCTCTTTCCATGGGGTTGCAGGGCTAGAGTTTTCTCAGAATGGCACAGCCAGATGCCCTCTTGGGAACCACCTGCCAGTCTCCTCTCCTCGGAGATGCAACCGGAGGGGGCTTTGCTCTATCCTGGGAGTCCATATCAGAGGCCTGCTTCTGTTGGGATGGTGAATGAGAAACAAGGCTACAATAAAGCATGTGGTGCAACAATTAGACTGATATTTACCGTTCATTGCAGGCAGGAGGGTGCTTGAAGCAAGGTAGTTCATGATGGCTTGCATTAATTGTACCTGGAAAGAGAGAGACAGAGACCATAAAAGGGAAATCAAGATGAAAGGGCTCATGGAATCACAAAACTGTAAATTTGGAAGGGGAGTCAAGGGTCATCTAATCCAACCCCCTGCAATTAGGAATCTCAACTCACAGTCATTCATCCAATTTGAAATCATACTGGACCATGCTTAGCTTTACAAATGCACTAGCAGTTTTGTTGCTGCACGGGGCAGTGGGGAGGAGGGTCAAGGAGTCCTCTTATTCCCCACCCTGACTTTTGACTTCATCCTGGATGTCCTACATCTGCCTTGGCCGTTACATAAATGGGTGTGTGAATCAAACAACACCCAGTCAATTGGAAAGAACATTAAGCCCATGGTCCATCCTTTCCAGTTCCCTCCATGGCCAACCAGAGGTCCTCCAGCAAGACCTGAGCACAAGAGCTCTCTCCCTTTCTTTGGTTTCCAGTAACTTGTATTTGGAAGCATTAAGACCTCCAGATGTGGAAGCAGAGCAGAGCCATCATCCCTAGTGGCCATTAATAGCCCTCTCCTCCTCAGCCCAGTAGACCTGAAGGAGCGTCTCCACCCCCATCGTTCTGCCCGGACACGGAGGTCCAGCTCCCAGGGCCTTCTGGCGGTTCCCTCACTATGAGAAGTGAGGTTACAGGGAGCCAGGCAGAGGGCCTTCTTGGTAGTGGCACCTGCCATGTAGTGGCACCCTCCCTTCAGATGTCAAGGAACTAAACAACTATTTGACTTTTAGAAAACATCTGAAGGCAACTCTGTTTGGGGAAGTTTTTATTGTTTGATGTTTTATCATGTTTTTAATACTCTGTTGGGAGCAGCCCAGAGTGGCTGGTAAAACCCAGCCAGATGGGCAGGGTAAAAATATTATCATTATTATTATTATTATTGCGGGATGCGGGTGGCGCTGTGGGTTAAACCACAGAGCCTAGGACTTGCCGATCAGAAGGTCAGCAGTTCGAATCCCCGCGACGGGGTGAGCTCCCGTTGCTCGGTCCCAGCTCCTGCCAACCTAGCAGTTCGAAAGCACATCAAAGTGCAAGTAGATAAATAGGTACTGCTCCAGTGGGAAGGTCAACGGCGTTTCCGTGTGCTGCTCTGGTTTCGCCAGAAGCGGCTTAGTCTTGCTGGCCACATGACCCGGAAGCTGTACGCCGGCTCCCTCGGCCAATAAAGTGAGATGAGCGCCGCAACCCCAGAGTCGGCCACAACTGGACCTAATAGTCAGGGGTCCCTTTACCTTATTATTATTATTATTTATTTATTTATTTATTTATTTATTTATTATTTAAATTTATTATTTGGGATGCGGGTGGCGCTGTGGGTAAAAGCCTCAGCGCCTAGGGCTTGCTGATTGAAAGGTCGGTGGTTCGAATCCCCGCGGCGGGGTGCGCTCCCATTGTTCGGTCCCAGCGCCTGCCAACCTAGCAGTTCGAAAGCACCTCCGAGCGCAAGTAGATAAATAGGGACCGCTTTCTAGCAGGAAGGTAAACGGCGTTTCCGTGTGCGGCTCTGGCTCGCCAGAGCAGCGATGTCACGCTGGCCACGTGACCCGGAAGTGTCTCCGGACAGCGCTGGCCCCCGGCCTCTTGAGTGAGATGGGCACACAACCCTAGAGTCTGTCAAGACTGGCCCGTACGGGCAGGGGTACCTTTACCTTTTTATTTCCATGAATCTCAGAGTTGTGGGTTTGAGATTCGCACGTAGGGCAAAGGATTCTCGCATTTCAAGGAGTTGGCTAGATGAATCTCAGGGTCTCTTCCAGTTCTACAATTCTATGCTCTGTCTTGAACCTTCAAACCACCAGCTTCATTGAATATCCACAAGTTGAGAAGGAGGTAGAACCTTTTCTCTGTTCACTTTCTCCATGCAAGGCATAATTTTATAAACGTCTATCGTGTCAACTCTTTCTTGTCTTTTCTCTAAACTAGGAAGACCTCGGCGCTTGCATGCTTCCCTCACAGGGGATTCCCCTCAATCTTTCTGATGACCCTTTTCTGAATCTTTCCCATTTATTCGGTTTGCTAGTACAGTGGTACCTCAGGTTACAGACGCTTCAGGTTACAGACGCTTCAGGTTACAGACTCCACTAACCCAGAAATAGTACCTCGGGTTAAGAACTTTGCTTCAGGATGAGAACAGAAATCGGGCTCCGGCGGTGCGGCAGCAGCAGGAGGCCCCATTAGCTAAAGTGGTGCTTCAGGTTAAGAACACTTTCAGGTAAGAACGAACCTCCAGAACGAGTTAAGTACTTAACCCGAGGTACCACTGTAGTTTTATCTTGCCCAGGGCAACCCAAAGCAACTTTGTGAGGTGAGGCGACCAGAAGTGTACGCAGGACTCCAAATATGGTTGCACCATAGATTTGCAAAATGGCATTATGCTATTGGAAGTCTTTAGTCTCTTTCCTAATGATCTCTAGCATGGAATCTGACTTTTTCACAGCGGCAGCACACTTGGCAGAACCACCGAGAGGAATGACAAAGCAGGTGTGTCTATGACACCTTAGGATGGGGGTGAAATTTGGGTCGGTCCACATTTTAGTGCAAACCTTATTCACCCCTTCTGAAATAATAAACAACCCAAAGCTCAGCTGGCCTTCAACATTCGGACTATTCCAAATTTTGCAGCGGTGTTCTCCAGGCAAGCAATGTCTACAAAGAAACCACATGCTTAGAGGTTTGCATGTACTTGAGTAGAAATAAAATAGAAAAAAATGCATGACGTCTGAGAAAATTGAATGCCAATAATATGTATATTAGGAGTTACATGCAAGGAGAAGTTGGTAAATCTTCATGAGGACAAATAAAATAAACGCCAAAAACTGATGTGTAAAAGGGGGGAACTAAACTTAAGACTGCAGGAGTGAGAAGCTGAGATTGATAGGTTTGCCCACTGAGAGTGGCACCAAATCTTTCAGGGGAGGGTATTGGCAAGAATGGGCTTTGAGAAGAAGGCAAGAGGGCCTCTGGCCCACTGAGTGCGCAGGTTGAGCGCTTGAACCTCTGGCTGTGACCATGGAATCCTCAGGGGTCACTTAAGGTCACGGGATCAAGCAATTTAGGGAACGAAAAAGATCTTACTGAGAAAGGCCCGACGTCCGAGTGCTTCAGAGACAGCTTCAGCCTAAATGAGGATACAGGGGGAAAGAGAGCAGTGGTGGTTTTATGCCTTATAACGACAATATACCTTATTGACTTGCTGAGCTACGGGAAGCCAGTGGAACAAGCCACGGGGTCATGGCTGATAACTCTTTTCTGCACTCCTCTTTCTGCATGCCCTTTGGGGCTGCCTTGGTGCAGGGGAGCACCTTTTCAGCCAAAAGGTCCGATAAAAATAAATTGGAAAGTGTAGTAGAACCCAGATCTCGTCTCCCACAGTTTGCAGTGGAAGGTAAGCAAGCATTCAGTGTGACAGCACTGACCCTTTGGAACTCCCTGCCACTTGAAATGCCTGCTAAAAACATTCTTGTGTAGACAAGCCTTCCAAGGGGCTTAGAAAGTTTGTATGGGTTTAAATCTATACTGTGGTTTTAACTTTCTGTATGTTTTAAAGTGTTGGGTTTTTAAAAAAATATTTTTATTGTTTTAACTTCTCTGTAAACTGCTTTGAGGGTTTTCCCCTTACCATCAAGTGGTATACTGTATAAATTTTATGAAATAAATAAATATGCATTGCAGGGGATGACCCTCAGGGTCTCTTGCAACTCTGTAATTCTATGATTCTATGAAATAGAGTCAATATGGTTTTTTTCCTGGATAATAGCCGAACAATGATATTTGAATTATAGAATCATAGAGTTGGAAGGGATCCCAGGGTCATCTAGTCCAACCCCCTTACTGAAACAAAGATATGCTACGTCCACAGCATTCCCCTGATCCGTCAAGCTTGTAACTCTATCAAAAAGGGAAATGAGATTCGTCTGGCATGACTTGTGTTTGAGAACACCGTGCTGGGTCTTAGTAATCACAGCATCCCTTTCTAAGTGCTCACAGACTGACTGCTGAATTCTCTGTTCTAGGACCTTTGGTGGTAGCTTCTAATCAAGCAAAAAAACTTTTTTTTGGGGGGGGTATTAAAATGGTAAATGTTGTTTCTTACTTGCCAAGCTTCAGGGACCCAAAGATCTTGGTGGAGTTAACAGAAACTTTGGCTGACATGGTGGTTGACTGAAATCAAAGAGAAGCAGGTTGGGTGTGCTTTGCAAAGAGATCAAAACAAGTTTACATCATGTGAAATCTATACATATGAAGATTTGGAATTCTTTTAATCATTGGGGAAATTTGCAACAAAAAAAGAAAAGGAAAGAAGGGAAGGGAGGGAGGGGGGAGGAGGAGGAGGAAGAGGAGGAGGAGAAGGAGAAGGAGAAGGAAGATCTCTTTGAGAAAACGCATCTGTTAGCAAAACTGAGGGGAATGTATAACATTCAAAAAGAAAAATATCTGGGAATAAGAAAGGGAAGAGGCAGAAAAGAGCACCCACAATCGACAAAAGCTCTGATGAAGGTGGAAGAGGAGGCTTAGGGCAATGGGCAGACTGGAAGGGGCACAAAATGCTTACCCTCCTGATCATGGGCAGCACCAAGGCTCAAGGTGTGTCCTGAACTTACCGCACCAATCACAAAGAGCGAGGCCAAGGAAGCGTTGGGGAGGATGGCAAATGCTCTGATGTCGACCGCCGGGGACAGTGAAATGGCGTCAGGTGTGATGGTCAGAGACGGGGCAGAAGAAGGTGAGACTTGGAGCTTCATGAGCATGTTGGGGTACAGCTTTTCCAACTGGGTGTGGAGAGCAAAGGCAGCATGAGAATCTCAGTGGAGCCTGGCTGCTGGATCAGGTCCAAGTGGACCCATCTTCTCCCGTAACCAAACAGATGCCCCAGCTGCTCACCTGTGGAACAAAGGGCTTGAAGCATGTGGTGTTGAGCCGGACTTTGAACTCCTTCGGAATCTGCAGCAAGGGAGAAGAGGCGAGTTGGGGATGGAGAGATAGGACGATATACTATGACTTGGAAAAGCAGAGATTAGAAAGAACGGCACCTTTAAACCTTCCTCTTGTTCTCCTGCTGGGTTTTAGCTGTGGGGGACATTCCTTGGGTGCCAGCCACAGTAGTGGGAGTCACTGGACCTTGCTCGTACCAGGTGGCACTCGAAGACAGACGCTTGTGGCGCCGGCACATAGACCAGCTTAGGCTCAGGGTTGGGGACTTGGACCCTACCGTGGTGCCCCCAACTGCGCTCGTGGCTCCGGAACAGACACTTACAGATGGTGAGGCTCCACCTCTCTTGCAAACTGCCCGCGTGGAGCCGAACCAAGCCACTTCAGAGGGTCTGCCGGACTTCCCACGGACTCAGACCACTGCCGGGCCTGACATTCCGCCAACTCCACTCGCGGAGGTTCCACCCACAGCAGCGGATCCAGGGGACTTGGTTTCAACGCCACCTAGGGTTGCGCCACAGCCTCAGCAAGAATCGGGCAGCCCACCGGACCTGGGTACCGCTCCCTGGCAGTCTGGCAGAGTTTCCAAGCGCCCAACTTATTTAAAGGACTATGTTGTTGGACATGTAACACTGTTGGTCTAGGTATGTGGAAGTATGTGAAATGTAATCAATATGCTTTTGTGCCTAATTGAACCATTACGTGTAGTGCTGTATATAAGGAAACCATTACGATTGTAACTAACACCTTATCTTGATGGGGATTGGTGTTATGTACTGAAGTTCTCACCCTGGGCCAGCAGGAGGATACTGTAGATAGTTATGCAAATGAAGGATCAAAAGTGACGTTCTGTGATTGGATAGTTTTAGAAAGTTGCTACAGTAACGTTGTACTGAAGCAGGCTGATTGAGCCCTTCAGTTCAGTTCTGGCCTCTGAATAAAGAAGAGCTGTTTGAAGAATCGCTGTGTTGTCTGATATGTTCACCCACAACTTAACAACTTGGAAAAGCAGAGGTTAGAAAGAACAGGCCCTTTAAACCTTCATCTTGTTCTCCTGCTGGCTTAGCTGGAAACTCAGCCCAGAACCTCCCATCAAAGCCAGGCTTCCATTGTGGGCCATCGACAGGCTCCTTCGTCTTATTGGTAGAAAAACATGTCGGCAGCATTGAGGAGATGAGAAAAGCCTGCTTCACCAAGCCAATGGCCCATCTAGTTCCGCATCCTGATCTCACTATCAAAGGGAGCTACTCAAGAGCCACTGTAGAGGATTGCAGCGTGATCCACCCCCTGGGAAGGCCAGCTCTGCAGACTTGGGCTCCCCAGCCCTCCTTACCATGTCGTCTGTGATGAAGAAGTTCATCTCCCCTGCTCCGTAGTATACAAGGCCTGCGGTGTTGAAGAAGTAAGTGGAGACCCCAAAATAAAGCATGCGGTCGTGATCCACCGGGAAAGCGAGGGCTGGTGGTGTGAAAGGAGGAGCAGAGCGATGGGCGAGGGAGAAGAATTCACCCTAGTGGGAGAGGAAATGCGAAAAATGGGAAGTCATTCCTAGGACAGAATGCTAATGAAGGGGACTCAGTCCGTTTCTTTTCTCCTTCCTAGAATCACAGAACTGTAGGGTTGGATGGAGCCCTTCGCTTCATCTGGTCCAACCCAGGAATCTCAGGTAAGTGTTTTAGGAAGAGAGGAAGGGAAGCGACAGGCAAGTGTCTTCCCACCAGGAAGCTGCCCACAGCACAGGAGGCCTCTGGGAGGGAAAGTTGGCCACGATCCATAACAACAACAACAACAATTTATTCTTTATACCCCGCCCATCTGGCTGGGCTTCCCCAGCCACTCTGGGTGGCTTCTAACAAAATATTAAAATACAGTAGTCCATTAAACATTAAATGCTTCCCTGAACAGGCTGCCTTCAGGTGTCTTCTAAAAGTCAGATAGTTGTTTATTTCCTTGACATCTGATGGGAGGGCGTTCCACAGGGCGGGTGCCACCACCGAGAAGGCCTTCTGCCTAGTTCCCTGTAGCTTTGCTTCTTGCAGTGAGGGAACTGCCAGAAGGCCCTCGGTGCTGGACCTCAGTTCCCGGGCTGAATGATGGGGATGGAGACGCTCCTTCAGGTATACTGGGCCGTTGAGGCCGTTTAGGGCTTTAAAGGTCAGCACCAGCACTTTGAATTGTGCTCGGAAACGTCCTGGGAGCCAATTCCCCTCCTGGATTCCTCCCTCCCTCCTTTTCCCTACCTTCAGGTCCAAGTCTAGGGAATTCTGTGAAGCCACAGGAGGAGCAACCAGAGAGTAATCGATCCCAGACACCTTGTCAATTCTAGCCGTGACTAGGAAAAAGAACAGGACAAATCGAGGAGCTGGGGCGAGATGGCAAAAAAGCAGCGTCGGACAAAGGTGTCCATTTCAGTCTCTCATTTTCCCAATCTTGAATCCAATTCTCTGCATTTGCACGTCAGATTATGGTTTTGGTTTTGTTTGTTGTACCCCCAGAAAGAAAGAAAAACCCACCAGCATTTTAGTGCCAATTTCTATAATACAGTACAGTGGTACCTCGGGTTAAGTACTTAATTCGTTCCGGAGGTCCGTTCTTAACCTGAAACTGTTCTTAACCTGAGGTACCACTTTAGCTAATGGGGCCTCCCGCTGCTGCTGCTGTGTGATTTTCATTCTCATCCTGAAGCAAAGTTCTTAACCCGAGGTACTATTTCTGGGTTAGCAGAGTCTGTAACCTGAAGCTTCTGTAACCTGAAGTGTCTGTAACCCGAGGTACCACTGTACTCATAATCAGAACCCTGCTGGATTGGCGTGTTGAAGCAAAGTGCAAGCTCCATCTTGGTAGTCAAGGTAACCCAAAAAAGAATTGGTAGTTGTTGCAAGAATGAGCTCAGATATGTCTCCTTGCTTTGATCTATGCTAATGGGTTTGCTTTGATGCTGGGCTTATCTGTGGCCCTTGGGATGCTGGGCTCTGGGCCCAGAAAGGGCAGAAGCAAACTGGGCTCTGCTGCTTTGTGCATAAAGGATGCCTAAATGTTTGCTTGGGTGCGGACAAGCCATGGCAACCTCTCACTGCTGCGGGGTCTGTCCCATGTCCGTAATGGCAGCGAGGCCCAGCAGGTTGAATTACCATAAACTTATTCTTTTTTCATATGTAATAAATCACTAGAACTGATCACTCAGGTGTCTTTGAAATCCTTCTAGGGTATACCTTCATCAAACCACTCCCACGAGCCCACCTTTGGGCCGGGACAATCAGGCCAATGGCCCGTCTAGTCCAGCATCCTCTTCTCAGAGGGATCCACTAGATTCCTCCACAGGAAACCAGCAAGCAGAAAGTGAGCATAACAGCAACTGCTCTTCAGAAGCATGGCTGCCCTCTCCCTCTGCACGAATTTTTCTAAAGTAGGCAGAACTCCCTGCCACCTGACATCCGGCCTCTACTCTTTTTGGTACCTGCTAAAAACACATTTATTTAGACAAACCCACCTGGATGTTTAGAAAGTGGATGTGATTTTTAAACTGGTTTGAGTCTATTGCTATTTTTAACTTTTAACCATTTTAAATCATTGCTGCTATTTTTCAAAAATCTTTTTTTTTTTTTTTGCAAACCGCTTTGAGGTTTGTTTGCTTTTTGACAATCAGTGTATAAATGAATAAGCCCACATTATGCCAAGGTATGCAGGGGCCCAGAAGCAATTTAGACTGCAGACTGAGCAAACCTACGGATCAGCTGGTCACAGACTTCCCTACTAGACTGAGCTGGATTGTATTTCTATTTACATTTATATCATAGCTGTCAACGTTTCCCTTTTTTAAAGGGAAATTCCCTTATTCCGAATAGGATTCCTCGCAAGAAAAGGGAAAAGTTGACAGCTATGTTTAGAGTAATTATCTCTAGAAATTTCAATCTGCATCTGTACATATAAAAGATGTGAGGTTTATGTAAGTCTTCCTCCTCCTCTATCCTCTACGTTTGGCTTAGAAAGAAATCTCCCATTGCCCTACTGACAACTTGTGTTACAGAATGAATATTAGCCAAATATTAGCTGAGAGCATTTTGGTCTCCCAAATCCTCCAGATTGTGGGTTCTGTTTAAGGCCAGAGATGCTGGCTGGGCCAAAGTCGGGGTCTCGCTTCACAGAATCATAAAATAGTAGAGTTAGGAGGGGCCACCAGGGGAATATAGTCCGACCTCCTGCAATGCAGGAATAAAGCAGGCATTGCTTAAAGGTAAAGGGACCCCTGACCGTTAGGTCCAGTCGTCGACAACTCTGGGGTTGCGGCGCTCATCTCGCTCTATGGGCCGAGGGAGCCGGCGTTTGTCCGCAGATAGCTTCCAGGTCATGTGGCCAGCATGACTAAGCCGCTTCTGGCGAACCAGAGCAGCGCATGGAAACGCAATTTACCTTCCCGCTGGAGCGGTACCTATTTATCTACTTGCACTTTGAGGTGCTTCCGAACTGCTAGGTTGGCAGGAGCAGGGACCGAGCAACGGGAGCTCACTCCGTCGTGGGGATTCGAACCACCGACCTTCTGATTGGCAAGTCCTAGGCTCTGTGGTTTAACCCACAGCGCCACCTGTGTCCCTAGGCATTGCTTAGAAGGAGCTCTTTCCCCCTGATGGGGTCCAGCTTGTCACCGGCTTCCACCATCATATCATTGCTCTTACCTGGCAGGGTTTGCAGGAAAGGCTGCAGTTTGGAGCCAATGGAACTGCTCACTTCTTCACAGACCTGGGGGGAAGAGAAAAAAGGCCATAAGGATGACTTACTCCTTGGCAGGAGCCCCATGTGTCCATGGGCTCATTGCTTGGCTCTGAAACTAGCAGAACCTCCATTCCCAGGTGTGGTCTATCTTGGAGTACTGGTGCTAGATGTGGGGCACAAACAACTGTGAATGGTGATCTCCACTGAGCCTCACTTGTGGCCCCCAGTCTCCTCCTACCATTGTTTACCCACATCTGGCCCAGCGGTTTATCAATGCAGTTTTGGACCATGCACACCAGAGGCATATTATGGGTATGATGGTCTTCTGCACTGCAGAGAGTTGGGCTGGAGGACCTTTGGGAGATCCCTTCCCACTCAACAATTCTATGGTTCTAGGAATTGCTGGGCCTTTTGGGATGCGTACAGAAGGTTCTGCTTATGTTCCCATGAGAAGAAGAAGAAAACGCTTCTCTATTCGCTACCAACTCTACCATTCTATGATTCCACAAAGGCTCCGCTCCATAGGCCTTAGACACAGAATCATACAAGGGACCCCAAGAGTCATCTAGTCCAACCCTCTGCAATGCAGGACTCTGAACTAAACTCAGGTGTCTGTGATGGGGCTGGGCTTTCCAGGGAGACTCCGTCATTCCTTTCTCCACCCTCGGACACCGCAGTTGGTGCCAGGCGGCCATGTAGCAATTACCGAAAGCGGCTTGTCGACAAGGCTTGGCGCAGGGCTCCCCTGCTGCTGCCTTTTGTGGAGAACAGGAGAGCCCATTGTTCCCGAGGGCAGGCTTGGCTAAATTAAGCTCACAAAGGCCTGTGAAATCGAAGGAAGCTAATTCCTAACACCCAAGGCACAAAAAAAACCCCCACGTCTTTTCAGCTCAAAGCGCATTTGAATGCTGAAGTCCTGGGGTCTGTTTGTGGGGCTACTGAATTCAGAAACCTTCCTTAAGAGGGAAGCGGTTCCTTCAAGTCCAAGTGATGCCACAGGAGGTTTGCAATGCCATGTGTGAATTTTGCAGCGAATACGGAGCGTGCTTTGGAGCTGCAGCAGCGGATTCCGCACGCTCAGCCTTTCCTTCCAAGTATTTGGCCCCCCACTCCACCATCCCCAGGGCACATGCAAGCCGTTGAGTCAGAAACAGGAGGCTAGAGAACCAGGCTAGGAACAAGCCAGAACATGGACTGAGAGCCCAAGAGCAGGAGAGGCACCATGTGTTTCCTAACAACAGCAATGTACTTCCAAAAGCTTGCTTTTGCTATTGCTGTTGGTCTCCTAGGATGCCAATCTGAGCGCTGCCGGGTGAACTCCTGCTTCTGAGCATGTGCAGAGTGCCATTCCCTCTTGCAGAGCAGCAGCAGCAGCCAGCTCCTGCAAAACCGGGCTTTTTAGAGGGAGCAACTTCTGGGCCGGAAGGCAGGGTTTAAAGGTGCACCCGTGCAGGGGTCCCACTCATTTGAGAAACTGCGGAAAGCGAGAAAGGAACTGGGAATGAGCCCTTGGAAATCCTGTGAAGGCTTTACCTTGCCTTCCATGGTATTTCTGAACGACGACTCGATGTTTTTGTGGAAGAGGTTGTACAGCCAGCTGCGATGGGGAGAGAAGAATGGGAGGATCAATGTCAATAAGGTAAAAAGCTTTTATTTCCTAAAGTGCTTGCGCTACTTTCCCCCTTGAAGATCCCAGAAACTAAGAGCAGCTTTAGGTGTTCTGAAGAAGCAAGAGGGGAGGAAGTGCTTCTTGCAATGCAGGGGGCTGGACTAGATGACTTTAGGGGTCCCTTCCGGCTCTGCAATTCTATGCTTGACTGGAGGTTGCAAAGGTTGTGGCTGCTGAATGCGCAGCGATTTTGCCAATGGGGTTCGCAGGGGTGCTAAACAGATATGAAAGACCACACGATGCAATGACAGATGCTGTGCTGATGTTAAGTTAGGGGCTGGTTCCTTTTCGAGATGGATGAATGCAATGAGTTTTCAAAACGACAGATGGAAAAGGGGAGCCTGCCCTCAGCACAGGGACACTTGGTTTGGGCATCATTTCCGAGTACGTTTCTGAGCACAATTCAAAGTGTTGGTGCTGACCTTTAAAGCCCTAAACGGCCTCGGTCCAGTATACCTGAAGGAGCGTCTCCACCCCCATCGTTCTGCCCGGACACTGAGGTCCAGCGCCGAGGGCCTTCTGGCGGTTCCCTCACTGCAAGAAGCCAAGTTACAGGGAACCAGGCAGAGGGCCTTCTCGGTAGTGGCACCCGCCTTGTGGAACGCCTTCCCACCAGATGTCAAAGAGCAGAACAACTAGCAGACTTTTACAAGACATCTGAAGGCAGCCCTCTTCAGGGAAGCTTTTAATGTTTGATGCATTACTGTATTTTAATATTTTGTTGGAAGCCGACCAGAGTGGCTGGGGAAGCCCAACCAGATGGGCGGGGTATAAATAATAAATTATTATTATTATTATTATTATTATTATTATTATTATTATTATTATTATTATTATTATTGGAGGTAGCAAGGGGCAGGTTTGTGTCGAGAGCAAGCAGGGCAGCCTTCCAGGTCAAGCTGCAGGGCAACGGACAACCACCTACCTCAACCTGCCTGAAAAGTGCACTTTGACGTCGGAGATGTGAGCGGCACAATCTGCAGTGCCCACCGTCGGCCTCCCAGAAGCATCTGCCCCCAGCTTCAAACCTACGGAGATGGAGATGCCCTCAACCTTCAGGTCAAATGAGCCGTGGTCCTTGCTATTTGGAAAGACAACAGAACAAAGGATTTTCAGCAGCAGCAGCAGCAGGAGCAACAACAAACCCTGCCCTTTCTATTTTACAAAAAAAGGTGCTTGGCTGTCCATGGGTGGGGAGAAGGTATAACCAGTGTCGTGGAGAACCAGGTTGGTGCAGTGGTTAGAGTATTTGAACCCAGGAGACCAGGGTTCAAATCCTCACCCGGCAACCTTGAGCTGCCTAGTCACTGTTTCTCTCAGTCTAGCCTACCTTACAGGGGTTCTTGTGGGGATTAAATGAGGAGCAGGATAACCAATTCAGGAAAGGGAGAATTTCCAGGGGCGGCTCTGTTTCGCTCTGTGTATTGTTTCGGAAAGCGAGATTTGGTGAATTTGCCTTAGAATCATAGAATCATAGAGTTGGAAGAGACCACAAGGGCCATCGAGTCCAACCCCCTGCCAAGCAGGAAACACCATCAGAGCACTCCTGACATATGGTTGTCAAGCCTCTGCTTAAAGACCTCCAAAGAAGGAGACTCCACCACACTCCTTGGCAGCAAATTCCACTGTCAAACAGCTCTTACTGTCAGGAAGTTCTTCCTAATGTTTAGGTGGAATCTTCTTTCTTGTAGTTTGGATCCATTGCTCCGTGTCCGCTTCTCTGGAGCAGCAGAAAACCTTTCTCCCTCCTCTATATGACATCCTTTTATATATTTGAACATGGCTATCATATCACCCCTTAACCTCCTCTTCTCCAGGCTAAACATGCCCAGCTCCCTTAGCCGTTCCTCATAAGGCATCGTTTCCAGGCCTTTGACCATTTTGGTTGCCCTCCTCTGGACACGTTCCAGTTTGTCAGTGTCCTTCTTGAACTGTGGTGCCCAGAACTGGACACAGTACTCCAGGTGAGGTCTGACCAGAGCAGAATACAGTGGCACTATTACTTCCCTTGATCTAGATGCTATACTCCTATTGATGCAGCCCAGAATTGCATTGGCTTTTTTAGCTGCCGCGTCACACTGTTGGCTCATGTTAAGTTTGTGGTCTTTTTTTTTTTTAAAAAAATATTTTTTATTAGTTTTTTACACATATAAAGACAATACAAAACAAAACACATACATCAAAAACGCACAACAAAAATTGGACTTCCCCATGCCTTCCTTTCACCACATCCTTGTTTTAACATTTTTTCAGCAACCCTTCAGTCGATTTTAACTCAAATCTCTTTCAAATTTACATAAGATTTACCCTTTACAGCTGTAATTCTCGATTTCTTACCCCTAACATCTTAACAGTCCTCAATTTTACAATAGTTCTTAAGATATATTTTAAATTTTCTCCAGTCCTCCTCCACTGTCTCTTTCCTCTGGTCACGGATTCTGCCGGTCATCTCTGCCAGTCCCATATATTCCGTCACCTTCGTCTGCCATTCTTCCAGAGAGGGTAGTTCTTGCATCTTCCAATACTTTGCTAGTAAGATTCTTGCTGCTGTGGTTGCATACATAAAAAAATTCTTATCCTTCTTTGGTACCAATTGGCCGACCATGCCCAAGAGAAAAGCCTCCGGTTTCTTAGCAAATGTCCATTTAAGGACTTTCTTAATTTCATTATAGATCATTTCCCAGTAGGCCTTGATCTTTGGGCAGGTCCACCATAGATGATAGAATGTACCTTCAGTCTCATTACATTTCCAGCATTTATTATTGGGCAAATGATAGATCTTTGCCAGCTTAACTGGGGTCATGTACCACCTATAAATCATTTTCATTATATTCTCTTTCAAGGCACTACATGCCGTAAATTTAATACCGGTGGTCCATAACTGTTCCCAGTCAGCAGCTGCAATATCATGACCTATATCCTGTGCCCATTTAATCATGGCTGATCTCACCGTTTCGTCCTGTGTATTCCATTTCAGCAGCAAATTATACATTTTAGATAAGTTCTTAGTATTGGGTTCTAGCAATTCTGTTTCTAACTTTGACCTCTCCTCCTGAAAGCCAAGTTTCCTGTCCTGCTTAAATGTCTCATTTATCTGACGATAATGTAACCAGTCTCGAACTTTATGCTTTAGCTTCTCAAAACTTTGAAGCTTCAGTGTTTCACCTTCTTGTTCTAAAATTTCAGAATATTTAGACCAATTTGAGTCCATGTTAAGTTTTTTCACTTCCTTAGCTTCCATTGGTGATAGCCACCTGGGAGTTTTACTTTCCAATAGATCTTTGTATCTATTCCAAACATTGTACAATGCTTTCCTGACTATATGGTTTTTAAAGCTTTTATGCACCTTTACCTTGTCATACCACAAATATGCATGCCAGCCAAATTTGTTATCATATCCCTCCAGGTCCAAAATGTCTGTATCCTCAAGAAGTAGCCATTGCTTCAGCCAGCAAAACGCTGCTGATTCATAATAAAGTCTTAAGTCTGGCAGGGCAAAGCCCCCTCTATCTTTCGCATCGGTTAAAGTCTTAAATTTTATTCTGGGCTTTTTGCCCTGCCAGACAAATTTAGATATATCCTTCTGCCACTTCCTGAAGCAGTCCACTTTGTCCAGGATTTGCAACGTCTGAAACAAAAACAACATTCTCGGCAATACATTCATCTTAATAACAGCAATTCGGCCTAACAAGGAAAGTTTCAGCCTAGACCATATATCCAGATCTTTCTTCACTTCTGACCAACATTTCTCATAGTTATCTTTAAATAAGTTCAGATTCTTAGATGTTAAGTTTACCCCCAGGTACTTAACCTTTTTTGCTATTTCCAATCCTGTTTCACTTTGAAACCTAACCTTTTCTTCATTTGTTAGGTTTTTTTCCAACACCTCATGTTAAGTTTGTGGTCAACCAAGACTCCTAGATCCTTTTCACATGTACTGCTCTCAAGCCAGGTGTCCCCCATCTTGTATTTGTGCCTCTCATTTTTTTTGCCCAAGTGCAATACTTTTCATTTCTCCCTGTTAAAGTTCATCCTGTTTGTTTTGGCCCAGTTCTCTAATCTGTCAAGGTCGTTTTGAAGTGTGATCCTGTCCTCTGGGGTGTTAGCCACCCCTCCCAGTTTGGTGTCATCTGCAAATTTGATCAGGATGCCCTTGAGTCCATCATCCAAGTCGTTGATAAAGATGTTGAATAAGACCGGGCCCAAGACAGAACCCTGTGGCACCCCACTAGTCACTCTTCTCCAGGATGAAGAGGAACCATTGATGAGCACCCTTTGGGTTCGGTCAGTCAGCCTTCCCATGTGAACTGAATCGAATTCCTCCCCACTGCCTCTAAGTGACCCAAAGGTAAGAGGCAACAATGGACTCACAACCAGCGCTTCTTCACCGACCAGTCGCCCGTCACTTCAGCAAAGGCATTGGTGATGGAGACCTTGAGACCCGTGCCTGGGACTGGTGCTATAGCGGAGCTTGGCAACTGGAAACTGCGAATGTTCAAACTGCAGGAGAAAAAGGGAGGAGAAGGTCATTGGTTTGGGGAAATCAGCAATGTGATGGAGAGGGTGGATTCGCCTGATTCAAATAGGGGGCTTGCTCTTGACAGCAGTACGTGTGAAAAGGATCTAGGGGTCTTAGTAGACCACAAGTTTCACATGAGTCAACAGTGTGATGCAGTAGCAAAAAACGTGAATGCAATTCTAGGTTGCATCAACTGAAGCCTGGTGTCCAGCTCAAGAGAAGTCATAGTCCCTCTCTATTCTGCCCTGCTCAGACCACACCTGGAATACTGTGTCCAGTTGTGGGCCCCAAAATGTTGACAAGCTGGAAGGTGTGCAGAGGAGGGCAACCAAGATGGGGGTGGCAGGTGGGGGAGTGTGGGGTTATTAGGTTGCCTTTATTCTTGTTTTTATTATATATTTTGTATTTTTATGTTGTGAACCACCCTGAGAGCTATGGATGAAGGTTGGTACACAAATTTAATAAATAATAATCATAAAATCAAGGGTCTGGAAACCAAGCCTTATGAGGAATGGTTGAGGGAGTTGGATATATTTAGCCTGGAATAGAGGATACTGAGTGGAGATATCTTTAAATATCTGAAGGGGTGTCCCATGGAAGATGGAGCAAGCTGGTTTTCTCCTGCTCTGGAGGGTAGGACCTGAGCCAAGGGCTTCAAGTTACCAGAAGGGAGGTTCCGACTAAACATTTGGAAAAGCTTTCTGGCAGTAAGAGCAGTTGGACAGTGGAATGATCTCCCTCAGGAGGTTGTAGATGTTAGAATTCCTGCTCCGTGACTGCAGTCATGGGATTGTTGTATAGGGAGATGGGAAAGGTTTCTCTCAATATTTTCTGTGTTTTGTACTCTGTACCTAAGAAATCTGCACCTATGCTCTCTACCTTGTACCTAAGATATTCCCTGTACCTTGGATCTAAGTAAATTTCTGAGCTAATTTGATTTCTGCAAAAGAGGGCCCCTCGCTTCTTCTTATTTTAGGAATGCAAGGTCAGCTAGCAGCTAGCAAGAGATAGCCAGACCTGCAAAAGAGGCCCCTAGGAATGCAAGATAAGAAACACACAAAGAAGACTGTAAGCCAGAAATAACCAGACCTGTAAGCCAGAGGCCTCTCGCTTTCTATTTTAGGAATGCAAGATAGCAAAGGAGACAATGCAGGACGCTTAGCTAAAATAGGGAGGGCTGCTTAGAGGGCTAGCAATAATAGACTTACTGTTTTATATGTTGGTAGTCTGGAGGGCGTTTGGGGGAGGAGGGAGGGAGTTTTCTCAAGGTATAAGAAACTCTGCGGAGGCGTATTTCTGGGCAGCCAGTCTCTCAGAAGTGATTCTGCTGGCTGTCTCTCTGTGCACAGATAATAAACTGCTTTCCTCCAAAGAAGAATCTTTCCTGGTGTTTTCTTTTGCTCTCTCTCTGGATCTGGGGACGCGGGCCAACGATTCCCTGGCATGGACTAGGCTCAGCCTACAGTTGTCTATCACATGATGGTATATGTTTTGACTCCACAGAGTAGGAAGTGACGGAGACAGGATGTTTGTGTTCCTGTGTTCCGTGAAGTGGGACTATTGTCCTTGGTTCTTTTTCTCTTTGCTGTCTCTGAGAGACGGAGCCATGTTGCAGTGCTCCATTTGTAAATAAAGTAGATTAGCCAAAATGCTGAGTTGCTGAGGTCTGTTACGCAAACTGCGAAGACTTTGCGGATCCCTAAGTGTGCCAATGTCTCTTGGCATCATTCGCTGTGATGTTCGGGCTGAAGGAAGCTTTCAAAGCTCCTGAATGATTGACCAGGAGGGAGAGAACATGCCAGTTGGGCATGTGTCTCTGCCAGGGTCCTACTCGAGTGTAGGACGAGCTCCTGACAGTAGACTCTCCTTCCATGGAGGTTGGGTGACCACCTGCGATGGATGCTTTAGTTGAGATTCCTGCCTTGCAGGGGTTGGCCTAGATGACCTTTGGAGTTCCCTGTGATTCAATGGTCTTTGCTTTGGAACTCTAGATCTTAATATGAGCACCGAAACAACCCTTTATCCAAAGCAAAGAGGCCTCCAGAACGTTCAGGCCTGTGAGTCACACAAGATGAGTTTGGCCCTGGCTGAGCAGGAGTGCAACTGTGGGTGACCGGGGCGACATGCATGACCCTGGCACCAAAATTTGTGGGTGCCCTGTCCCTTCATGGGCACCCAGGGCCCCAGGGAGTTGGCACCTAGGTAGCTGGGTGATGTGCTGTTGAAAGAGGCTGTGCAGGAGAAACTGAGCTTTTTGGGGTGGGAAGGACTAAACCATCTTAGAAATGAGCCCCCCTGCTCATTCTCAAATGATTAATCTACTTATTCAAGTCTCTGCCTGCCCCCCAAAAAGAAATTTTATCCCTCCCAACTTCATTTGAGTTGCCTCCACAAGACACCCCAACTGCACCTTGCCCGGGGCAGAAACCATGTTCTCCAGAACCTATTATTGTAGCCTCTTCCAATCTGTGGTGGCCTCACCTGTAGAGTTTGTAGTCCACTCTTCCAATAACTTTAACTCTGAAGGATCCGGAGAAGTCGGGCAGAGTCAGCTGTGCCAGTTTCTGCTGCAAGGCTGCCACCCCCTCCTGCCGAGCTGAAGCAAAGGGGAGAAAACGTTGGCGTCAGACCATTTGCCTTTTTTGTGCCCTCTCTCCCTACCTAGAAAAAAAAATTCAAAGCCAAAAGCAATGGCTTTATTTAGTGTAAAAAGGCCAAACATCTGGGAGCGAGTGACAATAAAACAATACCGTTATCATTGAAAACTGTTCTTTCAAACATTTGAAAAGGAAAATCAGCAGTAAACTAAAAACAGATTAAAACATACATCAGAAATTCTACATCCCTGGACAGGCTTATCTAAACCAAAACATTTTTATCACACACCAAAAAGAGTGATAAAAGAGTACAGTACCAAAAGAATACAGTAAAAGAGTACCAAAAAGAGTACAGTGAAAGCGTCTGCCTGACGTCAAGAAGCAGGGAGTTCTAAAGGTTAGGTGCTGCCACACAGAAAGATTGCCTGATTACTACTACTACTACTACTACTACTACTACTAATAATAATAATAATAATAAATTTATTTTTACCCCGCCCTCCCCAGCCAAGGCCAGGTTCAGGGCGGCTAACAACCAATAATAAAAACAAGTTGATTGAAATACAACTTAAAAACAAGGTTAAATACAAATTAAATGTGGAATGGGGGTGATGTGGCACATTTAACTGCATGAGTTCCACGGATCGAAGTGGTCAGGTGGGCAGGGACCCAAGAAAGAAAGGGTGGCAGGCCTAAGGTGGACCCTGGACCACCTCCCCAGCTGTATCCACTCAGCCAGCAGTCAAACAGAGCCCCACGCTGTCAGCAGAAAACTCTCGTTCCTGCAGGCAAATATCTTGCAGGGCAAGCAGTGACCCAGGCGGACAGCCCACGCCCTCCTCATGCTGTCTGGGGAGCAGAACTGGCAGGGATCAGGATGGTGCAAAACAGCCCCTTCCTACTTCTGTAGGTCTGCCCCCCAAAACAGAGAAAGCAACAGATTTATTGTTTCAAACCCACCTAACTTGCCACCTTTCACCAACCTGGTGCCCTCCTGATGTTTTAGAGCGCAGCTCACGGCACGGAGTTAAACTATGGAACTCCCTCCTGCAGGAGCAGTAGTCCCTCTGAGCGTGGAAGCAGAGCAGAGGCGCCGGGGCAGCAGTCCCAGATAACCCCCTGCTGCATGACTTTTCCTAATCCTCTTTTAAAGCCATCCTGTGGGAGGGAGTTCCGTAGGTTAACTATGGAAGTGCTTTCATTTGTCTGTCCTGAATCTTCCAACATTTCAGCTCCATGGGATGTCCACGGATTCTAGAGTTATGAGAGAGACACACACAGAGAGAATCTTTTCCACTTTCTCTGCGTCAAGCATCGTTGTATAAACTTCTATCAACTCTTGCTTGCCTTCGGTTTAGAGAAAAGTCCCAAGCGACTGCAGCCTTTCCTCCCTTCCCCTCGTCATTTCGGTGGCCCTTTCCTGAAGCTTTCCCAAACCTACAATATCCATTTTGACGCGAGGCGACCAGAACTGAACACACTATTTATTTTATTGATGACGTTTCGATCCCGCTTTTCCTTCCAGGCACTCAGAGTGAGTCTCCTTCTCCCCGCTTTATCCTCAACAAGAACCCTGAGAGGCCGGTTAGGCTGAGAGACTCCAGACCTCCTGGCTCTTCAACCATGACATGACCCTGCAGGCTGGGGAGGGGGGGGTCAGAATGGGGAATAAAAGGCACCCACCATAGTCCAGGCCTTTGTCCGTGATTCTGCCCACAAAGCCCGGTCCTGTGGCCCTGGAGAGAGGACTGTAGTGAAGACAGAGCAGCAGAGAAGCCAGGAGGAGGTTTCTCGCCTTGGACATCCTTGCTGCAACCCCGAACCCCTTCAGATCCTTCTGCCCAGGGACTCTGCAGCTACGAACCCCTCTGCATTTAGCTGAGAGGAAAACGGAAGTGAGAGTGAGCAGATAGAAGCAGAGGGACCAGAAAGCTATATTTGTATTTCCTCAAAAAGGTTTTTCCCCTCTTGCACAATCTGCAGCCAAGGTTTGGGTGGGGTTTGTGGATTTTGTGGGCTGGGCGTTCATGGAGGCTTTCTCTGCCAGGGGCTGGACCAGACACGGAAGCTGAGACTCAGGGCTGCGTGCTCTGTGACTCACGCGGCATGGGACGGATCCTGCATCATGTGGATGCTCTCGCTGTTTGGCTTGTGACGGGCACGCCAGGCTCCAGGGCTTGGCTTCAAAAGCAGAGCTGCTCCTGGACCTCAAGAACATAAGAAGAGGGTCTGCATCCTGTTCTCACAGTGGCCAACTAGGTGCCCAGTATGGGAAACCTGCAAGCAGAAACTATGGTTTCCAGCAACTGGTGTTTGCAAGCAGTTCTGCCTTCCTTCAGCTGCGGAGGGCAGAGCTGCGGAGGGCAGCCTTTACCAAAGGTGTCATGGGCTTTGAAGACACTCGAACTCAGGACGCAAGGGAGAAACGTGCTAAGAGGAAGGCACGCTTGGCAAATCCACACCATGATCAACTCTTGTCTGGAAACCAATGTCCCCACTGTGGAAGGACATGTGGATCCAGAATTGGCCTCCAGAGTCACTTACAGACTCATTGTTAAGACCGTGTTCATGGAAGACAATCTTACTCAGCTATGAATAATCATCAAAGAGGAAGAGGAGGAGGAGGAGGAGGAGGAGGAGGAGGAGGAGGAGGAGAAGAAGAAGAAGAAGAAGAAGAAGAAGAAGAAGAAGAAGAAGATAGCCGCCATTTTGGCTAATAGGCATCAATAGCTCTCCGCAACTCTATTAAAATACAGATAATAAAAACAGCACGGCGTTGTTTAAAAGCCCCTTCCTTTAAAAAAAACGACACCCCAATCGGTTCACAACGCCTGCTGGGCAGAAGGACAACGAAGAAGGAGCCAGTCTAGTGTTCTGTTGGAAGCCCAGCCAGACGGGCAGGGTATAAATAATACATAGTAGTAGTAGTAGTAGTAGTAGTAGTAGTAGTAGTAGTAGTATTCTCTGGGGAGGGCATCCCAAGGTTGTGAGCAGCCCTTAGAGTCACATAAGAAACTTGGAGCCTATTATACAATGTTCTGAAGACCTGAACGCCCTTGCTACGTTTGGGCACACTTTTTATAAACACCAGCTTCATCCAGATATATATTTGGATATTTGGATGGCGTCTATTGACCTTCAACGGAAGCTCAGGTGGTTTTTCTTGTGTAGTTAAATGTGCTGTCGAATGTGGCTTTTCCCTGCTGTTTTTTCCTTAATACATTTGCACTGGAAATTAAAAATGTCCTAACAAATAAAGCCAAGCCACGAGTAGAAAATACTTCCCCAAAACAAATGGTTCACACCCTCACAAAGTCCCCAAAGCCGGGACTTCCGGTTTGGATCGCCAGCAGTATGGGAGCGCGGAGAAGTTGCTGAGCGCCTTCTCCGAACTGTGCGGGGCTTTTGTGGGGCAACGCAAAGGCACTGCGACCCCAAAACCTTCAGGGGGGCCCCCTGAAGGGAAGCGCTACCAGCAGCGTCAGAAAGGTCCGAAGCTTTCTGAAGTTTTTCCTATCTTTGGGGAGGACTCCGGAGCAACGGGACCTAGAGGCGCATTCCGGTAAGCTCTGCGACCCCGGGCAGTAATGCCTCGAGCTCCCGCTGATAAGAGGCGACAAATCTCCGAAATCTTTTAAAATTGCTGCCTTTGGTGTTGAAAATTAAACGTCGAGCTGTAAAAGCAGGAGGATAGATTCCAAGGCGCAAAGATACTAATTGTTTAAATTAAGGAGCCCGATTTGTTTCGGAGCCAAGATGGCGCTGGGAAGTTAATTGGAAGAGTGAAACAAAGTAACCAACGCCTGCTGTAGAACAAAGAAAGAGAAGCCCCCGTTGGGAAACTCCGCGGGGCAAAGTAACCAGTTAAAAAAAGTATGAAACTGAAATGAAACAATAGAGACTTTGTATCGTTAAATGGACAACTGGAGAATTTAACAAAAAAAAAAAAAGCTAAAGAGAGAATCGGGAGGATCAAACGGAGGGACGCCAGACGCGGAGAAAGCGAACAAGGGGGAAGAAGGAGCAAATTAGTACAAAATGTTGGCGAAATAACCCCCCCCCCCATTTACCAACAACGGAGATAAGAATAACTACGACTCTCCGCACATATCCTCCCTTGCATACTTCTAGCACTCCAGTTTCTCAGCCGGTTGCCGTATTGTCTTAAAACCGAAGGAAACACAGCGTGTGAGACTGTGTGTATGGGGGAGACGAGACTGCTTACTTTGGTTGGCTGACACCCGCCCAGACTTGCTAGAAGCCGGCTTCTCTGAGGGACTCTGAGGGACTCTGAGGGACTCAAAGACTCTGAAGGTTTTTTCTATCATTTTCTCTCACCTCTGGACTGACTTTGTATCGAGGAACAGGTCGCCCCCCGGACGTTCGACCCCTTTCTTTATTTTTTCTCCTTTTTGGAACTGAAATTGAATTCCTTCCTCCCCGATTTAGGGCCCCCCTCTTCGCCGGGGGAACTTACATTAAGCTTTGGATTGTCTTGGACCCTTGCCTCTACGTTTATATATCTGTGCCCCCCCTGCCCGTTTGCCCTCCCCACCCTACCAATTTCTACCTCCCGATTTTTGGTTGTTCTTAAGGGAATACTAATAGGACAAATCTCACAACACGTGGGAATAGATTAAGCCACAAGAGGCAGAGACTCAAAAGAGAAATTTTAGTACCATCGGCACCATTTAGACTGTGCTACCTGTGTTAATCCATTTATTGTCCCCTCTCCGTGACCCTTTCCCCTTTCCGACCTTGTAAGACCCCTCAATTCCATCGTCATTTTTTGTAATTTTGGTTGTATATGATTATCATGCATTACCTCTAGTAATTGGAACTTATCTTTTACAAGAGACAAACGTAAGGATTTGTAAACTAGGAGGGAAAACTCCCAGTATTGGGAACGGTCTGACTTAAAGGGAAGATACAAGACAAGCTTGAATCAAGGGGCGGACTAAAACCCTTTCGGTGATAACCAAATATCTAAGATTGTAAGCCCCTCGGGGAAAGCCATAAAAACTTGTGGACAGACTTGAGGCGGGAGGGGAGGGAGGGGGGAGGCGGGCAGATGGCGGGGAAAGACGGGAAGAAGCCTGCAGGGACACCAATGGATAGGAGAACCTCAAGGCAAGAGGAAATAAAAGACCTAGATGCATTATGGTTGAAAATAAAAGAGGAATTTAGACAAAACGAAACACGCATAGAAAAAAAGTTAGGAGAGATGCAAGAATCTTTTGACAAAAAAATTGAGGTGGTCGCAGGGGAACTTTCAAACAAGATAAAAGAACTAACTGTTAAAACGAAAACCTTAGAAGAACTAAATAAAAAAATGCAAAAAGATTTGAGAGACCAGAGAAAAGAAGTTGAAAAAACTAAAGAAAACTTTGGAGAACTGAGTAAAACCCAAGATCAGGTCTTAGATAATTTAGCCTTGATGGAGATGAAACAAAAGCAATTAAATTTAAAATTTAGAGGAATAGGGGAGGAGAGAGAAGAAGATATAAGGGAGAAAATGATCAAAGAGCTTGCGACCTGGCTCTCATTGGAAGAAGAAGAAGTTGCACAAACGATAGAAAATGCCTTTAGAGTAAAAATAAGACCCAAACAGAATAGATTGAAAAAGGTACCAGGAGACTGTTTAGTGATTTTCAAATCGAGTGACATGAGAAATAAGATTCTGAGAGAAAGTTACCAGAGGAAACTGGTAATAGACGGGAAACCTATTATCATTTTTAAAGAAATACCAATTAGACTCCTTCGAAAAAGAGAGGGCTACAAACAAATAGTGGGCATCTTAAAGAAAAATAATATACAACACAGATGGGAATTCCCAGAAGGGATTTCCTTCTTTTACAAAGGGAAGAGATTTAAGATAACCGAAAATCAAGAAGTAAGTAAATTCCTACGTAGATACGAAAAAGACCTTGGGGGGGTAGAGGAAAGAGATGGAGAGAAGGATGGAGAGA
The DNA here is from genome assembly GCF_964188315.1 of Podarcis muralis. NCBI lineage: Eukaryota > Metazoa > Chordata > Lepidosauria > Squamata > Lacertidae > Podarcis > Podarcis muralis. Next base: position 99,897,488 of record NC_135659.1, on the reverse strand, counting down.
GAGAAGGAAGAGGAGGGGGGAGGTTGAGGGAAAGATTGGAGGGGGAGGGAGGAGCAGGGGGAGGGGGAGAGGAGGGGGAGGAGGAAGAAGGGGAAGAGGGGGAGGAGGAAGAGGTCGAGGAACAAATAGAAGACAAAACCACCCGAATTTAATCTGGTAAAACCTAAAGTAGGAGGTTACTGACTTACTTACCAGTAGATAAAAACGACAATGAATCTTAAAATTGCAACGTGGAATGTTAATGGATTGAACGAAAAAGCCAAAAGGAATAAAATCGCAAATGTTTTGAAAAAGGAAAAATTGGATGTAATTGGTATTCAAGAAACTCATGTAGCCAAAAAGCACAAACATGTCTTAACAAACAAATACTTGGGTATGGAATTTATAAACTCTACGGAAGAGAAAAAAAAAGGAGTAGCAATATATGTCAAGGAAAAATGGGAACCAAAAATGATATATAAGGATGATGAGGGGAGGGTACTAGGGGTGCAAATTAACTTTCAGGGAGAAAAGATTAATGTAGTTAACATCTATGCCCCAAATACAAACAGACCGGAGTTCTTCAAGAAACTAGAACAAGTCTTACTAGACCTAGATGATAATAAGATAATATTATTAGGTGACTTCAATGCCGTGCCATTACCAGATATTGACAGACAAACGGAAAATAAAAAACGAAATCAAGGAAAGTTACCGAAATCATTTCAAAATCTGGAAGAAAATCTAGACTTGATAGACATATGGAGACATAAACATCCAACAGAAAGACAATTTACTTTTTTTTCGGAAGTACATAAAAGCTGGGGCAGAATAGACCAAATCTGGACCTCGAGAACACTCACCCTAAGAGTAATAAGATGCGAAATACACCCAAGAACGTTCTCAGACCACAGCCTAATAACATTGGAAATTAAGGGAGCATCACAGGGAGGCTTCAGATGGAGACTAAATGAATATCTATTAGAGAATGACGATGTTGTTGAAAAGGCCAAAATCACCTTAAAGGAGTACTTTGAGTTGAATTCGAACACAGGAACAAACATAGAAGTAATTTGGGACGCCAGTAAGGCGGTAATAAGAGGGTTATTTATTCAGCAAAATAATCTTAAGAGGAAGATAAGACAGCAGAAGTTGGAAGAAATACTCAAGCAGTTAAGAGGGTACGAGAAAAAACTAATAGACCATCCGAAAGATGAACAAAGTAGCCGAGCAATAAAATTACTACAAACACAATATTCGATGCTGACGAGCCAAGAAATAGAATGGAAAATCAAATTAATGAAACAAAGATATTTTGAGTCAGCAAATAAAACAGGGAAATTTTTAGCTTGGCAGTTGAGGAAAAGGCAGAAACAGAATACGATAAACAAAATAAAGGTAGAGGAAGAACTGATAGTAGACCCAACAAGAATACAAAAAAAGTTTCTCGAGTTTTATGAGGAACTATATAAGAGGGGAGAAGAGGACACAACACAAATAGAAAGATATTTAAAGAGACATAAAGGGAAGACAATTACAGAGGAAGAAAGACTACAACTAAATAAGCCCATCAGCATAGAAGAGATCCAAAACACTATAAAAAAAATGAAAATAGGGAAAGCTCCTGGCCCAGACGGCCTCTCGGCTAAATATTACAAAGTTCTAGGAAACCAACTATTCCCGGCGCTCTGCGACACTATGAACAATATCTTAAAAGGAGGGAAAATCCCTGAGTCGTGGAGGGAAGCCTACATAACATTAATTTTAAAACCAGATACGGATAAAATGAGTATTAAGAACTACAGGCCGATATCTTTATTGAATAACGATTATAAAATCTTCGCCGACATTATGGCAAATAGACTAAAAAAATGCCTGTCAAGCTTAATTCACAAAGACCAAGCAGGCTTCTTACCAAATAGATACTTGAAAGATAATGTGAGACACACTATAAATTTAATTGAATATCTGGAAATCAACAACAATATACCAGCGGTCCTGATTTTTATAGACGCTGAGAAGGCGTTCGACAACGTCTCTTGGACGTTTCTATTAAAAACCATGGAAGAAGCGGGGATAGAGGGAGAATTCTGGAAAGGAATACAGGCAATATACTCCAACCAATCAGCCAAACTGGTGATAAACAATAACCTTACAAATACATTCCAAATTGAAAAAGGAACCAGACAAGGTTGCCCCCTCTCCCCGCTTTTATTCATTATGGTCCTAGAAGTCTTAGCAAATAAAATAAGATCAACGCCTGAGATCCGAGGGATTAAAATAGGATCTAGGGAGTTTAAATTAAAAGCTTATGCGGACGACTTGATGTTATCCTTAGAAGAGCCGCTAAAGAGTACCGAGAAGGCGCTGGAAACACTAGAAGAATATGGCAGACTAGCTGGATTTAAATTGAACAGACTAAAAACCAAAATATTAGTAAAGAATTTGAGAAATGATTTAAAAGAAAAATTAGAGAGCCAACACGGAATTAAAGTGTCCAAAAAAATAAAGTACCTAGGCGTCTGGCTCTCACCTAAAAATATAAATCTGATTGAAGATAACTACACAACGACCTGGAACAAAATTAAAAAAGACCTGGATATATGGAGCAGAGTTAACCTTTCATGGCTTGGTAGGATGGAGGCAATAAAAATGAATATTCTTCCTAAGATGTTGTTTCTCTTCCAAAGCATCCCGGTGATCAGAGGGAACAAAATATTTAAAGATTGGCAGAAAGTACTCTCAAGATTTATATGGCAAGGTAGAAGGCCAAGGATTAGATACAAACTACTTACAGATCGAAAGGAGAGAGGAGGGCTGGCGGTACCCAACCTAAAATTATATTACGAAGCTGCCTGCTTATGTTGGGTGAAGGATTGGATAACCTTGGAAGATGCGGATTTATTAGATCTAGAAGGTGTAGATAATAGGTATGGCTGGCATGCCTACCTGTGGCTAGATAAAGTACATAAGGGGTTCTCGAGTCACATAATTAGAGGCCCTCTTTATGAAGTCTGGAAAAGAAATAAAAATCTGTTAGAACCAAAAACACCCTGGTGGCTGTCCCCCACAGATATCCTATCATTCAAAAAAACAAATACGGAAGAGCAAGGCTTGACATATGAAGATCTATTGACAAGTTCCCATGAAGGCTGGAAACTAAGACCGTTTGAGGAGCTGAAAGAAAAATTGAAGGACTGGTTTCAATACCACCAGATTAATGCAAGATGGACGGAAGATAGGAAAGTAGGAATGAACGGGAAAAAATCAAAATTTCAAATAGAAATAATCGAAAGTAAATGTAAGTTATTATCTAAAATGTATAACATCTTACTGGAAGCCGATACAAAAGAGGTAGAAATTAAAGAAGTTACGGTAAAGTGGGCAAGAGATCTGGGATATAACATAGAACATGAGAAATGGTCGAAATTATGGAACGAGGGAATAAAATTTACAGCAAGTGCGGCAATTAGAGAAAACTTGGAGAAGATGATATATAGATGGTATTTAACACCAGAAAAATTAAATAGAATGTACAAGACTGGCAACAAGGCCTGCTGGAGATGTAAAACAAAGGAGGGGAACTTTATACATATGTGGTGGTTATGCGAGGGAATTAAAAGATTTTGGAACCAGATATATGATGAACTAAAAAAAATATTTAGCTACACGTTCCCCAAAAAACCAGAGGCCTTTTTGCTAGGGATGGTTGGAAAAGAAATACTGGAAAAAGACAAAACCCTGTTCCAATACGCAACAGCTGCGGCTAGAATACTTATTGCCCAAAATTGGAAAAACCCAACTTTACCAACACTGAAAGACTGGCAACTGAAACTATATGAATTTATAGAATTGGCAAGATTGACGCAAAGATTAAGAAATCAAAAAAATACAAAGTTAAAAGAGGATTGGAACAAATTTATGGTATATATCGAAGGCTATTTTAGTAACTTACCAACTACAGTAGGTTTGATCTAAATCTTCTGATGTTATAAACTAAAAACCAACACCAGCTGTAAGATGAAACTATTAAAAGTAGGCATCTGAAATCAAGAGGGAAGGAAGTCGGTTTTAACAAACTGTTGTATGTGCTTTTTTTTTTGTTTTTTTTCTTGCTTTTTTCTTTATTTCTATTCTTTTTTCTTTTTCTTCTCTTTGTAACATCTTCTTACTGTTGAATGTTATTTTTTAGGCTTTGTTTTTGTAGATGTGTATGATGATGAAAATACAATAAAAAGCATTTAAAAAAAAAAAAAAAAACAAAGTCCCCAAAGCCGGGGTGAAAAGGCGGGTCTTTTAGCAACCTTCAGCACTGAAGTTGATGCATTCCATAGAGAGGGGGCCACAACCGAGAAGGCCCTGGCATGGGTCGATTTCCCCCTGAGAACTGGAGGAACCCCCTTCCTCAGATTTCAGCTGCTGTTTCGAAGACACCGATTTCTGAACCCCTTTCAACTCGGTCACTGCTGCCTTCCGAAAGCCACTCCGCAGCTTCTGCTTTCCGTCATGTGGGAAGGGATTGCAAAACCTCCTTTCCTCTAAATATATATATATATATATATATGGGAAGAACTTTCACCTTTTACAGTACTTTCAGTTCTTCTTGGGGGGGGGGGGGGAAGGCCAGACAGGACAGGAAAACAACCGCCGCATTCTTGTGCTTGCAGGGGGAGGATGCATGTCAGGAAGGTGTGTGAGCTAGACCAGGCATAGGCAAACTCCGGCCCTCTAGATGCACTGAGACTACAATTCCCATCATCCCTGGCCACTGGTCCTGTTAGCTAAGGATGATGGGAATTGTAGTTCCAAAACATCTGGAGGGCTGGAGTTTGCCTATGCCTGGTCTAGCTGACACACCTTCCTGACATGCCCCCCCCCAGCGCAAGAATGTGGGGTTGCCCCACACCAGAGCAACACAAAGGCTGCAGATTTTACAACGTGTTTCTCTTTCAAACACTTGCAAGTCCACTCTCATGTTTGCAAATAGGGATCTATTTGCACACACTGATTTAGTACAAATACCAGCAATGTTGTGGAAAGTGCACCTTCTCCACCCCCACCCCACAAGGGATGGGGGAGGGAATTAAATTTTATTTGTAGTTTAATGAGAAACCACCCAATTCACATTTTTAAAAATCAATATGTGAAATAGACTCGGAGTCACGTAGTGATTTCATGCTCTTTATTGCAGCTCGTAAAACAGGGAGAGAGTCAAATCCTCACCCTCCCACATACCTCAGGCTTTATGTACATCATTTACACAATGGGTTCTGTCTGATTGGCTGAGTCTGCTTCCCTCCTGCTGGCCAATCAGGTTGTTGCATTCAAGGATCCTACCTGCCTATTGTTCCAGGATCCAAGCTCAGTATGGTAATAAATGAAAATCTGCCCTTATTCCCTTATGGGGAACACAAGAGCCCGTATAGGGTCCTTTGTAGGTTCTCCATCGGTTGAAGAAAAGAACAGAGGCCAACCAGAGAATATTGAGAAGCAAAGCAGCTTGTAAGCCTGATCTTTGTTGAACTGTTGCAACAGAAGAAGAGAAGAGTTTGGATTTGATATCCCGCCTTTCACTCCCCTTCAGGAGTCTCAAAGCGGCTAACAATCTCCTTTCCCTTCCTCCCCCACAACAAACACTCTGTGAGGTGAGTGGGGCTGAGAGACTTCAGAGAAGTGTGACTGGCCCAACGTCACCCAGCAGCTGCAGGTGGAGGAGCGGAGACGCGAACCCGGTTTCCCAGATTAGGAGACTACTGCTCTTAACCACTACACCACACTGGCTCTCAGGCAACAGGGTGTTCCCCTCTCACGCAGGAAAGGAGGAGGACCCAGAACCCAGGTGTGCCTGCCCTTATATAGACAACATGCAAAACAAGACAGCTATCCTCTGCAATGCAAACTTCACTGCCATCGGCCCAGAGCTGTTTCCCCACCACCACCACTTTCCCCTTCACAGGAGGAGGACGAGGAGGCACCAACCACTGAAGCTCTGCCACGTTTTGCCTCCTCCACAACTGATTGTTCTCAACATTCAGGGGGCAGCCCCCCCCCAATATTTCATTGTGGGGCTGAAGGGACCTGGGCCCCTTAGAGTTGGCGTCTATGCAGGGGGGTGGAATCAATGACCCCTGTGGGCCATCCCAACTCCACAATTCTATTGCTCTAAGGTGGAATCTAGATACACACACACACACACACACGTATATGTATATATGTATATATATAAAACACTGTGAAAATGCTTTTTAAAAAGAGTTTTGAAAAATATATTGAATTCCCCATGAGCTCACCATCGCCATCTAGTGTCACATTTGTATAATGCACCTAAAACTCACTTAAAACATTATATTTGCAGCTGTATAGTCCTAAGATAGAGCGTGAGTTTTCAAGACAGCCTCCCTACTTTTGTCCTTTCCGTTCTTTCCCACACACTCTGCAGTTTCCCTTTTTGCACAGCTACAAGCATACAGAGGTCCCGGGCCCAGTCTGGATCCTGCAAGGTGTTGCAGAGCAGCAGAACTGTAGCCTGCCTGGGCTCCTGCTTCTCAGCTTGAAGGACAAATCAAGTCTCCTGCGCCTTTCCCTGCCTGGGAGGAGGATCTCCTTTCTCACGAAAGGAGCCCTGCTTGTCTCCAGAAGTGGGAAGAAAATTTTGGCACCGAGAAAGAGCGGCTGAGGGATGCCTCATTGCAGACAGAAGGGATCAGATCCCCCAAAAAACAGATGATCTAATAGATCTGCTCCCCGTCCTTTTCTGCAAAAGCCACCCACCTCCCATCCCTCTTTGCTCTGATAGCCCACCTGGAGGCTGCTGTCTAAAGCTTTTGGGTATTTGCAGCTGGGATTTCTGACAGCCCTTTCAGTTCTATAAGCCTCTCCCCAGCCCCTGGACCCAACACTACAGAAAGCATTATTCAGAAGAGCGGTTTGCACGACTCGCTAAGGAAGATAAGAACACAATAAAATTCAAAACTGTTAATTGCACATTTATTCAAAATCCAATTATAAGTATTCAGTTCAATCAATTCAACAAAACGGATGAACTTGAGTCCGTGATTCCAATGTTGGGAGCCGCTCCGTTCTAGGAGACCTTGGTGGGCATGGGATGCCCAGGTGTGCCAGGCCCACAGAAATCGGTCTGCAGGGGGGAATCAGGGAATCAGGAGAAGGCCGGGGGGGGGGCAGGGAGGTCCTCCCCTGTTTTGCTCTGGTTCTGATGGCTATTCCCCCCTCCCCATCTCAAGCTCCCGGTTTCTTATTTCTTTACCTGCATGGAAGAAGATGTGGGAACAGAAAAGGAGCTTTGTGGGGGTGCATTTTTTTTGGGGGGGGGGCTAATAGGCCACAGGGCAAATGATGAGGTCCTTCACCCCAGCTACTTTTCTGTTCCTGGCTGCAGGTTTTGAAGCTACCGTATTTTTCGCTCTATAAGACTCACTTTTCCCCTCCTAAAAAGTAAGGGGAAATGTGTGTGCGTCTTATGGAGCGAATGCAGGCTGCGCAGCTATCCCAGAAGCCAGAACAGCAAGAGGGATTGCTGCTTTCACTGCGCAGCGATCTCTCTTGCTGTTCTGGCTTCTGAGATTCAGAATTATTTTTTTCTTGTTTTCCTGCTCCAAAAACTAGGTGCGTCTTGTAGAGTGAAAAATATGGGACTTTCCACTAGAAGATGGAGATGATAGAGGAGGAGGAGGAGGAGGAGGAGGAGGAGGAGGAGGAGGAGGAGGAGGAGGAGGAAGGGGGGAGGAGGGGAGGGGGAGAAGGAGGAGGAGGAGTTTCTTGTCAGGTCTTCTGCAGCCTCTGGATTTCTGTGAGCCACAGAAACCAGCCCAAGCGCTGTCTCATTTTCACTCTGAATGGGCGTCTGGGGAAGCATTGCAGAATGGGTGTTTGGGTCCTTTGATTAACAATGGCAAAAATAAACATTTGGGGAGAGCTGCTGAGTCCCAGGGGCAGAGTCATTTGCACAGCTCTCAGTTCCTGAATCAGCTGGAGGGGAAATATTTTTAGGGTGGATGTTTCCAGGTACGAACTTCCATTCTGCCCTCTGTTTCTGCAGAGGACCAAGGTATTAAACATCAACCCTGAATGCCACCGTGAGACTCTAAGCGATAGTCATTGCAGGGACTTGACCCCTCACCCTTTGGCTGCAAGGACAGAGCCCTCAGATACTTGAGGGTTCAAACGCATGACGGCTTTGGGACATGCAGCATCAGTAGGACTGTATTGCCATGCAGATGTGTGGCCTCCTGCCCGGGGCAGGGAGAGGGTTTGCTAGCCAGTTACTAACCAGGTTCCTAATGGAACTGTTGGACTGAGATGGGAACAGGACAGACTCTCTCCGCCCTGAAAGCGACCGTCTTCCATCGCATCTGCTCCATGCAAACCACAATAGGAAATGATGGCTGGCTTTGGGGGTGGGTAGCCTCTTGCCCAAACAGAGCTACACACCAGCAACAGGAAGAACTCTTAGCAATGTCCAACAACAAACGGCAACAATAAAGGCTTTCCCTTTGAGACATGGGGCAGTGGAGCTCCCAGGAATGTATCCAGCATCAAAAAAATAATGGGTGCAGAAGGCCCGGCGTGGCAGCACCCAGGATGGTCCCCCGGTCTCACTGGGTGGCTGTTGCGTCCGTCAGGCTGCCTGTGTTGTGATTCTCGAGATAGAGGATCCCCGGTGCCTTCTCCTGAGTCCAGGCTCCTTTGGACGATTCCATGGGCAAGGTGGCACTTGAGCTCAGAGCATCCTCAGTGGAGCTTTGGGAATCTGCATCTTCAGAGGAAAAACTCCCGTGCCTGGAGAGCTGGAAGTACTGGGCCGCCTCTCTCTTCCTGCTGCGTTGGCCTCTCGAGGGCAAGGAGAGGCCAGGCTGCTTGGTGGAAGGGAGGCTCTCATGGGGGGCTGGCACCTTCTTGGTGTTGGGGGAAGAGGCACAGGGAAGGGTCAGTGGAGGGCAGTCCTGTCTCATCGCATGGGGGCTTCCGGGGGCTTCTTCGCTTGGGTATGCCTGAGCCTCGGGGCCCCCACATTCCAGAATAACATCCAACGAAGCAAGGTAGGCCTCTTCGCTGGCCTTCACACCCTTCAGCATCCCACCACCATATGAGGGGAACTCTTGGGAAGCCTTGTCATGGACGCCAGTTCCACCCACATCTTGGGTCCTTCTGTCGTGCTCTGTTTTCTTGGTTTTTGTTGATGCTCCACCTAAGCAGACATCTTCCCCTGAGAGTTTGGTAGCTGGGACGGGATCCGAATCTTCTGCACCTCCTTCCCGAGCCCCCTTGGACCTGGCAAGGGCATCTTCGAGGAGCTGCTTGGCTTCCTGGCACCTCTCCAAGGCTTCGTTCCACACGGCTAGACCCCTCTTGCTGCGCACGCTGGAGGCCTGCACCTTCATCTGCTGGAAGGTCTCAGTGGAGAACTCCCTGGAGAGCTTCTGGAGGGCATCCTCCATATCTCGCTGGGCTTGGATGCTCTTGGGCTCCTCCTCTCTGCAGATCCAAGTGGCCTGGTGACGCTGGCAGTCCAGGTTAAACTGTGTGACCTTGGGGGCAAAAACACAGGACAACCATTCTTACTTGCTCCTTCCAGGGCTTCATCCTGGCCCATTTTCTCATCCTTTCTATAATTTCTCACCAGGGATGTGGTGGTAGCAGATGTGCCCCATGTCAAAGGCCCCATCTGCCTTAAAGATTCCCACTTCCTTGTTCCAGTCTCCTTCACACACCCACACACCCAGCCTCCCTCCATCATTTCCTTCAGCTTTTGGGACATTCACCTTGTCGCAGAACTTGTAGAGGTCCAGGAGTGTCTCCAGCTCAGCTCCTTTCATCTCCATCTCCATGTAGAACATGGTCAGCTTGGCCTGGAAAGCCCTTTTCGCTGCCTCAAAGGCCTCCGTCTCTGGGAACCTGGACCCCTGGACCTTGCTGGCCTCCTTCGACAGAGACAGACCCCGGTTGTAGTGGACCTAACAGGGGAAGGAAGGACAGACTTTAAGAACATAAGGATAGGCTGCTGGATGAGGCCAGTGGCCCATCTGGTCCACCTCCTGTTCTCACAGTGGCCAACAAGGGGCCCATTAGGGGCAACCTGCAAGCAGCATCTGAGCGCAGGATCTCGTCCCTCCTGCAGTTTCCAGCAACTGGGATTCAGAAGCATCGCTGCCTCCAACTGCAGAGGCATTCTAACAGAGAAAAAAATTGTCTGCAAAAATGTGCGTGTAAGGAGAAATTGCATATTAACCGGTGCATATTTGGATAAATTTGCACCAACCAAAATGCACAGCCCCTTTTACGTTCTTATGTTCACATTTTTGCATCTTATTTTCACTATTATATGTGTGTTTATGCATCATTTCTGCATTTTCTGCACATTACTTGGGTGAAGAACTGCACTGCAAAATTCAGAGAAGTGCAGGTTTCAATGGGAGGCTGCGTTCTGGTTTACATATCATTTTGGAAAGTGTGAATTAGGAATGTTTCCCTTTAAATGCAAACGGATTCACATTCCTCCCATATCTCTAAGGTTGGCAAGTGAATAGCTGACAGAATTATCTTCAATCTTTTGTGATTCTTCTTTTTAAAATAACGTAATAAAAATAAAAATAAACGTAATTTTATTATTTATACCCAGCCCATCTGGCTGTGTTGCCCCAATTACTCTGGGCGGCTTCCAACAAATATAGAACATAATAAAACATCAAACGTTAAAATAAAATGCACCTAAAATGGAATTGTAGAGCCAGTGTGATATAGTGGCTAGAGGCTGGGCTAGCACCTCAGAGAGAGCAGGGTTCGAATTCCCACTTGGCCATGAAGCTCACTGGTTGACCTTTTGGACCCCCAGTTGCTGCCTGTCAGCCTGTCCTACCTCACAGGGTTCTTGTGGGGATTAAGTGAGGAGGGAGACACCCACCTTGAAGAAAATGGTGGCATATAACTGCAGCAAAATAGATAAATAAATGCTTTTAAAAAATATTGGAAGCCTGACACTTCTGACGCAGATCTTGCCCAGTTTTCCCAGTGTGCGCTTCCAGTGCAAAGCAGGCAGCAGGAAGATTCGGCCAACATACCGAGGCTTCTTTGAAGAATTCCTTGAACCGCTGGTGGGACTCTTGGGCCGCCTCCCGGTTGCCCTCGGCTGCAGACCCCGCCTCGCGCAGCGCCGACTCGCCTTCTTCGTCGAACCACAAACTGAGCTGTGTGAAGAAGCCAAGGTTTTAGCAGCGGGACGCAAGAGGCAGCTTCTTGGGAGGAACCTCGTCCAGGGAAAATTTCCAGCTCCCCAGCCAAGGAGCCCAGATCTTAGGAACAGAGGAAAACTCGGTTGAGACAACCTAGCTGTGTGCTGTCAGCTCTGACTGACAGCCACTTTCCAGGGGTTCAGGCAGGGGAGATGCCAGGAACTGATCCCTGCACGCAAGGAAGAACTTTCTGACAGTGAGAGCCGTTTGACGGTGGAACGGTCTCACAATCCTGAGCTTCTCTTCACCCTCCCACCCTCAACCATCCCAGCAGAGGCAACAGAAGGCAGAATCAAATCTTGCCAAATACCGTATTTTTCGCTCCATAAGACACACTTTTATCCTCCTGAAATGTAAGGGGAAATGTCTGTGTGTCTTATGGAGCGATGGATGGCAGAGGGATCCCTCAGCTGCTGCTGCAGTCATGAGCTGAGGGATGCCTCTGCAATCGGAGCCATGGCTCCCGTCCGTCACTCACTGCAGCTCCTGTCCGTTACTCACTGCAGCTCTCGCGCAGAGCCTGTCAGCGGCTCTTGCTCTGCTGGCTTCAAAGCAAGGCGGGAGGAGGGACGGACGGGAGCAAGCAAAGCGAGAGCCGCTTGCATGGCTTCTGTCCCACTTTGCACGGCTCTCACTTTGCTTGTCCATCCCTCCTCCTGCCTCACTGTAAAGCAAGCAAAGCACCTGTTCCGGTGATTCCTCCTCCTCTTCTTCCTCCGGCATCGCCACGCTTTACCTCCGAGGATGTGGACAGGCTGCTTGGACAAGTGAAACCGACCACCTGTCTCCTTGATCCTTGCCCATCCTGGCTGATAAAAGCAAGCCGGGAAGGGCTGGGCGATGGGCTCTGCGGGGTGGTGAATGCTTCCCTCTGTGAGGGAGCCTTCCCAGACCCGCTGAAAGAGGCGGTCATTAAACCGCTTCTTAAAAAAACATCTTTAGACCCAGCCAATTTGGCCAACTATCGCCCAGTCTCAAATTTACCATTCTTGGGCAAGGTGATTGAGCGGGTGGTTGCCAGACAACTCCAAGCACTCCTGGAGGATGCGGACCATTTGGATCCCTTCCAATCGGGATTCAGGCCTCACCATGGGACTGAAACTGCCTTGGTCGCGCTGGTTGATGATCTCCGGCGGGCTAGGGACAAAGGTGAGAGCTGTTTCCTAGTTCTGCTGGATCTCTCAGCGGCCTTTGACACCATCGACCATAACATCCTTCTGGACCGTCTAAAGGGGCTGGGAGCTGGGGGCACTATTATATGTTGGTTCCGCTCCTTTCTCCTGGGCCGTGTCCAGAAAGTGGTGGTGAGGGATGAGTCTCCAGACCCCTGGGCTCTCACTTGTGGGGTGCCTCAGGGTTCCTTCTGGCGAGAAGTAAGGTTACAGGGAACCAGGCAGAGGGCCTTCTCGGTAGTGGCGCCTGCCCTGTGGAACGCCCTCCCACCAGATGTCAAAGCAATAAACAACTATTTTACTTTTAAAAGTCATCTGAAGGCAGCCCTCTTTAGGGAAGTTTTTAATGTTTGATGCTGTACTGTTTTTAATATTCAGTTGGAAGCCGCCCAGAGTGGCTGGGGAAACCCTGCCAGACGGGCGGGGTATAAATAATTATTATTATTATTATTATTATTATTATTATTATTATTATTATTATTACAGCAAGGCGGGAGGAGGGATGGGCAAAGTGTGAGCTGCGCAAAGCAGGAGATAAGCCATGTAAGCGGCTCTGCTTTTGCTTGCTTTAAAGCAAGAAAAGCGAGAGCCGCTTACATGCTCTGAATATTTTTTTTTCTTGCTTTCCCCCTCTAAAAACTAGGTGCATCTTATGGAGTGCAAAATACGGTATTCTATTGCAGAGGGTTGGGTAAATGATTCTTTGGGCCCCTTCCAACTCTGAAGTTCTGCGACTGCTGACCGTTCCCAGCCATTTGGGTCAGGCAGGCACAGCCGTGGTTGGCCAGCCTTGGGTGAGTACCACTTGGCTGGGGGGGGGGCGGGGGGTCCTTGCTGACCTTGCCAAACTCCGCCTCCAGCTGCCGAATCTTCAGCAGGAATTCAAGGTGCTCCAGGCGGCCGTTGGATTTGGTGACCAGCATGTGGACTTTCTCTTCCACCAGGTTGTAGAGGGTCAGAGCCCGGTCGATGCTGCTCCTAGCGAAGAGAGGGGCACGTTAGGGAAGGTGCTTTTTTTTAAAAAAAAAATAAGGTGCAATTTGTACAAAAGCGCTGAAGAATTTCAACAAGAACTGGGTTAATTGGTGAGGAAATTCCAAAAAAGATGTAAATTTGTTCATGTATGCCACAACGGCCACAAGAATACTTCTGGCCCAGAAATGGAAGCAGCAGGAACTTCCCACACTGGAAGATTGGCAGATAAAGATGGTTGAAGAGGAGGTTAAGGGGTGATATGATAGCCATGTTCAAATATATAAAAGGATGTCATATAGAGGAGGGAGAAAGGTTGTTTTCTGCTGCTCCAGAGAAGCGGACACGGAGCAATGGATCCAAACTACAAGAAAGAAGATTCCACCTAAACATTAGGAAGAACTTCCTGAGAGTAAGAGCTGTTCGACAGTGGAATTTGCTGCCAAGGAGTGTGGTGGAGTCTCCTTCTTTGGAGGTCTTTAAGCAGAGGCTTGACAACCATAGGTCAGGAGTGCTCTGATGGTGTTTCCTGCTTGGCAGGGGGTTGGACTCGATGGCCCTTGTGGTCTCTTCCAACTCTATGATTCTATGATTCTATGATTGTATGATTCTATGATTCTTCTATGAATATGTGGAGTTGGCAAAGCTGACGTGGAAGATCCGGAATCGGCGTGACGAGCCGTTTTATATTTTACATGAAAGAAAACTGTAAACATATGAAAACGTTTGTAGGTCTGAGCTGAAATGTTTGGTAATGTGAAAATAAGGAGCTGATTTACGTATAAGGAAGTGAATGTTAAAAGATAGATATAAGGAAAAAAGTGGCTATAGAAATGCGAAGAATTGGTAAAAGATGTTTGGAAGTCAGAAAGAGGGAGGGAAGGAGGTCGATGCTCCGTCTGAGCAATGTTTTAGGTCATGGATTTATGTAATGAAAATGTAATGAAATATGGAAAACTCAATAAAAAATATGATTTTAAAAAAAAAATTCAACAAGAACTTTTAAATAAAGGAAATGTGGAGAAATTGAATTTGAAATTGGAAAACTGTGGAAGCGAAAGGAACTGCAGTAACCCGAATCGGGTTGCAAGGAGGTGACTTTTCTCCCCAGACCCAGAGATGGCCTTGAGGAAGCCAGAGCTCCCTCCTTGCTTTCATACCGGACGTTGGGGGAGAAGCTGAGCCGGGCCGCCTCCTTCCTCAGTTTCGCCAGCGTGGCCCCACCTTCCCTCTGCAAGCTCACCAGCTGCACATTGCGCAAGACCGTCTGCATCAGCAGCTGGTGCCTCTCCATGTGATGCTCAACTTCCTGCGGAACAATGACCCACATTAGCCACATCCAGGTCGGTCAATGGCCATTAGCCCTGAAAGCTCAATAAAACCTCCATGGGCAGAGGCAGTCTACCTTGGAATACTAGCTGCTGGAGACAAATTGGGGCTGGGGAGAAGCTGTCTTTGTAAATTTCCCAGAAGCTTTTGGTTTACTGCTGTTGAGAACAAAATGGAAATGAACCGCGGGGGGCCCTTCGCCAACCTGGTGCCCTCAGGAATGCAACTCCCATCAGCCCCTGCCAGGCTGCACCAGGCTGGCAATTCTTGAACTAGGCAGAGCACTTCTTAGATTATTCTGAATGAAATAAAACGGCATTGATGGAATTATCATAGCTGTCAACTTACAGATTTGAAAATAAGGGGCCAGCAGCCTTGAAAATAAGGGATCAGCAGCCAAAATAAGGGATTTTCCAAGCACAGGTATGTTCAACTTCTGAGCCCCTCCAAGCCAAAGGCAGAAAGCCCAGGCAGCAGCCAAACAAAGCCTCAAGCGGTGGTTCCCACACCGCAGCAACCCGGCAAAGGGGATGCAGCAAGGAAAACCACTGTCCCCTCTCCGCTGGGAAGCGCTGAGCAAAGGCGAGTCGCCAGGCAACGCGGCCGATTTGATCGGCACAAGGCATGCAAGCTCCACCCCCAAGTTGTTCTTAGACTCCTTATTGGTTGAGCAATGCAGCCAAGCAACGCAGTTTGAGCCTCCCTCCTCCCTGGCCGGCAGGGAGGGAGGGAGAGGAGCTGCTTCCTTTGAAACCCGGGAAATTGAAGGGACATCATCAATAAGGGACAGCAGCTGGACACAGCGCTGGGATAAGGGAGTTTCCCACCAAATAAGGGACGGTTGACAGCTATGCACCATTGGCTCTCCCTATTGTGCTAGTAAAGGGGTCAGCGCTAATGCTATGGGAATTTCTCCCTTTTCCCTCCCCCCTGCACTGTCCCCCAAACTCTACTCTGGAGCAGATTTCGGAAGCACTCAGCAGGGAGGGGAAACGATCCGTT
Source organism: Podarcis muralis (assembly GCF_964188315.1). Taxonomy (NCBI): domain Eukaryota; kingdom Metazoa; phylum Chordata; class Lepidosauria; order Squamata; family Lacertidae; genus Podarcis; species Podarcis muralis. The sequence continues at coordinate 99,881,785 of NC_135659.1, read as the reverse complement.
GTGCAAGGAAAAATCATTGAGCTGCATTTCTTTAGATGCGGCCACGATGGCCAATTATCGCCCAGTCTCAAATCTTCCATTCCTGGGCAAGGTGATTGAGCGAGCGGTTGCCGAACAACTCCAGGCACGCCTGGAAGAAGCGGACCATTTGGATCCCTTCCAGTCGGGATTCAGGCCTCATCATGGGACTGAAACTGCCTTGGTCGCACTGGTTGATGATCTCCGGCGGGCTAGGGACAAAGGTGAGAGCTGTTTCCTAGTTCTGCTGGATCTCTCAGCGGCCTTTGACACCATCGACCATAGCATCCTTCTGGACCGTCTTGAGGGGCTGGGAGCTGGGGGCACTGTTATACAGTGGTTCCGCTCCTTCCTCCTGGGCCGTGTTCAGAAGGTGGTGGTGGGGGATGAGTGTTCAGACCCCTGGGCTCTCACTTGTGGGGTGCCTCAGGGTTCTGTCCTCTCCCCCATGCTTTTCAACATTTACATGCAGCCGCTGGGAGAGATCATCAGGAGGTTTGGGCTGGGTGTTCATCAGTATGCCGATGATACCTAGCTCTACCTCTCTTTTAAATCAGAACCAGTGAAGGCGGTGAAGGTCCTGCGTGAGTGTCTGGAGGCGGTTGGAGGATGGATGGCGGCTAACAGATTGAGATTGAATCCTGACAAGACAGAAGTACTGTTTTTGGGGGACAGGAGGCGGGCAGGTGTGGAGGATTCCCTGGTCCTGAATGGGGTAACTGTGCCCCTGAAGGACCAGGTGCGCAGCCTTGGAGTCATTTTGGACTCACAGCTGTCCATGGAGGCACAGGTCAAATCTGTGTCCAGGGCAGCTGTTTACCAGCTCCATCTGGTACGTAGGCTGAGACCCTATCTGCCTGCGGACTGTCTCGCCAGAGTGGTGCATGCTCTGGTTATCTCCCGCTTGGACTACTGCAATGCACTCTACGTGGGGCTACCTTTGAAGGTGACTCGGAAACTACAATTAATCCAGAATGCGGCAGCTAGACTGGTGACTGGGGGCGGCCGCCGAGACCATATAACACCGGTCTTGAAAGACCTGCATTGGCTCCCAGTACGTTTCCGAGCACAATTCAAAGTGTTGGTGCTGACCTTTAAAGCCCTAAACGGCCTCGGTCCAGTATACCTGAAGGAGCGTCTCCACCCCCATCATTCTGCCCAGACGCTGAGGTCTAGCGCCGAGGGCCTTCTGGCGGTTCCCTCATTGCGAGAAGCAAAGCTACAGGGAACCAGGCAGAGGGCCTTCTCGGTAGTGGCGCCCGCCCTGTGGAATGCCCTTCCAGCAGATGTCAAAGCGATAAACAACTACCTAACATTCAGAAGACATCTTAAGGCAGCCCTGTTCAGGGAAGTTTTTAACGTGTGATTTTACTGTATTTTTGGTTTTTATGGAAGCCGCCCAGAGTGGCTGGGGAGGCCCAGCCAGATGGGCGGGGTATAAATAATAAATTATTATTATTATTATTATTATTATTATTATTATTATTATTATTATTATTATTATTATTATTCTTGAGGTCCTAACATGTGTAAAAAATCAAGCCCAATGAGGTCCGGGGGGGGGGCACAGGGGGAGGAGGTGTTACCTGCAGGGTCTCCAGTCTGCCCCCCTTTTCCAGTTCTTGGGTTGTGTTCTGCAGCAATTCGGAGGCCTTTTTGAGGTCGCTCACAAACTGGTGCATCTTCTAAGGGGGAGGAAGCACACGCAGGCAGCCGGTCAGATAAAATAACCCCAAATAACAAGTTGTGACACATGGTTAGGAGAGGGCTAGAAGCAGGAAACTGAGGCAGGGAGATAGAGGAGGGTGGGATCAGAGAGGCCAAAGCTGGCTTTGCTCCCGCAGCAAAGAAACAAGATGGTGCCCATCGCCTCAGAAGCTGAGCAGACTGACAGTCGACTCTGATGATGCAGCAGAGGCCTGCAGGCTGGAGGATGGGTATTCTCCCCCCCCCCATTAATTTTTAAATTTAATTTTAGTAATACAGAAAAAGAAATGCACCCTACAAAGACATACAAAAATAAGGCTACTATTTATATACCCATACACATAAATACTTCCCATCCCCATATCTTCCCAGCACCACAACCTTTGACACACCCCCAACAGCTCAACCTCCTTATAGATTTGATGCTATGGTTGCAATTCTTAACTTTTAAATGTTGATCTCATTATGACATTCCTAATTAATATTTTCTACTTTACTCCTTTAATCTAAGCATATCAACATACTCTTTCTTGAACAGTGTTTGTCCATGTATTCTTCAAAACATTGCCATTCTGATCTGAGTTTTTGGTTTGCCTGTCTTCTCATGTATGCAGTTAGCTTTGCCATTTCTATAAACTGACTTAGTTTGTATAGCCAGTCTTTTTTTGTGGGTATTGGTTTGCTCTTCCATTCGCTGGCAGATACTATCCTGGCAGCTGCTGTAGCATATAAGAAAATTCCTTTTTTTCCTGTGGTATATCTTTTCCCAATAAGCCTAATAAATATGCCTCTGGTTTCTTTTGTAAAGATGTTTTAAACATTTTTTTTGAGTTCTTCATGAATCATACCCCAGTAGGTCTTGGTTTTTGTCGCAGCTCCACCAGATATGGAACAATGTTCCTTCCATTTTTCCATACAGTCATACCTCGAGTTAAATGTGCTTCCAGTTGAGCATTTTCAGTTTACGCTCCATGATGACCCAGAAGTAACGGAGCATGTTACTTCTGGGTTTCGCGGGCTGCATTTGCTTCAGGATGCGAACGAGGCTCTGGAACGGATCCTGTTTGCATCCTGAGGTACCACTGTATTTCCAACATAAATTAGACTTCTGTTTATAAATTTTGGCAAGCTTTGATGGTGTTAGGTACCACCTGAAAAACATTTTCTTAAAATTCTCTTTTATGGTGTAGCAAGCGGTGAACCTAATATCTAGACCCCAGAGCCTTTCCCACTGTTCCAAATATTTTAAAGGTGCAGCGTTTCCCTGCTAGCTGCAGAAGCAGCCCTGAAGTCTTGAGCAATGCAAAAGGAGCAGACGGAGAAAGGGGAAAGAGGAAGGTAGCAACGTCCACTGCAACAATAGGCACCTGGAAGTATTGGACCCACTCGTTGTGGCAGTAGGGGAAGTGGCCCTCCAGGGCCGGGGTCAGCTGGCTGCTGTCGACGTGCCGCCCCAGAGTCTTCAGGGAGCTCAGCACCTCCATCTGCAGGGGCGACACCACAGCGTCAATATTTCTTTATAAAATGAGTCCAGTTTAACAGACCAAGTCAGCTAACACAAATTTCAAAACAGCAAAGTATATAAAATATACATTTTCAAAAGACTGAGCAGAATTATCAGCCAGAGTTGTTTTAAAAACAACAACTAGCACAAGGATGGAAGAATGAGGAAATCCCAACGAAAGAACAGCGGCAAGAAAAATGGATGAGTTATGCAGAACTGGCTGAACTGACATACAAACTGCGGAACAAGGACAACTGGGACTTTAAGGAAGAATGAGAGCTTTTTGCAAATTATCTAACAAGACAACAAAATGAACTGGACTCCTTGGCAGGTTTTGAATAAACATACACAAACTTATTGCTTGATAATATGATAGATAGATAGATAATGTAAGGATATGTACAATTTTATAACATGCAGAGAATAATATGTGCTGAGAAATCAGAGAGAGGAGCTGAGGGAAGTCTGGGGGGAGGGTTTGATGGAGGGTGGGGGGAAAGGGGGGAATAATGAATATGATATGTTTTGAAATTATGTTATGCTGAAATTGATAATAAGAATATTTTAAAAAATAAAAACAACAACAACATCAAATATTTTCAGGCACAATAGTAAAAGGCCCAGAAGTATAAAAATTGGAGGAGGAGAGGGCTGGTGTAAAATCAAGATTTTCAGTGTTTATACTCGGCTCATTTCCCCCCCAGCCCATTTTAGGTCCAGTTCAGCCTTCACCAACCTGACACCCTCCAGATGTTTTGACTACAACTCCCGCCAGCCACAGTGAGCAGGGGCTGATGGGAGTTGTGGTTCAAAAACATCTGGAGGGCCCCAAAGCGCATGAGGAGAGTGCTGCATGCGCAAAGCCTAGCCCTTCTGGCTAGTAGCCATTGGTAGTCCTCTCCACCACGAATTTGTCTAATCCTCCTTTCAAGCCATCCCGGTTGTTGGCCATGGCTGCCTCCAGTGAGAGTGAGTTCCACAGTTTAACAATGTGGTGCGTTAAAAAGGGATTTCCATTATTCCCAGCAGGTTGGCAAAGCCTGTGCAGTCTCGTTAGCGTGAAACAGGGGAGAGTCTGGAAGGTGGGGAGGTAGCAGAGAGGGGCCCCCACCATCCATCGCCGTGCCAGGCTTGAAACGGGAGCCTGCCTGGGGTCCTTTCTAGACTCACAGGGGGAGCCGAGGGTATTTTAATCACTGGCAGCAGAGGCCGTTTATCAGGCTCATTGAGATTTCCCATTCCATTAATTAAAGGAAGCAGCATTCACAAGAGAGCAGCGAAACCTTCCCAGGGCTGAATTATTATCTGAATGCCCAAGTCTGGCCTGCGGAGCTATAATTGGGAGAGAGAGATGGATTTGCCGCGGGAACTCATTAGGGCAAAGCAGAATGGGAGTCATTATCTGGGCTGGGAGAGGGGAGAGGGCAGGAGCGGAACGGAGGGCACAGACTGGACGGATTCGGGGTGGGGGAAAATGGGGTGCCATGGGGACGTCCCATGGCAGTGATAGGATGCTTACAGCACGGGAAACAAGTCAATATTTAAGGCATAGGCTGCATCTGGTTCCTTAGGGGCCTGGCAGAACGCCAGGCTACACGGACCTCGGAGTGCACTCAGCAAAGTCTTGGATGGGAAGAAGTTCAACAGGTGAAGCGTTTTGCAGCAGATGGGGGAAGCTGCACCTGTTGATTTCTTTCGCTTGATTTCTTGATTTCTTTCACTTACAACAGGCTGCAAATGAGGCTGACTGCATGAAGGTGTGAGGGAGAGCTCAGAAAGCAGAATGAGGAACCCAGGAGATCAGGTCCGTCGCTGTCTTGGGGGAAATGATGTTAGCATTGCAGGATGGAGGAGAGAGGAGAGCCCATCTGTTATGTACTGAGCTGAATCCTAGAACCATAGGATCCAGAATGCAGCAGTCTGATTGGTCTGCAGGAGCCACCCAATCCAGCTCCAGGTGGAAGTGAATCAGCGACCTGATTGGCCTGCAGGAGCAGCCAATCAAGCTCTTGGATGAAGTGAATCAGCAACCTGCTTGGCCTGCAGGAACAGCCAATCTGGCTTCTGGAGGAGGTGAATCCGCAACCTGATTGGCCTACAGGAGCAGCCCGGAATTAGCCAATCACGCAGGGCCCATTGTGTAAATAATGTATATATAGCTAGACGTTTTGGGGAAAGTTTCATTCATTGCTACTAGGAGCTGAAAAAAGAGCATGAAATTCACACTCGACTCTGAGTATATTTCAGCATCAAAATAACACAATGCTCTGGGACTCACCTGCACACCAGGTAGCTTCTCCAAATGTGAGGCTGCCTCCTTCTCTGCCAGCAGGAAAACAGCGTGGATGGAGCCAGGCAGGGTCTTCTGCAAGGAAAATGGGTATCCAGGATGAAATTTCACCAAACACCAGCTTTTGGGTTTCCCAACCGCCTTGATTCAGCCCTTTATCGGTTGTCCCCACAGAATCCGGTCCCTGGTTTCTCTAGAGGCAGGGCGGCACAGCGGTTAGAGAGCTGGGCTAGGACTTGGGACTTGGGAGAGAGTTCAAATCCCAGCTCTGCCAGGGAGCTCAGCCTCTCAGCCCAGCCTACCTCCCAGGGTTGTTGTGGGGGTTAAATGAGGAGGAAGAAAACCCTGTAGGCCACACTTGGAGGAAAAGCTGGGGTATAAATGTGATAAATAAAACCAAAATAAAATTAGGTTTGTGTTGTCTTCCTCAGTCTCCTGCAATTTGCTGATAGTTTGTGTGTGGGAGAAGGAAGACAAGCATTTACACTCTGGTTTTATAGAAATTGCTCATCGCAAAAAGTGATTCAAAATGATTATCCTTCACAGAGGGGAGAAGAAACTCAGTCCCAGGTCTCATCCCAAGAAAGTTATGCTTGTATTATTTGTACTTAACAGATCTGTTTTTATATTATTTTAATTCTATTCATTTAATAACTTTTTAACAATCGTCCTTCATGTGTTTTTAGCTTTTTCCATTTTATTTGTGCTGCTTTAAATTGTGTAGGATGCCTGTTTTCATATTATTTAAATTCTATCCATTTAATTACTTTTTAATGATCATCTGTTTTTAGCTTTTTTTCCATTTTATTTGTGCTGTTTTAATTTGTGTAAGCCGCCTTGAGTCTGGGGGGAAAGGCAGGATATAAATACATTTAATTATTATTACTAACATTATAGTATTTTTAAAATATCTGCTGTACCTCTGTTTCACCACATGAGGGCCACGAGGAGCCGTCCCTTGCAGTTTGTGACTGAAAGGAGTCAGTGGATTTCCTGCTCTTTATTCAGCTCATAGTGGTGAGGAGGAATGGAAGTTCCCCCAGAATGTCTGCTTTATACATTATTTACACAATGGGCCCCACGTGATTGGCTAATTCTGGGATTCACCTGTAGGCCAATCAGGTTGCGGATTCACATCCACCTGGAGCTGGATTGGGTGGCTCCTGAGGACCAATCAGACTGCTGGATTCTGGATCCTATTGTTCTAGGACCAATCAGACTGCTGCATTTTGGACCCTATTATTCTAGGACCAATCAGACTGCTGCATTCTGAATCCTATTGTTCTAGGACCAATCAGACTGCTGCATTCTGGATCCTATTGTTCTAGGACCAATCAGACTGCTGCATTCTGGACCCTATTGTTCTAGGACCAATCAGGCTGCTGCATTCTGAATCCTATTGTTCTAAGACCTATCAGACTGCTGCATTCTGGACCCTATTGTTCTAGGACCAATCAGACTGCTGCATTCTGGATCCTATTGTTCTAGGACCAATCAGACTGCTGCATTATGGACCCTATTGTTCTAGGACCAATCAGACTGCTGCATTCTGAATCCTATTGTTCTAAGACCTATCAGACTGCTGCATTCTGAACCCTATTGTTCTAGGACCAATCAGACTGCTGCATTCTGGATCCTATTGTTCTAGGACCAATCAGACTGCTGCATTCTGGACCCTATTGTTCTAGGACCAATCAGACTGCTGCATTCTGGACCCTATTGTTCTAGAACCAATCAGACTGCTGCATTCTGGATCCTATTGTTCTAGGACCAATCAGACTGCTGCATTCTGGACCCTATTATTCTAGGACCAATCAGACTGCTGCATTCTGGATCCTATTCAGTTCAGTACAGGAAAAGGCCAGCTGCTCCCTGCAAACTCCCCCCCCCCCCCCGGTGATTTTTCCCACCCACCTGAGATTACCTGGACGGATCCGAGGGCGGCAGAGAGGGCGGGTGGGGGCATCTCCTTTCTGGCATCGATGACAAGCGCCAGCCCCGTGTCCTTCGACTGCTTCCTGCAGGATGGAAGGAGATGCAGACAAACTGAGTCTGGAGGAAAGGATGGTTTTTACTCCATGGTGGGAGAAGCAAACTCAAAAAACAAGTTTGAGTCCTTGCATGAGATGCTGCAGGAGGATAGACATTGTTGCACATTCTGGCGCTATGGAGGGGGAGCCAAGGGGGCCACCCCCCAAAAAAAAATTTTTTCAAGGAGTGGGCCAGACCCCCTCTCTATTTTGCGGGTTGTGCAGTGCTGAATTTACGTATAAGCTCAACAAGCTCTAGCTTAGGGCCCCACTCTCTTGGGGGCCCCAAAAAATTAAAGGGAAAAAACAACTGGATGTACATTTCTAAAATATAAGATAAAAAACCAATAAAACAAAACCTACCTACCTACAGCAACCATGTTTTGTGTTGTGTAGGCTCCTATGATGTAAATAATGGACCTCGCCTGCTAGCCTGCTCCCTAAAATCACTGGTTTGCTCATTTATATATACAGGGTGCCTATATTCTGCTATTTACAATTACCGTATTTCTCGCCCTATAGGACGCACCTTTTTCCCCTCCAAAAATGAAGGGGAAATGTGTGTGCGTCCTATGGGGCGAATGCAGGCTTTCGCTGAATGTATGAGCCTTTGACCATATCTAGCAACCAGAGCAGGTGAGCCTGGGGGCTCCTTCCAACGTGACGCTTCTATGGTGTTATTTGTCTACGATTGCAGAAAAGAGACCTGAGCATCGTTCTCATTGACCATCACAGGAACTGACAAGGGAGGCCCAGGTGGCTGGCCGGTCGCTGAAGGAGGGGGACTGACCTAGACATGGTGCAAAGGAAGAGGAGAAGTCGTGCCACTTCTCTGGCTGAACACCACGGGGCTTGCCACGCTGGGCCACCGCTGCAGATCTGGACGATGGGTCTGCCAAGCTTATCCACGTTTCCTGGAGCCAAAGGGAAGTCAGTGCGACCATAAATGTGATAAGATGCCAAGAGAGAGAGAAAGAGAAAGAGAGAGAGAGAGACTTAGTTCACTGATACCCCACCTTTTCCTCCAAGGAGTTCAAGATGGTGTACTTGATTCTCCCCCATTTTATCCTCACAAGAACCCTGCGAGGTGGGTCAGGCCAAGAGGCAGTGGCTGCCCCCAAGGTCAAACCCAGTGAGCTTTGTGGCTGAGTGGGAGGATTTGAACCCAGGTCTCTCTCAGGTCCTAGTTCAACACTGCAACTCCCACTGGCTCTCGCATTCCCACACCTGGTTTTCGAAACCCTCCTGGTCTAACGGCACACATTATTTTATTCAACAGAAGAAAAATATAAATGTGGATTTCTTTATTATGGTCCACTTTCTTTTGGGATAGCTAGAAAGGCTGCAGCCTCGGGGCAGGAGCCACCAGAAAGTTCTCAGGTACAAGGCTTTCCCGACCAATGCAACAGTTTCCTGAAGGGGGGTGCATTAGTCTGCTGCAGCACACAGTGAGCTGTGGGTCCCCCCAAGCCCAGATCACTGTGAGATGTGTTAAAGTGGCACGTTGCGGTACAAATGGGAGCTGTGCAAGAGGTCAACTGCATGCGAAGACGGTGATGGCACTAATGCAGTACCTGGCAGACATACAATCCCAGAAGATAAAAGCTCGGGACTGAGCGTCTCCCACTGGGCCAGATCCTGTGGGCCAGATCCCGGAGGAGGTGATTCTCTGAGCAGGACATCTGCGGGGGACGTAGGAACGGTGACACTCTCCGCGTTCTTGGGAGCTGGAAGTTCTGAAAGCACAACGTCACCTGGCCAGGAGAAAGACGTGAAAGTTAGAGAGTGGCAGAGATGGGTTGTCCCCAAACGCTGTAATCTATGCTGATACACACACACACACACACACACACACACACACACACACACACCACAAATCAGGACTACCCAAGAAGACCCCACAAATCAGGTCACAGTGTGCCCTGAAATCAGAGAACCTTAGACTGGGAAGGTATCTAATGATCATCTAGTCCAACCCACTGCAATGCAGGAATCTCAGCTTCAGGCATCCATGACATGAACATCCAGCCTCTGCTTAAAACCCTCCAAGGAAGGAGAGTCCACCATCTCTTGTGGGAGTCTGTTCCACTGTCCAGCAGCTCTTACTGTCAGAAAGTTTTCCCGAATGTTTAGTCGGAATCTCCTTTCTTGTAACTTGAAGCCATGGGTTCGAGTCCTACCCTCCAGAGCAGGAGAAATGCAGAGAGCAGGTGTCCCATAGGCAGATCAGGGGAGAGACATATTGGATCAGACCAAAGGACCGTCTAGTCCGCAGTCGGAGGCAGCAGTGCTCCTGAATCCCAGCTGCTGGAAGAGAGAGGGCTGGGGAGAAGGCTCTTGCGCATTCAGAAGCAAAGCCATCAATAGCCCTTCCTTCCTTCATGAATTTGTCTAATCCTCTTTTAAGGGGATCATCAGGGGGTTTGGGCTGGGTGTCCATTAATATGCGGATAACACCCAGCTCTACCTCTCTTTCAAATCGGAACCAGTGAAGGCAGTGCAGGTCCTGTGTGAGTGTCTGGAGGCGGTTGGAGGATGGATGGCAGCTAACAGATTGAGGTTGAATCCTGACAAGACAGAAGTACTGTTTTTGGGGGACAGGAGGCGGGCAGGTGTGGAGGATTCCCTGGTCCTGAATGGGGTAACTGTGCCCCTGAAGGACCAGGGGCACAGCCTGGGAGTCATTCTGGACTCACAGCTGTCCATGGAGGCGCAGGTCAACTCTGTGTCCAGGGCAGCTGTCTACCAGTTCCATCTGGTATGCAGGCTGAGACCCTACCTGCCCGCGGACTGTCTTGCCAGGGTGGTGCATGCTCTAGTTATCTCTCACTTTGATTACTGCAATGCGCTCTATGTGGGGCTACCTTTGAAACTGCAATTAATCCAGAATGTGGCAGCTAGAGTGGTGACTGGGAGTGGCCGCACATATAACACTGGTCCTGAGAGATCTGCACTGGCTCCCAGTACGTTTCCGAGCACAATTCAAAGTGTTGGTGCTGACCTTGAACGCCCTAAACGGCCTCAGCCCATGTATACCTGAAAGAGCGTCTGCCTGGACACTGAGGTCCAGCTCCGAGGGACTTCTGGCGGTTCCCTCGCTGTGAGAAGCAAAGCTACAGGGAACCAGGCAGAGGGCCTTCTGGGTAGTCCTGTGGAACGCCCTCCCATCATATGTCAAGAAATAAACTATCTGACTTTTAGAAGATTTGTGAATGCAGCCCATTTTAAGGAAATTTTAAAAAATGATTTTAGATATGTTGTAAGCTGCTCAGTGTGGCTGGGGAAACCCAGCCAGATAGGTGGGGTATAACTAATGAAATAATAATAATAATAATAATAATAATAATAATAATAATAACCATTTGAACAGGAAGGCAGTCTGTTCATATTGTGTTTGAATTTGTTGAAAGCCTCCCAGAGTGGCTGGGGGAACCCAGTCAGATTGGCAGTGCGCATATATACAGGTGTGTGTGTGTGTGTGTGTGTGTGTGTGTGTGTGTGTGTATTCTAAATTGGTGGCTACAGTGGATGCCCACGAGTACCATGAAAGAAGGAGAAAAACTTTCCTTCGTCCACTTTCTCCAAGCTGTGCATAACTGTGTCATTCTCCCTTTCTCCAGGCAGAAAAACCCCCAATGCTGCAACCTTTTGCACATAACCCTGAGCCAGAGATGCCAGCGCACCATGCGGACTTCAGTGTGGCCGTCCCCCACAGGCCTCTGAGAACGCTTTTGCGCTGCTTCCTCCCAAACCTTCCCTTTCTTCCCACTCTCACCTTTCCCAGCTGCTGCCTTTGCTCTGGCCGTGCGGGGAGAGCACACGGCCGACGTCCTTTTCCGGTGCCCCTCCTGGCCCTTCCCGGCCTTCTCCACCCCTGGCAGGCCACCCGCCGAGGAGCCCAGCTGACGGTGGCCTTTCAGGAATGAGAATTTATTGCTGGCAGCGGGACAGTCGGCCGGAGGCTTTGGGAGTCTGGAGTGGCCTGGCTTGGAAGAGTCGTCCTCTGCTTTCTCAGTCTTGTTCGGCTGCTCAGAGAGGATTTGGGGAGCCCCCTGGCCCGATCCCTCCAGAGGCCGCACACCTGTGCTTTCCGAGGGGGAAGAGGAGCCCTGCTTCGATGTATCCATCTCTTCCAAAATAGCTGCCATCAACCCCGAGCTGAAGCTGACCGGGTTCTTGAGGGCCGCCACGTACGACTCGCGGTACCTGCACCTCGGTTCATGGACCTTGGTGTCTTGGCCCAGTCGCCGCCTCAGGCAAGGTGTGCAGGGCCCTTCCTCTGAGTTTTGTCCCTTCCCGCAGCTCCAGCCCCCGGCCATCTCCCCGTCGTCCCCGTTGACCAAAATGAGGTCCTTCTCCACCTTGGGTGGCACTGCATCTCTGTGCAGCTGCTCCCCAAGGGCCGACCCTGTTGCCTTGACGGCAGGAGAATTATCCTGCTTCCCTTCTTCAGAAAACCCCAGGAGATTCACGTATTCGCCTTCCAGGTTGTCGCCGATGATGTCGCACAGACTCGGCAAAGCAAAGGGAGCGGATTTCTTCCAGGTTCCTTCTACAACTTTGATGAGGCCAGGATACTTAACCGGAGAGGACTGCAAGCTCCCTGAGTCAGGACTGCAGTCCGGACGCAGGAGATTTGCTAGGTGGGTTGAGGACTCTTGCTCCACCAAACCTTCTGTTTTGGGCACCCTGACAAATTCTGGGACGGCTATTTTATTCCACGGGAGGGGGACGATCCCATTCCCAGTGGCCACCAGGCAGGTGTGGAGCGTTGGCCGGTCCAGGTCTCGGTTGACCTCCTCCAGCCACTCTTTGGTGAACAGCAAGGAGCAGGACGCTTCGGGGACGGAGATCTTCTCCACAGTGGTGAGGTCCCTGGAGAGGCACTTGACCACCAGGCAGGCCGACTGCTCCCCACAGGGCTCCGCTTGCAGGTAGAAGTCCCCCGGGCGAAGAAGGAGGGGGTTGAGCGGTCCGAGGTGGACAACCACTTTCTCGCGAAGGCACAGGGGCCACCCTTCGTGGAGGAAGACGCAGCCGGAGTAAGGAGCCTGCAGACGGGCACGAAAAAGGGGGAGAGAAGGAGAATATAATTATATTCTTTTCATATTTTCTTTTCTTGTGATTTTGGCATTTATGCCAGAAGACATTTATTAGAGGCCTTACAACACAATAGGCTCAATTCTATGCTACCAACAGTTCAGGACCTGCTCTCGGACAGGAATGACCAAATTACTTTAATAGTGGCTGAATTTTTGAGTGCTGTCCATGTAGAAAGACTGGGCCATTATAAAGAGATTTAGTGGTTCTTAAATGATTGGTGATGTGGTAATATTGTATTGTATTATTTATGCAAATTGATTTTCTCTGGAGTTAAAGATCTGACTGGGATAAACCTTGTTATGTTGAGCTCGTATTTTGCACAATTTGTATACAATGTCTGTTTGATAATGTGTGGTTTGCTATGCCTAGTAAAGGATTTATTTATTTATTTATAATTATGGGATGCAACTTCTCCTTGCATCCTCAGCCTCAGTCCAGTATACCTGAAGGAGCGTCTCCACCCTGGACACCAGGGTCCAGCTGCAAGGGCCTTCTGGCAGTTCCCTCACTGCGAGAAGCCAAGTTACAGGGAAGCAGGCAGAGGGCCTTCTCGGTGGTGGCGCCCGCCCTGTGGAACACCCTCCCACCAGATGTCAAAGAGAACAACAACTACCAGACTTTTAGAAGACATCTGAAGGCAGCCCTCTTTAGGGAAGCTTTTAATGTTTAATAGGTTTTTTATTTTAATATTCTGTTGGAAGCCACCCAGAGTGGCTGGGGAAACCCAGCCAGATGGGTGGGGTATAAATAAGAAATTATTATTATTATTATTATTATTATTATTATTATTATTATTATTCCATGGGCCTGCATGAGACAAGATCATGGTGGGAGGATGTGGTCCTCTCTGCGCTGTCTCTAATGCAACCAACCTCCATCTGTCATGCATGCTTTAATGGAGATTACTGCATTTGAAGGGGGTTGGACTAGATGGACTTGGGGGGTCCCTTCCCATTCTAACCTGGTGCCCTACAGATGTTTTGGACTTTCGTGGAAAGGAGGAGGCTGAGAGGTGACATGATCGCCACCTTCGGATTTCAGAAGGGCTGTCTGGGTCCCAGGGAAGATGGAGCAAGCTTGAATAAGAAATCAAGATAACAAACTTTTTATAAAAGAATGGTACATTGAATATTTACAGATAAATTGCAAGCAGATACAAACATTGGCAGGATTATTGTAATAACCTGCAGCTTCATAAGAGTTTATATTTAAAGTAGATAATTGAATGAGCAAATTAAATGAATTTGGATATGCAGAAGATATTAACAAAAATAATTTAAGGAACCGCAGAAAGAGGGGGAAGGACGTCAAACCTTGAAATGTTAAAATGATTATAAAATTAATGAAATGTATAAATAAAAACATTTTTTTTTTAAAAAAAAGGAAGTTGGAGCAGGTTTGTTTTCTGGTGCTTCAGAACCAGTGGGTTCAAATGACAAGGAAGGAGATTCCGACTTGGCATTAGGAAGAACTTTCTGAGTTTAAGAGCTCTTTGACAGAGGAATGGACAGTGGTGGATTGCCAAGGGTTGGACTAGATGACCCGAGGGGTCCCTTCCACCTCTGTAACTCTAAGACTGTAGCCCCCATGGCAGAGACTGTTGGCAGTTGCAGTCCAAGACCCCTGGAGGGCACCAGGTTGGGGAAGGATGCTCTACAGGGCAGCTACCCAAAGCCCGGGCAATTCCTCTTGCACTTACGCAGGCCGCCTGCCGCACGTGCTCCAGAAGGCGCTTGGAAGGGATGAGGAAGTCCAGCAGGCAGCACAGCCCATCGCTGTGGTATTTGGCCTCCAGGACGCGGAAGAGCTGGCTGAGGACAGTGGGGGCCGTGATGTCAAATGGGGGGTAGAGGCCCGAGAGCGTGTTCTGCACGGCAACATCCAGGGATTGGGGGTCCTTTAAGGGAAGGGAGACAGCAAACAGTCAGAGCAGTTCACAATCAATTACATATACACAGACACACATATGAATTCGCCTTGTTTTGAGTCAGACCCTGGGGTCATCTGGCTCAGAACCAGATCTCATCCACAGTGGTTTCTCTCCATTTTGATTCCCCCCCAGTCTCAAGTCCAGATCTTCCCATTTGCATGCTGGTCCCTGCATTGCAGGGGTTGGACTGGATGATTTCTGGGGGTCCCTTCCTACCCTCCAGTTCTATGGTTCTCTGAGTTTCTCACTCTCTTTAGGCTTTCAGGGCACAAACAGGCCAGAGAGCTTTATCTCTGCCCTCGCCAGCTTCGACCTACAGCAGATGCAATTTGCCTCATAGGTCATAGTCTGTATTTAGCTCTCCTTGACGCGGACGGGCAGGGATGGAGTGTCAGAGGCCTCAGCAAAGACGAAGGCTGGCTTATGAGCCAGTGCCACTGGTGGCAGTCTCAACAGGCTACTCTTGTGGCCACCAACGTCCCACGACAATGGAGGACAACGGTGCTGGTCAACAAATATTTTGGCCTGGAGGCCTTGAGTCTTGGAACTCTCTGAACAGCTTTCAAAACTTTTTAAAAACCCAGTTAATACACACATTTTCAACTCTCATCACTAGTCAAACAGGTTAGCAGGGTTTTGCTGTGTTCCAAAAACCTGCAGCACCTATTTATTTCCTTTTTTAATACCTTTATATCCTCCAAGGAGCTAGAGGTGGCATCCATAATTCTCCTCCTCATTGTTTTATCCTTCCAACAACAACCCTGTGAGGTAGGTGAGGCTGAGAGGCAGTGGCCAGCCCCCAAGGTCACCCAGTGAGCTTCATGGGCTGAGTGGCAGGATTTGAACCCTGGTCTCTCCCAGATCTTTGTCCAACCCTCTAACTAGCAACCACTGCTCTGCCACTGGCTCTCTACACTTGTTTAACCTTCTGCATTTCATGGGGTTGGACTAGATGACCCTGGGGTGTCCCTTCCAACTCTATGATTCTGTGATATATATACAGCATCACCTCCTGGCAAATAGAAGGGGAAGAAATGGAGGCAGTGAGAGATTTTACTTTCTTGGGCTCCAGGATCACCTCAGATTGTGACAGCAGTCACGAAATTAAAAGACGCCTGCTTCTTGGGAGAAAAGCACTGACAAACCTAGACAGCATCTTAAAAAGCAAAGACATCACCTTGCCGACAAAGGGCCCTATAGTTAAAGCTATGATTTTCCCAGTTGTGATGTATGGAAGTGAGAGCTGGACCATAAAGAAGGCTGATTGCCGAAGAATTGATGCTTTTGAATTCTGGTGCTGGAGGAGACTCTTGAGAGTCCCATGGACTGCAAGAAGATCAAACCTCTCCATTCTGAAGGAAATCAGCCCTGAGTGCTCACTGGAAGGCCAGATCCTGAAGCTGAGGCTCCAATACTTTGGCCACCTCATGAGAGGAGAAGACTCCCTGGAGAAGACACTGATGCTGGGAAAGATGGAGGGCACAAGGAGAAGGGGACGACAGAGGATGAGATGGTGGGACAGTGTTCTCGAAGCTACCAGCATGAGTTTGACTAAACTGCGGGAGGCGGTGGAAGACAGGAGGGCCTGGCGTGCTCTGGTCCAGGGGGTCACGAAGAGTTGGACACGACTAAATGACTAAACAACAACAACAATACAGTGGTACCTCGGGTTAAGTACTTAATTCGTTCCGGAGGTCCATTCTTAACCTGAAACTGTTCTTAACCTGAAGCACCACTCTAGCTAATGGGGCCTCCTGCTGTCGCTGCGCTGCCGGAGCACGATTTCTGTTCTCATCCTGAAGCAAAGTTCTTAACCCAAGGCACTATTTCAGGGTTAGCGGAGTCCGTAACCTGAAGCATCTGTAACCTGAAGCGTCTGTAACCCGAGGTACCACTGTATACAGCTTGGGTAACAAGGGCTCCAATCACAAGACTCTGAAAAGCTCTCATCTGGCTCCAGCGTGAGATCAACCCTTCTGGAGGGATCTCAAC